>NW_005054306.1:11103030-11131578 GCF_000277835.1 Geospiza fortis
TCACAAGGCAAGAAATAAGGGCCCAAAAAAAGCATGACTGATTAAACTCCACTAGCAGTATTAAAAGAAGTAAGATGAGCTTTTTTATTTTGTTTTCCCCTTCCCAGTCATTTTTCAATAAACTGACAGGTAAGAAAATTATTTGGCCAAACTACAAGGTGAATCTGCCCCATTTTCTAGGATGACACTTCTTTAGGCTCCCATGCAATGCCCACAGGTTGCATCCCCACCACGGTGCTGGGGGTGGGCAGCACCATGCAGGAGGACTTGGTGGAGATGGGGATAGGGCTCATGCAGCCAGGCCCTGTGTGCTGCACACACATTGGGTGGCCCCTTCTCAATCTGCAGTGTGAGTCAAACATCAATCCCTCATTCTACCTTGTGCCTAAGCATCCAAGTGAGTTGTTTCGGAAAACAGCAGAAAAAGTAAATTAAAAGGTCTTAGGCAGGAGAGACAAACCTTTACAATTTCACAGACAGCAATAAAGACTGCCCTGTCCACAGGTGCTGCCCTGGACCTGTTTAACATCCCTTGTGTGCATATGCAAGGAGCAGCATGGTTTTACAAAGGATTGTTGAACACACACAGGGCTCAGATCACAATTTAAGAACACAGAACCAAGAGAATAAAGCAGATAGTTACACTGGGGAGCTCTAATTCCCCTGAAGTGTGCAGTATGAACTCTAAAAATGGCATGAATCACCCAAGGCCATAAAGTTGGACTGATGTCCCATCATTCAAGAGGCAGTGCCTGGATCCTCCTTACTACCTGCAGATGACAGCAGCAATCCATGGGCTACTGCCCTATTTCTCTTCCTCTGCTAATGACCATTATCTTATTACCACTCTCTTCTTCTAATTCCCAGTTATGACTACATTTACCCTGGTGTCAGTGGATCCTAGGCACCTCAGTTACCACACAATTATTTTCAGAGCAGTTTTCATCTTGTCATAGCATTTGGGCCTTACCCACAAAGCAGGTTTAAGCTATTCTTTAGAGGCTGCCAAAGCCTCTGTACACAAGCAAGTGAATGCTAAAATAATGCTCACAGAAATATTACTCATGCTGGAAATCTGAAATGTTACATGAGTCTTTCCTCCCTAAAAAAGAAACTAGAGCTATTTGGACTCTGTTCAAGCAAACATTTTCAACAACAGATATGCCTTTTAGACTAAAGCAAAAATTTCTGTCAGAAAAGACCCAGTGATATTTTACCAGATTCTCTGATGAGAAAGACCAACTGGAGGCAAAGGTGTTTGATTATAAATTTTTAGTCAAATTTAAATGACAGTATTCCTCTAGAAATAAAAAAAAGTACAGTGGAGGTTTTTTTCAAAGAGGAAATATTATTTTTTAAAATTATGTGCACACTTTCATGCAGCGTATGCAAACCATGTTTATAACTTTGGCTTCCCACATCTTTATTTTCATCATGTATGTTTAACAAAACCATAGAATGCAGAACAAAATTCTCCCAGACCAAATTCAAGAGTCTCTTAAGGCAGGAACATTTTAATCACATTTTCTGTTCATCTCTACTGCTGATACACAAAGGGGAGGAGGGGCTTCCCAACAGCGGCTGAGCTTGGCATCTAAAATGTCAAAAACCCAAGGATCACCTCAGCTTCCTGAATTCAGCTGACTGGAAAGGAACAGCATTTCTTGACATCAGTCATAAGAGATGCAATATTCAAGCTGTTCTAATACTTTATGATGGATTTGATGTATCAGGTTTCTGCAACTCACAGCACTAAAGAACTTAAAATACAACATAACATCACACTAGCAACCCTTCACAAGACACAGGGTAACAAGACACACTTTGAAATTCAGCTGTCTCTGCACACAGTGCTAACAATGCTGCATTTGCACTTCCTACACAATTTCTGACTAAAGCAAAGAGAGATCACATACTTAGTTGAAATCACTGGTGATTCAATTATAATGGAATGTTGCCACTTTGTCAGGATACCATGTTAATTTCAAACAAAAAAATACTGATTGTTGTGGTTTGGGTTTTTTAAATTATCACAGTGACTGTGACCTAAGTTTTCCAGATATGATACACATCTTCAGAGATTGGTTTGGGAGGGAGGGGAAGAGCACAATGATGTAACTCAAAAAGGCCTAAATGAGATAGATAATTTAACATTAAAATTCTACATTGATGCAGTAACCTGCTGCTTCTCCTCTTTACTTTTTAATATAGAGTATGATGGGGATCTCAAACCAACTTCAGATCACTGATGTCACGTTCAGACAACCTGGACTAGAAGCAGGCACATTTTTAGCAAACTGTAACAGATCCCACAAATATGCCTAAGAGTGTGACCAATTATTGCCAAAATTACAATTTCCTCTACTATGTTTTTATTTACAATCATTGTCTCTTTCACACATATGCAAATCCATGCTGATTTAAATTATTGGGATTTCCGCAGTCTATATATTTGCTTTTTGTTTATGAATATGAATCATCAGAACACAAAACAGGACTGGAATAGAACACCTAATAACAGACCATGGACACAGCAGAAGTTCTTATACACACAACTTTAAGCAAAATAGGAATCTATTTAACATAAGAATTTACTATTTGATTTATTCTTACTAAGACTGCCAAGTCACAACAGAGTAATTAATTTCTTACTGACTATAGAATTTAGGAAGCAGGAAGCTGAAGCCACCAAGGTTAACAAGTTCAAGCAGTTTACAGACTTGTTTCATACAATTTTGCATAAATCTGGAAGGAAGAGGAACACAGAGGTCCAGCCTGCAGGGCTCCAAGTCCTCACTAAGACCTTGGGTTGCTTTGGATCAGAGACAAAAATAAAATCGGAGGCTAAAGAGGAAGACTGGAAATTGCAATTTTGAAGGCAATGTTTACAGTGAAAGTAGGTTGAGATCCACACAACGCCTGCTTACATCCAGGGAAATGGAGTTATTTTGGGAACATGGGTCATTTCAATGCACAGTAACCCTGATGTGGATGATTATCCTTCAGAAGTCTACAGCATTAACTATACTGCTCCTTGGAGTGATACAGAGAGGAAGAGTTCTTTCTGTGGTCCTTCAATAGCACATGACAGGGCTGAAATATGAAAGGGCTAACGGGGACTCAGGAAGACATTCTCTGGAAGCTGATCCAGTGCAAAATTAGGCACTTGAAAGCTGTGGCTTCAAGGGAAACTGAGGGTATTTAACAACTCCCTCGAGCCAAAAGGAGTAGATTGTATTCTCATCCCCTACAACTCTGCCATCTCCTAGAGACTTAGCTCCTCCCTTACACTGGCTCCAGCCAATATTATATGACCTTACAAGTCACTCTAGTTAACTGTAAAAACAGAAAAACCCAGGCTTCCTGTTGCTTTTCAGTGAGATAATTGACTCATACAGGCATCTTCACTGGTGCTTGGCAAACCAGAGGTAAGAAATGAACTAAGAATATGCAACAGGGACACCCTCCTCCCATATCCAAGGAAGCTGTTCAGACACTCTGTCCTCATGAAGCCACAGCTCAGTATAACCTCCCCTCAAAACCAACAGACTGGAATATATAAGTGCTTATCACATTTTATATTATCAAATTTGTGGAGCTATCTGATAATATATCTATATATATGTATGTATATATATATATATATGTATTGAAAAAAAAATAGTAGTGAAGATAAGAAATTATGCACCAAAGTCAAAAACCTCGAAGGTCAGTTTATCCAAGCTGGGAATTAGTCACTTTGCAGATGAAAGCAGGATGGACAATTCCAGTGCATTTGTACTCTTTTCCTCAAATTCTTTGAAACTTACATACTTCTCTATGGTGAATTAACAGCTCAGTGTATCAGCAAGCATCAGAATGGGTCTAGACTTGCATTCTCTAAAATCTGCCTTATCTAAGTTTTCCATTATCTGGACTATCTCTGTTTATTATTATCATGCAGCACATTTTATCAGCTGCTGACAGAACTGTTCAACAGAAAGGATGTAAGATTGCATGGTACAAGTGGTCTAAAACATAGACACATGCTGATAAGAGAAAATTCACTTAACCAGGATAAGATGGTTTGGCCTCCCAAAGGGAAAATACCAAAACAAATTTAAAAACCTAGAAGGAAGTAAATCTCTGCAAAAAGACAACTTCAGAAATAAAGCATCAACTCAAATTCATGTTTTGCTGGTGTTATTTAAATCTCTACTAAAATCAAACAGTGGTAAATTTGAATTGTAGACTACATCTACAAGTCTTCTGCCTGAAAGAATGTAAACACACAAAAATCAATCCCAAATGAAAACTGGTAAAATACCCCAAATACCAGCCCACAAATACAAGGCAAATAACACAAGCTCTTGAGCCCCTTTCTGGCAGTGCTTACTTAACCAGATGTCAAATGTACCATGTCAAAATAAGAACAGCCTACTTAAAGGCAGGCAATGTGAGACTTTTAAAATCATAACCAGAAATTTGTAGTAACAAACCCCCAGGGCTCTAAAAATGGGAAGTGATGTAGAACTGCACTGGAATTCTAAAATTGCCAACTGATTTGCAGGAGATTTTAAACATACACACACACATATATACATATATATAGAGAGAGAAAGAGACCAAAATTCTATATAGTTTAGAAAAGTGAACTATGCCACACAGCAAGCATTTGAAGCTGTGAGAATGTGGTGTTCCACCCTTAAGAAGGGAGAACCCAAGAGTTGTAGATGTACATGGTTGAAAGGAATGGCAAAAGTCAGAGGATCTGCAAAAGCTTATAGAGTTTTATTAATAATTTACACACTTGGCAAAGACATTGTTATTCAAGTCCCTGAACTCCCAGCATAAGCACACAGCAGTGGGTTTTGGATAAGGGGTAGGGTGAAAGGGAAGAGAGAGAGATATGAATTAAAGAGTGAGAAAGAAAGAAAGGGAGAAAGAGAATTAGAGAGATCACCTGTTCTAGCCCCAGCACTGATCTAGCTGGAGTATCCAGGGTCCTGGGGCACACACACACCCAGGCTTTGTTGGGATACCTTTTTATAGATATGTTAACCCTGCTCTGGAGGTAAGCTTCTCACTTTCTATGCAAATTAGTTATCATGCACAGTTCTTTCTTCTAGATCTTTCTGGAAATAGGTTGGAGGCTTGAAGGGTCTTTGATGGTCTTAATCTACAGTGCATGTCTCAACCTCAGGTCCATTTCTCAACCTCATGGCTGCACTTGCCCTGTACTGTGTTGTGTTTATTCTGTTGTGCCAGAACAAGGACATCTGTCCCAGAAAAGTGCTGCTCTATGGCAATGTGGGCCCCTTCTCAACCCACATCCTATTCTTTCTCACAGTGTGTTATTATCAACAATCCTTGGTTGGTTCCATGGATATCCAGCTATCAGTTTTTGAACCACACACATTTTAGTCCCTTATCTTTTAGGCTTCTACAGAGAAACCATTCAGATTTAGCTACTGACTCATCTCTGATGATGTGTAGCAATGTCACAGTCATATGAATGAAAAGTGCTTTGTGAGCCTGGACTCTGCAATAATTCATGAATATGTGAACTCCATGTTGCTACATCCTATCAGGCTCTACCCAATAAAAAATGCTACTATGTCCTGAAGCACCCTTATTTCAAACAGTGGCATCTTGTGCACCTAAATGTTCCTCCTGATAAAATTAAAAGCCCAAATCTTTCTACAAAGTCAAAGATTTCCAAAGAAGCTCATGTGCTGTGCTCTGATGTTCTGAAACCTATTTTTGAAAAAGTTTACTGCAGAAAATAAAAGTCTTTACGGTTTCCTCCACTTCTCCTTTTTGAAAGGTGAAACAACTGAAAAGTTGGTCATAGTGTAGCTACATCTATGCAGAGACTAGATTATCTTCTGTTCCTTTGACTTCCTGTATGTTGCATTTAATGCTCTAAATACAACTTGTAGAATCAAATAAACATAAATTATCACAGGAACACATACACCAAAAGCTACTTAATAACATTTAATTTCATCTCTTACTAAGTGTTTCACGGAACATATTTAACACCTTAAAATGTAATACTAAGCATGCCTACATATTTCACAGAAATACAGAAAACACACCGCTAAAATGAAAGAAGGCAAATTTGATAAATGCAGTATTATTAGCATAAGCTAATAGTTAGCTCAGCACTTATAACAGTAATGAAACTGGCCCTTTGCAATTTAACTGTGCAACATCAACTACAGCTGAAGAAATTATAGTTCATGAATTTATTTTCTAAAGAAGAAAACGAAATCACTGCTGTCTCTATCTACGAGCCCATTCTGAGATCAATGACATGAGAAATGAGCAGTTTTCCATCTCTGCACTCTCAACCTCTGCCTTAAGACACCAACTTTTAAATTTGATTGACATGGCAGGGACACAGACAGACCTCTACCTGGACTGCAGCAGCATCAGAGAGGAAAAAGGAGGTGGGGGAAAGATACTCTGTGTCTCAGAAGCTCTCAGATACAATGGAAGTCCATTTGCCAGGTGAGGTAGGACCAAATTTTTGAAGTCGTAGATGTGTGTAAAAGACCTACACAGACATTGTCCCAGCGAGATTTCTCAAAGGCACCAACATGCAATAGAAGACAAGACAGCTCAGAGTTCAAAGTTATTCTGGCTATTATCTGGTAGCGCATTGCAGCAACCATACTCAGAGACTGTGATCTGCTAATTGCACAGATGGATTCATTACTAACTGTCTCTTCCCTGTACCTGTCAGCTTATTGCCTAAAAATCCAAGACCATTCCTGTTTTCCTGTCCAAAGTCCTCAATGAATCCTGCCAAATCTGCTCTCCTTGCCTTCATACATTGTGTAAGTACAAGACACATTTCAAGTTTCTGCATAAAGGAACCCAAAGCAGACACCTCGATTATTTGTGAAATTCCATCACTAAATTCAACATCACATTCACTTCTGCACCTCACTGAAATGGCTGCAGTGTCACGCAGAGCTGTAAAATACATTAACATCTGGCAGCAGAAAACATGAGCCACCTTCATGCGCTCAACTGTGGCACATTGAAAAAAGTCAGTATTCCTTGAAAATATTACTAAAATGCTTAGCTGTCTGAGCAAGTTTCATACTTGCACCCTTCTACATCACCCAGTTTTTCAGTAATAATTGAGATGAATAATTCTAGTGTCAGAAGCTTTATCTTTCCAATTTTCATATCAGAAAGTCTGAAAGGAAATTAATTACCTTGCACTTTTCTGGATTTGGTCTGATTTTTTTTCCTCCAGTAACATGTTTATGATCTTTATAAGAATACTACTTTACTGGAGAGCCATACTGCAGCAACACATAAAACAGCTAAGACTGAAGAAGATGTTTTGAGAAGACCCCTTCCTCCAGATTAAATGTGGACTAACTTAAGATGCTTTCACTTTTTATCATTGTCCTTATTTCAGCAATAAACGTGCCGAAGTTCACACAAGCCCCAATCCAATTTAAAATGAGCCAGCTTAAAACAGAGCGAGACAATTAGCCACAAGAACCGCTACAGGAAGAATGTATCAGTAATATCTTAAACCACCTCAGCTATCTTAAAATTGGACTTGTCCATACCTGTATTTTAGTAGAGATGTGTATCACGCTGCCAGACCACATTTCAAAGGAGGTATCTGGATCATTTTGGTTCAAGTGAGTTGCTCAAACTATATCAGTATAGTTAATGTAGTACAAAGTGACAGAGATAAAAATAAGAAAATATTTCAGGCCAAAACCACGCAGTTTGGTAGTTTAAACAGAGACTGTGAAAAACAGAACTGTATTTGAAAATCTAGAATTAAAAGCAACCACAACAAACTCATTTTGTTTTTAAAAAATAAAATGTTCAAACAGATTATTCAAAGAAGAAAACAAATCTCTGATTTCTGTCTCATGTTCATCTTTTGTCATCTAGTGACTGACAACAGAATACCTATTCCACTAATATCTACTTACAGTCCTCAAAAAATCCCTGGAATTTTGTCCACCAGCATCAAAATTCTCAAATTCAAGAGCAATAACAGCACAGAGTATGTTTCTCTGTCTTGTTGCTGTTATTAATTAAGTCCCATTTGCTGCTCCTGAATGGCTGTTATTTAGTTGCACTGGATGGGTGTGTAGAAAGTAATGGAAGATGGATCAACAGCTGTAGTTATTACGAAAATTATGGCACTGCATGAGAGGAATTGCAGCTGCTCAATTCATGCAAATAAGAGCTACTTGATAATGCCTATAATTACACAGCATGTCAAAACAGCATAGTTGGAGTGTAAGTAGAGAGTACATATTTTAAAAAGCCAAAAGATTTCCATTTCATTATATTTCCCATTCCCTAAACGCCTATTTAGAGATAACAAGAAACACTTTCTGTCAACAGGCTCACAGATACAGAAAGGTCTGCTGAGTCTCGCAGGTGCATTCTCCTGCCAGCACTGCAGCTGTCAAACACAGAGCCTCTCTGCTATTTGTAACACAGTCTGGACTCACATCACAGCTGGGGCTTCAGCTCACTGTGTGCTGAGCAGATATGAAGATCCAGCCACATCTACTTTCAAAGCAAAGGAAGGCTGCTTCCAAGTGGCTCAGACAATGCAGATACCATCTCCTCTATCCGAAGCCTGGTCCTGATACCTGGAACAGCACTGTAATATTCTAGTTTACTTTACTTTTGAGTGTACCTTCTTTCAGCTTGTTCAGGACAATTCCTTTCCCACTTCAGGCACTAAGGCCCTGTTCAAGAGCACATTTCCTTTTCTTAGATGAAAACCTCACTAAAGGCTCCTCATTTTCAGAGATACAGCCCACTGTGCTTATCCTGCTACATCTGTAGTCTGTTTACACATTAGCAATGGTTTATATAAAGTGACATTTTATTACTTTAGTGTCTTCCCATTCCTGTTCTGCCTGTTTAATTAAAGCCCTCCTTTTTTTGCCAGTTGTTTCATGCTAGCAAATCCCTGCACCTGCATGTAAAAAAAAAAAAACAGGGATGAAACCTCATTTGTTTTCCTCTGTACCTCAAATTCTTGTTTAAACAGCTGTGCAGTACAAAATTATGCTACAAATAATAAACCCAGAACAAGAAATACAAGAGTAGTGAAGAGATTTATTAATTAACTTATTTTTATGACATTCACAAAAAGAGACACAGGGAGATACTATTTTGCAAGCCTCCTACCTCTCACTCAGGAGTGAGTTGGACCCACTTGGTGTGTAAAGCAGTCAGTTGCTGAAGTGCCTTACTGCTCTCGTTTTACGCAGTGATTCAAACTACATAACCTGGCAGAAACCACAACTTTTCCTGTGAAGTCTGATGACAAAATTCTGTTGCAAATGCCTTGGAACCCAGGAACGTTACTCCTGGTAGAAGTGCTACCTCATGGTACAGTCATTAAATCACTGACCCAACATAACAGCTACACACTTGTTAGCCTTACCTGAAATCACATGCTGTGGTAAGTTCTGCTCCTCCTCCAAAAGCTTTTCCTTGAACTAGTGCAACACTGATCAAAGGCAACCTGCACAAGAGACTTTAGTAAGCAAAATTCTTGCTTTTAGCCTTTCAGAAATTAAAAAACATTTCAACCAAACCATTTCTACAGTAAAAGTTGAGAAAAATATATTGCTCCAATTTAATCAAATAACTACATCTTTGTGGGCAGTCGGCACAACACCAATTCCACTTATGTCAAAATTACTATTGCAAAATTGATACAGAATCCCAGAATGAAACAGCAACACAGATATTTTAAATGGAATCAAAATAAAGATCACTGAAATACATGTTATGAAAAATACCTGCTAATGTACTGAAATATACGTTATGAAAAATACCTGCTATAGAATATATCTAAAAAGACTACCTGTGAGGAGTGACAGGATAGCAACACAAGATTCTACTCTAAGCCACTACACCACAGAAAGCAGCAGAAAGAGACACAAAGAACTGAAGGGCTGAGTTATCTAAAATTAATGAGATCTACCATGACAGCTTCAGCAGCTTCTTCAAACAGAGTGCTACTATCTCAGTCATCAACAAAACTTTTTTTGCAGACAAAACCTTTTGAGGAAAGCAGCAATCTGTTACCTTTGTTGGTGTTGTATTTAATCATGTTCAAGGTATTTAATCATGTTCAAGGTAATTCAAAGGACAGAGGGAAGGAAAAGTTTCCCCACTGCTGATGTGAAATGAATACTAATGAACAGTGACTTAGGATAAGGCAAGTTCCTTAAGAAATGAAGGCAGCTGGTTAGTCACAAAATTTGCACATTAATACAGCTGTTTCATCTTTTACTATGAAGAGATATTTAGCTTTTTGAGCAGTTTACAAACCACATTCAGAAGTCAGCATCCTAATTATAACCACATGTCTGGTTTTAGTTCTCCTTCAACAGAAGCACCAACACTTTCTTACAGCCCAAGTTCACTTACAAGCTGCAGCACAGTTCATACAATACATGGTACAAGAGAACCCACTGGAAGAGGGCAATCTCATTTTTCCTGTGCTTTATGAGAAAGCAGAAGATGTGGGTCCAAAGATGGCTACATCCAGACTCTAATCCATTTGAGGCACCTCTCTCAGGATCAGTCAGCCTCAGCTCTGAGGGAGGCTAATCCCATCTACAACAGATGTCCCCAGACAGCAGCTCAGTGCTCCCCCTGAACCATGGCTTAAAGATACACTAAGTCTACACACCTGAGGTGGGGACTTAAATCTTCACACATCTTCCTCCTCTTAGCTTTGCCCCATCAATTTCGATTATATGGAGACAAGCTTATGCAAATGGCTTCCAATCCTGAGGATCCCTTACAGTACTACTAATGTAAGTTTCCAATCTCCTGGGTAATTTTACAGAAAAAATGTTAATTCATAACATTTTCTCATACAGATTATTTGAAAACAATGAATATTTGAAAACAAAGAATATTCATCTTCAAAGAGCTCTAAGCAGAAAAACATAGACTCTACCTCAAATGGATTTGCTCGAAACTTGACTTCTTAAGGGAAGCTAAGTCTAAAGGAAAGGGTGTTGTTTTCAGAATTACCAGATGGTAGAACTGACACACTCCTCTTGCGAAGTGGCAAGATATATAAATAAATATATCAAATAAATAAAAATATCAAATAAATAAAATAAATATATCAAAATAAATTAAAAAATAAAATAAAATATCAAAATAAATAAAATAAATATATCAAATAAATGTTTCCTATGTAGGCTGCATAACCTGTTGCTGCTTGTTATTTAAGAGTTACCAACTTCCAATGAGTTAGAGAGGTTGAGTTTCAGAAAATCTGAAGGCCTAGATTTCCTTAATTCTGGGTATGTCCTAACTCTACACATCTAAACCTAAGGGCTTTTTTTCCTGTTCCAGTCTCTAGAAAGTGTAATAGCTACAAAATGTTAAGGTCTAATTTAAATCCATAAATACCTACCTGATTAACACGTGTGAATACAAGGTCTGGGATTCAAAATTACATATATAACACACATGTTTACATACATACATATTTATCTTTAAACATCTTGTTAAAGAGTTAGCCAAAATACATTCTGATACTTATAATTACTTCATAAATGGGTAAATAAAATATATTACCTCATAAGTCTGGTTAAGGTGTTTTGCATAAACATGCACATATTCATCCCATCCTACAATGAACAGGAAGTTAAAAAATGTTACATGATCTTAATGTGAAGCAATTAAACACATAGATGAAGTAAACAGGAGTAGCATTCTTTATATTTACTTCAGCTGGGTTTTGGCTCTGGTTCATGTTGCCCAAATTCTAGCCCAACCCCACTATGCACAAATAGAAAACCTAGTATAAATCGGGTTAAAAAAAAAAAATCAGAACTCAACTGACTTATATAAATTTCAGTTAAAATTAAACCACTGTTAAAGTAATTGCAAAACGGAATTTCTATGTGTTTCCTCCTAATTTCCTCTTCTCACTTCAATTGGAACACACATAAATCTGAATTTTCAAATTCTGTACAAAGCCACAGTGTGCTACATACTTTTTACTGTCCCAAATCCATCAAGTTTTAGACAAGATACAATTTACCAATTTAATCTTTTATTGTTTGGGCCAAAAGCATTTTAGCTAAAAAAAGAAAACTAAAAACACCAAACCACAAAACACTGAAACAAATTAAAAACCAAACCAGAAAGAAGATTGTTCTTATGTCTCACATCCTTTGTGTTTTACACCTCCTTGCAATCAAAAGTGAAAAAGATACAATAATTTATTTCTAATCTAGTACAAGAACTGAAGGGCTCCCAATAAAATACGTTCAAAATAAATATTTCTTCCTACAATGCGTAGTTTAAATGTGGAACGCTTGGCAGAAGGGCATTACACCCTCTACATGATTTCAAGAACTACATAAACTCACAACAGGAACAGCAACAAAAGGTTATTACATAGAAGGCAGCACCTCTAGCTCTAGAAGCCTTAGTCACAAATTGCTGGAAGCTAAGAAAATATTTTGAGACAAAATCATTATCTATCTGCCTTCCCTGTTGTTGTCCGCTTTCTCAGACGTCTAGAATTAATCAGAAACTTGACAAATAACTGGACTAAATGATCTAGAACCACCATGTTCATATACACACTGAATTGAACAACACTTATTATTTATCCCAGACAAAAGAAAAACATTATGCTTGGACATCGCAGAAATAAAAAAACAGTAGGTAAAAATTTCAGCACATCTTTCAAATAATAAAGAAAAAAATCCAAACAAACCAAACCAATCTCTTTAACAGAAATTACTAATTTCTAAAACACGGTTTTACAAAAGCTGGCAATTTAGAGAACCTGCCTGAATTAAAAGCCTCTGACTCATACCTCCGGGAAGGAAAATATATGCACTTAGTCTTCAGTACATCTTTGGAATAGAACCTTGAAATAACAGTAGGCCAATTGCAGGTGATTTATTGTCCATTTAGTCATGTATTCCCAAGAGCTACTCTGCCCAAAGCCAACCAGCATTATGATGTTTAGGTGCAGATCTCTGGCAGATGTGAGCGCCATGACAATTGTTACACAAGAACCAGCATATTTAGTTTTACTACACTAAAGGGCTGCTTGAAAATTTTAGCACCTGTTAATTTATAAAAAGGCTTTTAATTATCACTGTAGCCACCTCCTACACCCCCTAAGAACAGTAGCAATATTTCCACTCCAAATTAAAGAACATTCAAACCCTTTGTGATAGCTGCCTTAGTAGCTAAGTTCAAAGTCCACACAAACATACGAGGTACCAGTTCTCAGACACAGACTTGCACAATTCCCATATTACAACTGTCAGGATGAAGCTGCACAAAAGCTCTTCAGAGAACACAATTTTTCGCTTCATCACAGCAGAATCCTTGCATTCAAACTGGCCTTCTCAACTCATGACAAAATCCAAAATGGTAATTAAAGATTAATTCCAGAACAGACAAACTTGAAAAATGCATTTATGTCTGAGCAGACAAAAATAAAGTCTTCATTCTCTCAGGTGGTAGAGAGATTACTGTGTATCCCATGGAAAAAATGCCTGCACAGAAAACACTCCTTAAAAAAAAAAAACAACAAGCAAAAAAAAAGCAATTGCTTGAGTCCTGGCAAATAAACCCTTCAAACCTTCCTGACAAGAAAAATAAGGCTACTATTCAGATAAAATTCTCTGACTAAGAGGTGTTCACTGCAGTCTAGTAGAATAATTATATTTGCAGCTCTAAGACTGTCCTTGAAATAAGAAGACATCTAACTAGCAGAAAGGGAGGCAAAATGCAGTAAAATGCACTACATATGGAAGAAAAGGATTAATAGCTTGGTGTGGGCCTAGGAGAGGCAGGGAAGAAGAAAGTCACCTTCATAAACTAGAAAACTGTAATGCTGGCTCTTATTGCTGCAAGAGCTTTGAATCCATTTGCACTACAGGCAGAACATAATTTACATATTATCTCCAACTGCTCCAAAGTCCTCCCTCCACAGCTTATGTTTGGGAACCTCTGTCCTAGGGCTTCTAGACAGGGACAAGGAAAGCAAAATTCTCCTTTGTGCTTCTTTCTCTGAGCTGTTGCTTTAAGAGCTATTCTTGCTTTTCAGCTAGGCAACTTTTCAAGTCTCACTCCAGAATGAGGTTCTTGCTCTTGGAACAGCTTACAAAGCCTTATAAAGACAGAAGGAAAAATATTTTTTATTTAAATTCCACTAGTCATTTACCTTCTGTGATTTGGTTATGTAATGTTAGCACTCAGAAAAGAAAAACAGGCAGGGGACCGAGGTTTGCTTCAGAGTTAGGAACAATTGAACATGAGAGAAGGTGTACAAAGAAAGAGAAAAAGAATGAAGGGGAAGAGGAGGACAAAGAGCCACTAGGGGGCACGAAAATCCTTCAGGATTCTTGGCCCTTATTCTGCACCACAGGGAAAAGCAAACTGTACTGAAAATTATGAAAAATACAGTCCTCCCTCAACCAACCGGTTGGTTAAAATATAAGTGTTTTCTGCAATTACTAAAAGCTATGGGCTAAAGCAGCCTTGAAAAAAATAGATAAAGGACAGCTCAGTTGTTTGAGCATGGTACTAATAATGACAGATTGCGGGTTCAATCCATTCACTTAGAAGTTGGACTCGATCATCCCTGTGGGCCCCTTCCAACTCAGAATATTCTGTGATACTCTAAAAGACATATCAGTTCAGGCACGAAGCTATTCACCTTTTTTTTTTTTTTTGCCTTGAAGATGCCTATGGACAGAAAACTTAACCTGAAGCCAGACGAAACACTCATCTGCAGCAAGTTAGAGAGAAGAGTTCTGTAAGACTGAAGAACAGCAAATGCTATTCCACATTCTAATAAAGCTTCACTTAATAAAGACTATTAAATCCCACCAAACAGATGCTTTAGGAGCTATTATAAAGAAACTCTCAGTAACAGATAAATAGCTGGAACTCTCCAAAGGAAATAGAAAAGCAACTATGTTTAACTATTCTTGGAGCATTTCTGGTGACTCAGGCTTTAATTTCAATACTAGCATGAGATCTAGATTATGTGTAGAGAATTCTCAACAAAGTTATAACACGTATATATTTCATTCTGTCCAGTATATCTGTTATCAAACCTAGTCCTTGCAAGAGCCCTCTCTGCCACTGCAGTGGCTCCAAGTAATTTGTATAAGCATACAGAGAGAATACAAAATGTATGGAAGCAGAATCACTGAGATTTACTAAATGCAGAACTCTGAAGAAAAGCCTAGACTGCAAATAAGAAAACAACTGACCTTGCTTGGCTTCAGCTCCTTTTCTGTTGGTATAATACTCAAAGAAGTTAAGAATTGCAGATCAAAATAAAAAAAATCAATTTAGAAAAAAATCACATCTACATCTATATTTTTAAACTACCAGTTCTTATAAAATATCCAGATTAAAATGTCCCCCAAATCCATTTATACTATAAAGCATGACATTTCTGTAATAAGAAAAGCATCTCTCTTGTGGTGTTCCCAAAAGGAAACAAAATGTCCTATACCCTTTGAAAACTGGACTGTCTTTTTTATTTTACAAGGCCAAAAATAAAATCTAAGACATTGTGGGGTTTATGATATTTAGTTTTATCAACAGAAAAAAAAATCATCACTAAATACAAATATCAGATTAACCAGTTTTGTGTTGATATTCATACTGGAAGGGCAAATTAAATGTTTCATTTACATGGTTAAATCCTGAAACTTGCAGAGGCCACAAAAAAGCACCAGGATTGGCACTTACCACAACTGCAGATCAGCAGCACAGGAAGACCCTCTTCCCTGGCAGCTGGCAAAACCCTATTTCACACATTGCCAAGCCCACACATTAACTCAAAGAAAGAACTGTAGCACATGTGAAAGTTGTCCTCTGGGGGGCATGAGCAAAAAATTGCCATCAAACCCCAACGTCTGCAACTTCATAGATACACACAAGACTCATATGACTCAAGTATAGCACAAGAATTGCATCTGTTCTTCCATTTCACGCAGGTACAAGCACAGCTTTGATAAAATAGAAACCTTTCTGTAATAGCAGCCATTCTACTTAAATTTCTTTTTTTTACTTTAGAATAGGAGAAATTATTACTTTTATCTGTTTCTAAAGGTCAAACTAGAGAAGCACACTTTATCTGACGAGCAAATTCACCATATATTGCTGTGAGAAACTGAAATGACACTTTTAAAAGAAAAGGCTAGAAAGAACATCTAGTGTAGGAATTTAGAGTTATGAATCATTTACAATAACACTTAAATCACAGCTTGAAGGGGCTGACAGCACTCTTTTTGACCATTAAAGCTCCATTTTGTGACCTGTATGTAAAACTGCAGAAGTGTAGTGCAACACTTCTGTCCAAAACAATCTAAAAAAATTAATTTTTTCTCCAAAACCTTAATGTGTACTAATACTTGCCTGGGAATTGGATATTTCTTTGACTACATTCAAATCAGATCCTGAGCAAAAAGTGTTTCCTGCACCATGGATTATAAGACCTTTGCCATCTTTCCAGTTTTCCAGTTCAGTTACCCTCTCCTGGAGCTCTACCATCATAGTGCCTGCCACAAGAGGGGAGAAACAAAATTTTTAACAAGAATTATTATCACCATAATGTTTTTTGTTACATTTCCCACCACCAAAACCAAGTTACAGTTAATAAGTGATGGGCTTAAAATCACAACAGAAAGTATCATCTTAAATCCTGCACACAGTCACTGGCATACATTTGTTCTCCAAGGATGCACTTCCCAAAGTTCCAAAGGATATTCTGTATGAAGAATATTTGTGTTACACTCAAGAAAGCCCCAAACCAAAACAAAACAAAATCAACAAACAAAAACCCTCTGCCTGTTGTATTTCTGCTTGCAATTGCATACATTCAGGACAGATGAATTTATCTGTATCCATCCAGATCTCTCCAACCAGTCATTTTGAAGTTACTGACATTCCTCCCTGCCCAAACAATTAGCAGAGAATAGAAAAGAATCATGTCCAGGGTGGGTTCAAGGCACAACCAGTCAATGTTAACAAAGGTTTCTTTCTAAAAAGACTCTCTTTATAAAGCATATCATCATACAGTACTAGCTTTTTATTTCTTGTTTAAACATCCAATTCATCATAAAACATCATAAACATCATATTTGCTTTAGTACCCCTCCTGACACGGAACTCTACAAACTCCTGTTTCTAGAGCCCATCCTAGACAGCAGCATCTTCCACATCAATGGAATGTACCTGCATTAATTCAAAGCTCTTCCTCTCTGAATGCCTATGACTGTCCAGTTATACACTTAAGAGAAAACATGTACAGAAACTAATTTCAGAAAGCAGAGTACATACAGGCTAATGACACTCAGCTTTACCCTTCTTTGACAAGAATTTAGACGGACATGGCTACATTCTTCAGATAGAAATGTGCTTTTGATTAATACTCTCAAGGACTCTCTCCTCTGCCAACAGTGCTGCTTTTTTAACTCTATGCATGCATGCACAGGTCTCATTCTCTTCTGAAATCTCCCATTAGCAGCTATTCCAGGCGACATTTATGTTTTCTTTCTTATGGTTTTTTTCCTTACAGTTCATTATGAAGTAAGCTTCCCCATCCCACATCAAGAGTGAACACTCAGTCAAGTATTTATCCCTTAGGCTTGGTGTCAGACACTGCAATAACACAGTTTGACAATGTTTCTGAGGTAGCCAATAATCAAGTGGACATTACATATTATATATATTACATATTATATACCAGAATAGCATTGAGTTGGGTTTTTTTTTACCCACTGTCAAGTCCACACTATAATCCTCTAAAAAATCCCAGCAGTTTTGCCAGTTGCTTTCCTTTCTGTATTTCTAATTTGGTCATCCTTTTTGTATGTGGCACATTACATTTGTTTTCACTGCATTTCACCCTGTTGATCTTGAGCTGATTGCAGCAGCTAATCAAGATCACTGAATGCCTCTCCTCTACTCCAAAAAATAATCTTGCAAGCTCTCCTAATATGGAGTCATCTGACCATTTCAGCAGTTCACTTTCTGTTTCATCATCCAAGCCAGAAATGAAAATACTGAGCAGAACTAGGCCTAGATGAGATTTTTGTGGGTCTTCACTTGAAATGCTTTTCCAGCCTGATGGCACACTCAACAACTTTTCTGCAAATGCTGCTGTTCAAACAGGTGTGCATTAACCCTGTGGATTTCACTTCTTGCATATTTTCCTTCTTAAGTCTTCTTAACAGAAAGATATTTGGGATGGCATCCAAGCACTGCTAGAGTCAAATACAGCAGAACCACTGTTTGTGGTTTTTTTAATAGGCAAAGCAGTGAGGTATTGAAGAGTCTTCCCACAGATTATTCCAAGAAAAAAACTGAGTTAACTGAAAAAATATGAGCTTGTTACATGCAATAGCAGGGGACAAAAGACACCGGCCAGAGCCTGTTCAATCCTCCTCTGAGAGGCTCTTTTCCATTCCTGACACCACTGAACTATTATTTTACCAACAGGTATACTTCCTGATGTTTGACATAATGAAGAAGGCACAACACTAAAGCAAATTCTCATTCTGCCAATCTTAGTATTTCAGTATTTGATACCACTAAGTTCATGCTCTTTACAGAATTAATAATTTGTTTGTATTTTAACTATAATCTGAGAAAAAATGTTTCCAAGTAAATTCTAGAAAATAAAAACTATCATCATTATTTTCTAATTCCTACAGGTTAGCTTTCTTCTCTTTTAAACTACATTCAAGTTTAGTTCAGTGAGAGGTTGGGTTGCTGAAATTGGCTCTACCAGGCTTAAACTGATATTATTAGCATTTGTTTCCAGAGAGACCATTTCAAACAGGTGGCTATCAGATTCCAATTAAGAAGAGAAAAAAGGCATAACAATCTCCGTACCACCCATTAGCAATTTGCCAACAATTTTGTTCTGTTTTTGATTTCAGGAGTTGCTCAAGCTTAGAATAAACATAATTCCTTTGAGATAAAAAACTGCTGTGTAAAGTAAATGCCTGGAAAATAGAATTTTCCTCAACAGTTTAATAATGTTTTGCAGCTTTCTAGAGGGAGCATGCATGGATATATAAATTCACATCTGCCACCATTCAGAAGCTCTGAGACACAGAATTAACAGATTTTGATGGGGAGGTAGCTGTATCTACAGCTCTGGCTGATGAAGTGAAGCAGGTTCTGCTGAGGTAATTCAGGGCTAGCACACCCCATCCTGCCCCTTGAAGAGCATTATTTGATACACAGCTGAAGGCAAAGGATTAAGGTCCTGGTAGTTTCTCAGCAACTGCATTTTACAAATAATAATGTTAAAAATTAAATTAAGATCAGTATAAATTAAGATGCCATACCATTCACTGCAGCAGCGAAGGGATCAGCCTGATTTTGCTTCTACTCTCTCTCCCATGTAAACAAAAGTCTCTGGCAGAGGGGTACAGCATAAAGAAGGAGCATCTCTTGAACTGGCAGTAAGATCTGCTTGAGCAATTTTTTATTTTTTTGCTATTGTCTAGCAAAATGGAGTGCAGCTCTCTACACACTGCTTTAAAACAGAACTGCCTGATCCCATGGCTCATTTGTTATATGCTAATGAGGATCCATAACAAAGACAGAGCTATTAAGTTCCTCAGTGGTTTTTGTAGCTCTTTGCTACTAGAACATCTAATTGACATACACTAATAAGTTATTTTCACAGCAGTCCTGTAAGGAGAGAAGAGATTATTTTACAGACAACTGACTGAGCCAGAGAGAAAATGTCTGCTAATTTTGGGTGCTCATCTCCAGATGTGTGATATGATTTCAGCACATTAACATTACACGGAACATTGTATAGGCAAAGAACAGCTATCACCTGCCTAAATGGCAGCTGCATCTTCTCAGCACAGCTACCAATCACTTCTGAGCCCCTCCTGCCAAGCACATAGAAAACAGAGAACATATTTGCCAGTTTCTATGAAAGTTTGGGTTAAGCAATTTTACTTTTATTACTCCTGATCTTCAAAGAGCAGAAAAAAAGCAGTCTGCTCTCTCCTTTTGCTCTTACAGCTCACTTTGCATGCCCCTTTCAACTTCCACAACAAATAAGCTAAAAGCACACAGTCTACAGGGTGTACGTTGCACAGTTTTGTTTTGAGTCAAAAACAGAAACCAATCTGTAGAAAAAGGAGAAACAACCATGTAATTATGATTGTATAACCACATGTATGCTGACAGGGGGGCATGCAGAAGGACAATCCCTATGCTAACATCTTTTAGCTACAATTTCTCAAGTTTGGTAATGATTTTATACATGATTTTTTAAAGCAAAACAAAAGAGAATGCAGAAACATGTGGATGCATTACCACCAATTCTGCTGGTCTCTTAGGTTCCTTTCAGCTAACAATCACAAGTGGAAAGACTAGATTGACATTCTGCATGTAAAGGGCACACTTTGCTAGTAGGTTGCAAAATGTTTGCTCACAGCAAAGGAACAGTGAGAACTGGGCAGGAAGACAGAATAGCAACAAAGAAATTAGCAAAACGACACAAAAGCATCCCCATCAAAATATTAACAGATAAAATCATTCTTACAATAAAGGCTTATGCACAGCTCCAGCTCAAGCAGATTCACACCCTGGACCTGCACCACTCACATCTGAAGAGAGTGGCATAAATTGGAATAATCAAGATAATTAAGAAGAGACAGCAAATATACTCAACTTGGAGAACAAAACCCTCTCATAATACAAGATTAATAAAATAGGGCACTTGGTTTTGATAGCTAAATATTCTCCAGTGCAAAAGCATATTAAATAGATCACTGACCTGCAACAGCTGAGAATACCCAGCTCATCTGATCTTTAATTAACTAGTCACAGATATTTAAGACATAAGGCAAATGAAGAACAAATGGAAGCCAGTTTGGGTAAGTGGAAAAGACCAAAGTACAGCAGTTTAATGCACAGGGAAGGCTTTAGGTAAAGAACCAAGCAATAAACTCAGTCTTTCTTTCTATATCACCTATAAAAGGGAGGTGGCATCGTCTCATGCCCACAAAAATGACTTCCATATTTCCAGAGCAGTGATGACAAAATGAGAGGAGATGCAAGAAGGAGCTCAGTGGCAGAACTGTGCTAACACTTAAACAACATGGGGAGAAGCACCTTCTGCAAGACAGTCCTTGTGTCATTGAGAATGTATAGCAAAGTTACTACAAAACAGTGGACACATTTGCTGCACATCAGAATAAACACATTTACTCTTTTAACTAAGGTGTGGTAAAGCAGAGTGTTTCTCTTTCTTTAGGCAAAATATCAAAACAGGTAACTGAACAGGTGAAAGACCAAGACCAACCAGTAATCCTATCAATTAATTAATACCTGTAAAGGCATTCATTAACTTTGGGTTATTCAAAGTAAGTATTGCAATGCCATTGTCTTCTTTGGAAAGGTTGATGGATCCTCCAGAAAACTGCTGAAGTTTCTTCTTTATCAATTCTTCATCATAGCCATGAGCACCATTATACAGTGACAATCTTCTTTGTTGTAGTATCCTTTTCAGTGTAATCTGAAGAAAGTTCTTCCACAGAGCAAGGGCCATTTCTGGAAATACATGGAGTGAGGGGGAAAAAAAAATTAGGAAACTTCCTTTGAAATCCACTTCAGTCCTCTGAGAAAGAGAGAAGTATGATAGCAGAAACTGATAAAAAGGTGATACAACCATAACAGTTGACAGAAATCACTGCAAATATATTAGCAAAATTCTTAATTTGAATCTACCGTCACAAATAAACAGAAGGAGTTTTATGGAGTGATTTTAGTAGTTAAGCCAGCTATTAACACCTTTTAAAATATTTCCTTGTAAAATTTACCAAAAAATCTTAGTGTGCAGAAAACAAGAGGCTCAAAAACTACAGAAAAAACTACATATTCCACTAGACCTATTTACTCTGTATTACTCTTCCAAACCCTCCCTCACCCTTCCCTCTAAAAAAATACCAAGACCCCCAAACACACCTATAATGGAGGAAAAATCCTATCAAATCCCACAGCTTTCAAGATCTGGATGTCCTGCTTTTCTGTAAGCAACTATTAGAGCAGGGCCTTCCCCAGAGAAATACCTGAGGAACTTAAAAATTAAGAACTGAAGATCATTCTTATATCAAAGTCTGTTCCCGGTCACCTAATTCCATTAACACAGTTGTCACACCCCATCTTAAAACTAATTAGTCTGCCTAGCCTTTGATTGCTATGTGCTTTTCCCAGTCATCCCAGCAGCACTTTGAGTTAATCTCATTTGGGCACAGAGTCTGTGTAGTGCTCCAAAGGATGAAAAGTGTGCAGCAGTATTATGCATTGAGCGCCATACTTGCCTTTTAAACAGGTAATAATTCGTGAAAAGTATTTCTGTGTACCGGTATACCCATGGCCTATTCCTCTGCTATTTCCACTCTACAGTGTATGACTGTAGATCAGGAAATAACAAGAAAGTAATTATCACTTGATCTGCATCTCTGCCTTAATTTATTTACTCTGGAAATGGGTCTACTGGAGAAAGAAGTTTACAAGTGACTTGAAAGAAACTGGGTAAAGTCTGAACTGAAAACAGCTGATCTGGAAATAAAGTCATCTTAGAAACCAATCAGAATGTGAATCAAAAGAACCCCCACAGGACATGGAAAAAAAAAAAACAACCAAAAGTTAGTTATTTTGCAATTTGATAGAGTAGTCCTATCTTTGCCCCAACATACTTTTTAATGGGCTTGGCCATTCAGAAGACATGGTAGATGCTCATTTTTTTAACTGGGAAAAGATCTTCTTTGTTTCAGAATCATATTTGGCAGAAACAAGATACTTTCAAAATTGGCAAGTTTTTCTAAGGTGAACTCAGAACACAAACACACCCACTGAGACAGAATTTGGTGCCAGCTATATTGTATGCGCTGTTCAGGGTATCTTACAGACTCAACATTTTTGAAAACCTTTATTATTTACACATGATCAAGTAAATGCACATTAAAAACCACAGACAATTAGCTCCTAATGAAATAAGTGAACAGCCCCGTCAGGTGAACACTTATCTTGTTACTGGCTGTACCATTTTACACTAAACTTGAAAATGCTTCAGTTGGTACAGGTATAGTCCCCATTCAAAGGAGGGAGGAGTTTGCAGAGCAACCACACTATGGGATGTGAAGGTACATGCAGCAATACCAGGCAACTGTGAAGAGCCATCTATGCCAGTAGATTCATACGTGTCCTGCCAAACCGCACCCACCAATACATCAGGATCTCATAAGCTCAACACAAAGAAACTAGTAAGGCCTACACAAATCTACGCATTATAAAATCATCTGCACAAGAAAACTTAAAGGGATGATTTTTTTAATATCTGTTGGCAAACAAGGCTTTAATCTGTCATGATGAACTTTTCCAAAACGTAAACTAATGAAACTAATTACAAAATTTAATCAAGTATAAAATCTAATTGAATACAAGATTCATTACTTCATAAAAAACATTCCCTGACTGCTGCTGCACCCAAACACTCTCCATCTATGCACATTCTAATAGTCTGCAACACTTCAGCTACCACCTTTCAGAGATTTAAAAATTTTATTTAAAGAGTGAAAATGGGTTTCTAAAGCTCGTTTCTCCTAATTGATTCTTTTTATATTCAGTCTCTCAAGAGGGAGACAGCTTTCCCCTTTTCTCTAACACCTCAGTAGTCATTCCTCAGCATATTAAAGCAATAAAACTTTCCATCCAGCTGCTAGCTTTTGCTCAGGAGAGAGCAAACATGAAATACATGGATAGTGCAGCCTTTCCTTTTAAAGTGTACCTTGAACAACCAATTCCCAATTTTTAATGAATACAAAGTGTCCCCAGCTCTCATACTAAAACAGACTAGCTGGAATTCTCTGGGAAGCCCCAATGACTGGCTTGAAAGCAAAGAGGGGGAAAAAAAGGCTGTTCTGCTGACTTAAACTTTTTTATGACTTTTATACACTACTGAATTTCTCATGACAAGAAATATACTGAGCAAAACAAACTTAAGATATGGAAATTTTATTCCAATGAAAAAAGAGTCTGTCATTTTCAACTGCGTGGTTATGTGCATTAACAGCTCTTTAATATTATCACTATGGTAATAAAGAACAGCAGCAAGTGCAGGATTAGAAAACAAATTGGATACCACTGCCTGCTGATCATGACTCATGATTAATGACTCATGCAAGGTATAATCTTTGAATTATTTTCTTTACAACCATCTCCTACAGTACTGGTCAGCGCCCAATACAAATTTTTAATAAAAATAAAATTATTTTAATAGTTCAGTCTGACTGATCTAACCACTCAAGAAAAGCACGATAGGAAGAGCTAGAGCTCTTTCAGTCTAAAGGGATTTCTGCTGATCTCTGACAAACAACACCCAGAATTTCAATCACTACAGAACACTCACAATCCACTGCATGACTGAGATTGATTATTTCTGTATTTTGCATGAAAGCAGTGAAAGAAAGATGTTGCAGTAATACTTAGGATGTTGTAGGACCAGCCAAGAGATATTATTAACACTAAAATTTTCAGATTTTCAGTTTAGCATAATCACATCTATTTATACATACTTACAGAAATGGAGTCCTAGTCTAATTTTAAAAAGGCAACATGCTATACCCATTAGCCTCTGTAGCAAAGGTAGTTTATGCACAGTTCCTACAATGAAAAAAAGCCCAACCTGACAGTAGAGGAATAGCAGTGGTCAATTAGCATCTTTCATACATCTTAAGTGCTACAGCTTTATATATCACCGGTGACAACTAAGAGAGAAGCCAACAGTATGGACATAAATAGTTGTTCATTCCATAGCTATTGTACCTCTCACATAAATCAACAGTTTAAATTCCATTTGATACTCAAGTAATTTTGTAACACCCTTGCCTGTGGGGTAGCAGACTGTGGGTTAATATAAACACATCAAGTGCCAGCGCTCCAGTACAAAGGACTGACACACATTACACAAGAGCAGCACATGTATCTACAAGAGCAGTACATGTATCTACATGCAGGCACTCACTACCTATGTATTTTTGTGCATGCAGATTATCAGAGGCCTTCTGACAGCCTCAGGCAACTGTCTAGGTAAAATTCAGACCTTACAATGTTAATAAAACATAGTAATAATAGGGATAACACCAACATCAATACTCTCTGAGTAGATTCTTTGGGAAATTAGTAAGTCTTGAACAAGGGTATTTGCCCTTGCCATTACCACACCTCTGTTGCAACCCAAATGTCTCCTAACACATGATGTATCAGACAGCAACCTCCAGCAATGCTGCCAGTTGCAATTATCACTGAACATCAAAATACCGGACCAAAGTAAGAGGTAAGGGCTGTAGATAGCAACTTTCTAGAAGAAAGGGTAGAAGAGCTAATACAAACCAGAGAACTGAATCTTAGGAGCTGTATGCTCAAACACGAAACACTGCACTACACAGCAAGCTAAATCAGTACATTAAAATACATGAGCAAGGAAAATTCCAGTTCAAAAATGGTGCCTGAATTATTGACACAAGCCAGGGAAAAAGAAAATGGGGAAAAAAAAGATGCAGGGATGTGTTTTCAATACATCAGAGAAACAAGCATGCCCTTTCATCTGGGGCAGGATGTGACAGGTATGATACGCAGATACAGATACTGGAAAAAACCCCCTATCAATTGAATTTCTGGGTTTGGATGATGGTATACTGAGACTAAGCATAACAGAAATAAAGGGATTCAACAGACAAAATCCACAAAATAAATCTCAGGGAGGAGAAAATACTCAAACAGCATAAAAAAAAACCAATTAGGCACTTTTGTGAGACTACCAAAGGCATCAAGGGCACTTGGTCAAGAAGAAAACCTGATTTGATGAAGACCTTTGGCAGCTGCAATTTCAGCAACAAGTACAAAAGTGCAAAGAAGGGAAGAAAGGTTAGAAGATGTGAATTGAGGATGATGATGAGATGACTCTCAATTCAACCCTGTGGGTGGCTTACCAGTCACTTTCAAAGGCATTCACCTGTACTAGAGAGCAGTCACCATGACTGGCAGATGCTTCAACAGGTTCCTGCAGTGGCCAATTAATGAAAAGCAAATGGTGGCCCAGTACTGAGGGCTGGCACACCTGACCCTACAGCATGAAAGCAGATGAAAAGGCAAATAAATGGAGAAAACAAAGCATGAAAATAGCCCATTTGTAGGGATAAAAAAAGTAGGTTGAAAATGAGTGAAAATAACAACTGACTGTAACCCTGGGCAGTAGGCTGGTGGGCGATTATAGGGAATAGGAAAAAAGAAAATAAATTATGGTGTTGGACAAAGAGAAGAGATTCAAACACAAAAGGAGGCAAGCTTGGTCTCACAGTGACAACGAGTCAGTAGACCCTGCCTTCAGACACAAGAAAGGTGTAGTAGGGGAGGACTCACATGCAGGATTCCTCTGTTGCCAGTTGCTTGTCACCACCCCTCACCTGAAGGTTACAGAGCCCTCCACCTACCTCACCCACTTATCCATCTCTCCACTTTCCTTCCATGATGCGTGGGTTAGGTTAAATTAAACACCTTGTCCAACAGGTTCTCCCACACTAATAATCACCAGATGAAGCAAGCTGAGGGCAGTCACTTCTCCAGCTGGCTTTCTCACTGCTGAAAGCAAGCACCAAGCAGATCATAAGCATGCTAAGGGATCAGCAGCAGAAAACCTACTGACAAAATATAACTTGCAAATACAGAAACTAAACAAAGCTGGGGAGCTGAGGAGATTCTGCCTCCCCAACTAGAGGACAGATCCCTCATGCCTTTCTCAAAATATCATGGCTCTCAAACTTGCTGAGCCCTGTTCAAATTTTTAGTACATTGTCTCTGGTACCTGCACTGTAGACAAATTAGATGGGACCAACAATCCCTCCAGTTCATTAAGTTACTTGAAAAGCCTTATGACTCCTCTAAAAACAGGCTTTAAAAGTAGCTGGTATTTTAAAGGACAATTTTTTTATCCTCTGTATTACTGTTGAGAGAATAAAAGATTTGGGTCTGCTACTTTCTAGATGTCAGCATTAGAAACAAAGTTTATCCATCCAGAAGCTGAGAGAACAAGAATTGAGAACATGTCCAAATTAACTAACTGAAATAGCATCAAATAATGTACAAGGGAAATAAAAATTAACTGGAGGAAGAAAAACCTTTTAACCCTGTAAGTAAAAAAATCCCCTTGTCTGTAGTTTCAGTTTTAAGCTGGCTGACCATTTACACCTCATTTCTGTTTTTATCTCTCTTTTTTCCTTGTTATTTTCACCGTTTCTGAGCAGCCCAATTCTGGGCATAGCAAGCTGTAGCTTTCCAAACTATGTGTTCTTCGTTTAGTTTTTTAATGATCCCTGTAGGCTAGAGTTTAGATGTGAATTGTCCTTCCATATCTAAACAATTCCATTCTCTAGTAATCACATCTTAATTATTTTGAAGAATAGTAAACAAAGCACAAAGATATATACTAAAAAACAATGGTATTTAAGGATGCAAAACAGCTGACAAAGAAAGCCTTTCCATAAATACAGATGACATTACCTAAAAACATTTGATTTTGGTCCCATGGTGAGTAAAAAATTTTGAGTTTCATAGCAGAGAGCAAGAATCTGTTATCTTCTGCAAAAAGCATTCAGACCCTTTATTTTTTAATGCTTTGATCCAAAGAGGTTCTCTTCACACGTGTCATCAAAGGAGCTTTTTTAACAATGACAGAAAAGTCTTTTAAGTTCACTGCCCACTAGGTGTGTTTTAGAGACCTTTAAGAAGAGCAGATGCACAACTTCACAGGAACAGAAAAAAACCACAACCAACTCATCATTTGCCTTTCAGTCACCAAATCCTGAGCCATAAAAGCATGAATTCAATTCTAGCTGTAACCGCAAATACTGATGCTTTCCCAATGGTTGCCTTGAAAAGTGTAACTTTTATAGTCAAGAAATATTCTGAATTGCACTTAATTCACTGTTTTTTACTATTCTCACCTTACCACCACCACCCACAAATGCTCCTGCAGACAGCAACACCAAAAAAACCCATATACCGAGGTCTGAACCGGCCACTCAGCCACGATTCCCCTGTCCCCCTGTCACGGCAGTGGTGACCAGCAGCACCACACCGGGACAGCCTGTCCCCGGCCTCCTTGGCTCCACACGATGAATCCCGGGAAGCAATGGCAACATTCCTGCACGGTACCACCCTGGGATGATGTCAAGACTCAAGGGACCGAGGGGTGGAAGCTACTTCCCCAGCGGACATTTCTTACTGCTAACCTGCGATGCCAAAATCCCGAGCAGCGCGCTGATGCACGCGGTCTGACCTAGGGAAGCTTTTCAGACACTTTTTTTTTTTTTTTTTTTTTTAACAAAATGACTTTATGTTAAATCAGCCGTCATGGCAGGGCTCAGGGCCGAAGTGGGCGGTGACCGGCTGTTCCCAAAGCGGGACCCGAGGCGTCAGGGCTGAGCAGCAGCA
>NW_005054306.1:11131802-11198567 GCF_000277835.1 Geospiza fortis
TCCGCGCCGAGCAAAGCGCATTAAAAGCCGGCAGGAGAGGGCTTCACCCCGCGTCCATAGAGCCGTGACCCCAAGCACCGAAAACTCTGCCTGAATTTAAGCAATTTTGAAGCAGACTATACTTGTCAGCTCCAAGGTTGCTGAATGCTACATAAGCAGGTCGTCATTATTGTTGTTTTCTGCACAGATCGCCTCCATCTCTGAAAACCAAGCCCCGTGTTTCTGTCCTAGTCAGGGTGATTGGAGATCCTCGTTTCTCCGCAGGCTCAGGACAAGGTCTCGCCTCAGGTGGCTCAGGTTAGGATAGGAATCGCTGCCGGGAGCATCCAGCCTGGAGCGGCGGGGCCCCCACCTGCTGTGCCTGGGGTGCGCTGCAGGCAGCGGCGATGTCAGCTCCCTGTCCACGTCGCCACAAGGAGAGACTTGGGCTCCCCATTTTCACATCCGTCTATTTTACCTGTCAGCCTAAGTGGGAGCTCTTTCCAGCTGTCCTGCTCCTGGCCGCTGTGCCTCTCCGGCTCCAGGTGCCGCTCACCTGTACCCAGCTCTGGCAGCTGGGCCAAAGTGCTGAGCAAGCCGCAAGCTACCCTGGCATCAAACTGGAATTGTGTAAACTTGAGGCTGGCATAAAATGGCACTGTCACACACAGCCCTGCCCTCGGTTTCGCCAGCAGCCAGATCAAGGGAAATAAATGGTTTCAATGAAGATTGCTTACTGCTTTGCAAATTCAAAACATTATGCAAATATGAGCCAGTCTTTCTGTGTCCTTGTTGAGACATATACATAAGACAACTCAGTTTTAAGTATTTGTAACATGGCTGAAATATGTATCTGGAATACATCTTCTCCATCTTTATTAAAGCTGTTTTTCAACCCAACTGTCAATACAAATGTTCCAAAATTGCCTAGTTCATTAAAATTATGATTGAATATGTAGGGGAGTCCAATTATTCATTTATGTGGAGAAAACAAAAGTTTTTCATGCTGAACAGGTACTTTCAACTTTGTATTATTCAGAGAATCGAGAATATGAGATAGTGCTATGTCATATTCAGGCAGTGCTATCTTTATACAATAGAAGGATACATTTCCTTTTTACAACACTCTCTGCAACAAGCAGGCTTGCCTCTTATTTTTCCTCTTGGGTTCACAAAGAATTTTTCCAGTAGGATTCAGGCTTGCAGTTGTGTCTGGAAAACCTCAATAAAGGTCTGTTTGAGTGAAGCTGCTCTCACCAGATCCTGCTCCAAGGGTTTGTCCCCTCTTTGGAGCGGAGCGATGCCCAAGCACGTCCCAGCTCGGTCGGAAGCAGAGGAAGGCGACGGCGGCTGGAAGCTCGTGGTTTTCCAGGTAACATATTGCCACCTAGCAGCGCTTGCTGGAAGTAGCACAAACCAGGCCGGCAGATCCATAAACCAGTTTGCCTCATTGTTGGTTTTAATTGCCTTGCGTCATATAGGACATAAGGAAAAGACACGGATGCACTCAGAGTGAAGAATGAGGACTATAGGAAAATGAACAGGTGGATGGGATCATCTTTGAAAACAGACATTAAAGACCAGACAGGCTGTAACTTTCAGCAGTATGGTAACTAGTCCCCTGGATGTTTGACTGTACAATAAGAGAGAAAAAGAAAGAGAAAAAAAAATGTACAATCCTGTTTATTCTTATTCTTGCACATAATTCTATGTACAATCCTGCAAAATTGTTTATTCTTATTCTTGCACATAATTCCACTGATTTCAATAACACTTTCTCCTTGCATTGCTGAAGCAGTACTGACCTAGGAGAGTCAGGTCACCACCTGAATTATATGGAATGTGCCCATTCCCTGTTGCTGACCCAGAAGCTGGTGACAATGTGCTGGCTAAAAGAGCAATGCTTCACTCTCGGTTTTAAGGCTGCCAGACTGAAATATTGAATTCCAATAGATACAGAGCTCCCGGGTGCTATTTTTATGAACTCCTTTCAGAGCAATGGAGCAGATAGATGACAGATCTGGGCTTAGATCTCAGGAATTATTGGATACTAACCAACACATAAACCCACAGTCAGTTCATGAAGGGTCCCTTGACTGTAATTTTTAGGAGGCAAATATCATCAGCTCTGTGTGGAAGTGTGGCAGGCTAAAGGATGGTGTAACATATACTTCAAAGACTAGACCCACATAAAAAGGTGGACACATGCATTCTATTCCCAAATTTCTGAAATATTTCTAAAGTCTAGATTTCTGGATCCAAAATCATAATATTGAGTTTCTCCTTACAGCCTCACCCAAGAGGCTCCCAAATCCCATTGGTGCCTGACAACTGTGATTCATGGGAAGAGACAATTTATATCAGGTTAGCTAACAAGACTACCACCCCAGCTGTCTCTCCTGTCCTCACTGCAGATATCTGAAATACTCCAGAGCTGCTGCAGCTTTCTAAATGCAGCCCCACGTGCCAAGTTACATTTGGTTTGATTTTGTTAGGCAGGGGCTGGCTGGGGACAGGGCAGTCACCATGAGTACCTCAGAACTGCAGCTGTATCAGTACTTGTATGTCAGCCTGCCCTCCATTTCATGCACCACAGTTGCCAGTTTCTCACACAGTATTTGGTCACTGGATGTGTCTGCAAAGGGCTCAGCTCTTCCCAGGTAGCTCCCTACCCATCCTATCACAATGTGTTGATTTTATGTTCTCTGTCCATGTTGTTTAAGGATCTCCTCCTGCCGAGTTGACTCTGAGCTCCAGCAAGGCATGGCTGGAAGATGAGGTAAGGAAACACTTGCCTCTGTAGCACAGTATGGGAAGTGTCACTCAGGCCTCTTCTGCCAAAGCAAACCAGCTCATTTCTCTGGGGAAGGTGCTCTGATCAGGAGGCTGTGGTGTATTGTTGGGGAGTTGAGGGAAAGGAGCCCTGGCCCGCGTGCCAAAAGCTTTTCTTTTGACACAGCATAATGAAATATTCATCAGGCCAGAGAGCAGGAGAGAGATTCAGCACGGCCCCAGCAAGTACCACAGTGGTACTTGCTCACACTCTCAGTGACCCCGCAAATACTGGGTATTCAAACATTAATAGCCACTTAAGTTAGTGTATGAGTCTATGGCCTTGAAGGTCTTTTCCAAGCTAAACCGTTCCATGTTTCTATGCCATATAAAGCAACTTGAACAGGTAGGGTAAAGTATGTTCTTGCTCTGCAAAGTCCTCTCTCTGGTTATAGCTCACCGTGGGAACAGTGGCCTCAGACCAACCAAAAGAGTCATCAGGTCCCTGCCACATGCTCTTACCTTTCACTTCACCAACACTGTCATTTGATTAGACACTAATTTTCTGATAGAAAATACATACAGTACAAAAACATGCTTGTTTGTGGTGTACTGTCCTACACAAGATAAGATCTGATTTCACAAGACAAAATACCAGCCCACTTCCACTGGGAGGTGGTGGTCCCACACTTCTCCCTTCTCAATCCTGGGAGTGAGAACCAAGGAAGAGCCAGCTGAGCTCACCCAACTGTCAGGAAACTGCTTTAGCACAGCAACTAATTTCTCTTTGGATTCCAGGGCTAAGGAACTGAACCGGCTTGGCTTGCTGCTGGTGGAGGCTGAGGGACACAAAGCAGGGGAAAGAAGATGGAGGAAACTAGAAGAGGAAGACCATCCTGTTTTAGCAGCATTGAGTTATCAAATGGGCTCAGTTGTATTATTAGTTCTGACTCTTCCAGTGTCACTCAGGGCTTTGCCAGTTTGGGGAGAGGAAGTGGGTTGGAAATAGATGGCCCAGGGCAAAGCTGAGAGGTACATGAGTGGGTCCCCCTCTTTGGAGGGGACAGCCAGCCACTGGGATGGGCTAATTGTACTGGAAAACTTCACCCTAAATCTCTTCGAAGATCTGTCTTTCTTTCCTTCATTTCCTTAGGTCTCTGTTGCTACTCCATTCTGTAAAACTTTCAGAGGAAAAAAAAGCATCTTTTTCTCCAAGAGCATTTGAGTCACACCAAAGTAGGCCAGGTGATAATTGCACACCACATTGTAGAGCTGCTTAAATGTCAGACGTTAATTAAAGCCTTTCCTGGAAATGGGGCATTAATTAGGGCAAATGCAGCCATTCTTTATGGATACTGACTAACCAGTGAGTAAAAGCATTGTTTAAACACTGGTATTGAAACTGTTAATTTTTATTTGCCTGAGGTGTGTTTGTTATGGAAAGAAAAACAACTGAAAAAAATTATAACTCCTAAACCTATTGTTCTTTCTTTTAAAGACAGTTTTAAATAAATATTTTGGCACAAGAATATTCATGCACACACAGATTGCAATAGGAACATTTCAGTATTAGGTCCAGATGTCTCTAGCAGTTGTATAACCTTGGTAGGAATGCTTAAATGCGGTAGATATTAAATACAGCTCTGACCTGCAAAAACAGCCTGTTGTGGCACTTCACTTGTGTCTTTCTGTTCTTAAGAAAATGGCACTATCTGCATGAATAATGGTACACCAAAATGTTAGCTAAGTCGGCCAAAAAGTAAGACATGTGTTTCCTTTGAAATTTTTCTGAACAACTCTGAATTGTTGGGGAGAACCATAATATTGATAAAGGATGTAAGTGTTCAAGATTTAAGATATATATCAAAGCTTTGCAGCTTAACCATCTTGCTTTTTGTTTCTTTGGCCTGAATTCAGCAAAGCAATTAAGCCCCCAAATAGCACCATTGATTTCAGTGACACATAAGCAGTTGGTTGAATCAGGCCCCCTCTGCCTGCCAAACCACATTCCTTCTTGCCTCCCAGTGCATTAGAGCTTTTGGAGGAGCAGTTCCAGTTATTATCAGTAGCTGTAACATAAAAACATGGTCTACATTGGCACTTCTGTGCCTAGATACCTCTGCAGGAGGTCCACATATGAGAAACTGTGCAGAGATCTGGCTGCAGATTTCAGTCTTTAGCACTGCTGCATTTCCACCAAGCAGATGGCTGAGCCCACTGCTGCAGGCACCATCCATTGCAATGTCTTCATTGTCACAGCAGCTACATCTCTGCAGCTATGGCAGAGACAAACCCTTGATTCAGGACTGACCTCTTAAAGTCTGGCCATTGGAAAGAATCCCCTGTATGTGCCATGCCAGAGAAGCAACTGTTGTGCATGGAGACCCTGAGGTGGTACGGGCATAAGTCCTGCAGCTGTTTCAGGCACTGGGGCATGGGTAGGTGACACACTGACTGCCAGATTCCCAGCTCCAGTTCCTGTGGCTGCCGGTCACAGAAACACTACTCTGCTGTTTGTTTTGGTTATTACATTGTTCTAATGCCCCTTTTCACATGAAGAGATAGTGGTTCCAGGTAAAACAGAAAATGCTGTGATGTGATGTGAGGATTGTTGCTAGATAAGAAGAACTAGAATATTTTTAGGTACCTCTTTATGGTAGCATTATCCCCTGCTCTCATCTGCCATTATGTTTCTATTTCGTCTTTCCTGGTCATCACTGTTTTTCACTCATGATATTTTTCTAGTTCACACTTTATAGAGAAAGGAGAAATTGTGAGTATTAAGTGGTGACAGGAGGGGTAGAGCATTCCTCTTTAAAAGCAGAGATGGTTTTATTTTTCTCAAGTACATGTTACGTAAGTGTATCACTTCCACAGCTGAAATATTTCAAAAGATGGATAATGAGGTTGTCAGCTGAGTTGGGGGAGAGCTGCCTGCTGAATCCTATGACTCCGGGTTCACCAGGGCTACTGGACTTTATATGGGAAAATGTACAGCTTAGAGCCCATCCTGTAGTAGACAACATTAAATAGAAGCCCAAAGCATGTGAAAATATTGTAATGGTAAAAGAGGTTATTTAAAAAGGGAACTTCTGACCGTCACCTGAGACTTCATGGTATTAAATCTGGATATTTTAATAATATTAAAAAACAGTTGATAGCGGTGTTCATGTCTCTGAAGTAGTTAATTAGACTAAATTAATTTATATCTACATGCCAGTGTTTTTTAACTATTGTAAAAAGCTGGGTTTGTATATATTTCTTTGTTTTTCACAGAAAAAAATAGAATGTCTACTATTCTTAAAATCTTTAAACATTAACCAGACCCTGCACTTTTCCTCACTGAAAGCATAGTCCTGTACAGATCTAAAGTTCTCACCCATTGCTCTTTTTTACAGTTTCAAAATTTACTGCTTTTGTGGTTTAGTTCAAAGCTAAAAGCAAATGCAGAGAGATTTGAAAGTGAAATAAACCTCTAGAGATTTTTGTTGTGATTTGATGTTTCCTGTCCTGGCTCATTTACCCCTGTCAACACAAGGTAACTGGACAAAGAGCATACAAACCCATCAGTTAAGTGTTTGGGTTTTTTTAAAATAAATAAATGCAGCCTGAAGTAACAGCTAGCATAAATAACACTGGAATATTGATCTCTTTGAGTCACCCTATTGTTCATGCTATATTTTCTTTTGCAGTACACTCAAATCTTATTTTATTCAACTTGATCTAGATAGGTGTATGTTGCCAGCTGGCCTGAAGGAACGGGGGTGCAAAATCCCTGGACTGTCCAAGGTAACCAGGGGACAGCAGTCTGGAGTCAGCATAAGTGTAAGTTTGCACTATGTCCCTGAGTCAGGGCTGCTCGTGCTTGCATTGGCTGTACATAATGGGGTTGTACAGTCAGACAGCTTTATTTCAGGACTGCTGTGGAGCACATCTGAAAATATGGCCAGTCTATCCTGACAAGAAATGGCGTAAAGAAATTAATGCTTCATTGATTTTATCATCTCTCTTACCACCTTTCAGATACATGTGAATAAAATAAGATTTGAAATATTAACAAAAAGCCTGAATCATTACAGATTTTCTTTCTGCTTTCTGGTGCTTCAACAACATGTACTTCCCAGCAATACACAAGAAAACAAAGGGTACAACTTTTAGCTGCTGAATCAAATGAATTAATCACAGATAATAATTTATTTAATGCAGACAAATTTGTTTTTCTATTCCTATAAAGCTGGTGATGAGGTACCATGTCAACATTTCCAGAGGTACTTAGGATTTCTGTTGGTCTTCTCTTTACACTTGTTAGCATCAATCAGCTCGAAGGGCAGCTGGTAAGTCATGTGTCTGTGTGTGCATGTGTATTAAAGGGGAGTCTCCTGCCTTTCCCTTTACTCCCCTTCCCTTTTGCAGAATGATGGATGGATGACTAGACAGACATTCTCCATAGTGTGTTTTCTAACACTAGATATTGGTATTATTGTTTGTTGAATGTGATCAGACATGTGTGGCCATGTGGTGTGCTGTGCAATATTCCATTTGCTGTTTCTCATCCAAGCAGGAAGAGAGGGGTAGGAAGCATAATCTCATATTAAAATACAAACAAACAAAAAAAAACAAACCAAGACAAAACACACTGCAAACAAAAATAGCAGAAATTAATCTTCCCACAGACTTTGCACAAACGTCCAAGTTTGTGCCGAGTCTGTGGGACTGCATGGTGTAGTAGCCTCACCTCGAGCCCTAGGTGGTTAAAATCCTGCCTGGGGCCCTGGCACCCAACCTGTCTGCATCTGTTTGGGAGTCTCAGAACAGCTACTGTGCTCCAAGTGTCATTGAGGAAGGATTAGGCAACCAGAGAAAAAGTGAACAGGGAATTTTGTCTGGATACAGTGCATCAGACAGGCTTTGTCTGTCACCCACCAGGTCACAGCAAGGTCATGGTCCTCCTCAAGCAGCATTAACAGTCACATGTATTTGTGCCACTCCATAGCACTTTGGTCTCTTCTTGTATTGCTCCCTGGTGCATCTCAGCTGTTAGTCAAACAGCTACAACAACAAATCCTTTACCAAGCAGAAGAGAGGCTGAAATACCACCTGAAATGCATGTGGTACAGGTCTTTGAGAGGAAGGTGGAAAAAAATTCCATCAAAAAGGGGCAGTGGTGGCTGGCTGGTCCCATCTCTTGGTGGGCTCCAGTGCAGCTGACTGGTGGGTCCCTGCAGTAGCACCTGGCTCTAGCTGCTGCCCTGACTCAGAACCAGGACTGACTGCTGGCTGAGCCATTGCTTCTCACAAAGGTTCCTCAGAAGAGATAAAGGCTTTTTCCATGCTGTAACTAAAAATCGGTCCTGTTGTAACTTGTAAAGCCTTTGTCAGTACAAGACAATGTGAATAAGCTCTTCCACACTAGAAAATAGAATAGCCTGGGAACATTTATTTCAAGAGACCTTTTTTCAGGGTTCTTCTTTTGTTGAACATGAGAAATGAAAAGTAGAAAACACTAGAAGTGATTCTCCAATTTTTTTTTCTCTATTAGCTGCCATTTGAGCTCATTCCTCTTCCTATTGTGCCTTTCCAGCACATAACAACCTGGGACTTTTCAGGTCCCTGATACACGTATTGCTTTTGGAGTGGAATCAATACTAATTCAAACAGCACAAAAAATCCATTAATTTACTAATCATAATGTATATTTAAGGCTGTATGGAGGGAGAGGATGATGGACTACAGTAAGACCAACATTCATTACCCCCTCCAAGTCCAGGAGGCTCAGTACTGGGACTGTCTGGACATTTTTTTCCTGTGAGCAAGAAAAGCAAGGAGATGTAATTTCCTATGGATTTGTGCCTGCCTGGTGGCTCATCTAACTCCTTTGCAACAGCACAACGTTCCCCATTGGCCACCCCAAGGCAGAGGCAGCAAACTCCAACATTCATGATGGCTGGCTCCTGGTGCAGTTGGGAAGAGGGAGTAATAGTTATTTCGCTTAAATTTCCCTGGAAGGAGAATTCATTTGAGTCCACTCAGGTGATTTATCTGGAACTTTCAGGAATCTGAATACCTTTGAGACCTGGAGACCCCATCAGACCCGGCTGACATAAAACAAAGGGTTCAGAAACTGTAAGGGGAGTGACTGATGTGCAGACAGCATAATTTGCAGGCTAAAAATCATAGTGGAAAAAAAGGGATGTTCACACATGCATTGTACTTCTTTATCTGGATTCTTCAGATCTGAAGAATTTGGATCACATTTTTAAGAAGGCTAAAGGAATAAATTGAACTTTAAAAATTAAAAATTTATAATCTTACACGATTATATGACTTATGTTTGGAAAATTAAACTGACAAAATTTCTGTGTATTAAAAATTTCCCACTTTCCCTATTCTCCAGTATATCAAAGTCTTTTTGACATTTTATTTGCAATGTCCTGTCCTGTGCTCTGAGAACCCTTCCCAGGTGCACTCAGTCTGACACATGGAGACTTGTAGCTTACAGCAGTTCACATCAGGGAAAGCCTCCATTTTTTCCTACACCAGCAGCACTTGTGGTAAATATAGCTGTCCTCTGATGCCATGCTTACACACTTAAGGCCTGCACTGCATCAAAAGACTGCACCCATCCCTGTCACCTTGTAAGCAGGATAAGCTCAGAGAAGAAATTTATTGCTGGAACAGGTTCATCTGCCCAAGATATTCAGGACTCCTTGGCACACTTTCCAGGATATTATAGCTTATATTATATGGGTAGTTTAAGGACTTTAGCTGCCGGTTCTTGCTCCCCCTGAAACACAATATGGTAGCCTACAACCCAGGAACAGTGTAGGTTTCATCCCCATGTAGTAATAATATTTATTTCTTTCAAGGGGGCTGCAACTCTCTTCTTGCCTTATTAAGGCAAAGCAGGAAGGAACAAGGAGCAAGGCATTAATAACAATGGCAAGTTTATACAGTGAAAGCAGAAGGGAAGTGTCAGGAGAGAAACAAAAAAGAAGTTGAGGGGAAGAGGATGGATGAGTGCTGTGTGCAGATTGCTTCCTTGGTCTCACCAAGACTGGAGACAGTCAAATCTATTTGTAAAGATGGTATTTTCTGGTCAACACTTTTGGCACAAAACAAAAGGATCCCTTGCTGTGGCCATGCTTTTTGTGGTCTCTGTTGCAGGACTTGGGCTGACGGGTAGACACTGTTTACGTCATATATCAGTGCCCAAGTGTCATCCTGTCTGTGACAGCTGTATGACAGAGGTCATAATCCATTTACTGAGGCTTGGGTGAGAAAACCAAGATTAATTTCTCTAGGATGTAACACTTCATAATGACCCAGCTGGACAAGAAAGAAAGCAAGAAAGAAAAAGATAGATAGAAGGATAGATAGATAGAAGAATAGATAGATAGATAGATAGATAGATAGATAGATAGATAGATAGATAGATAGATAGATAGATAGGGAGAGGTGTGTACCAACAAATTATATTGGCCCAGTTTGACCTCCCATGCTCGTTGAAATATTGGCATATTTTGATAATCTTGAGATACCTACTCTACACAGCCTTGCCTCAGCATAAAACAAGATTGGCAGCTTTAGCAGCAGGACTGCCTTAGCCCAAAACTTTCTTGAGTTGAGGGTGGGTGCTGAGAGTAGACACATAATTACTGTTCAGGCCCGTCCTTTAGCCTCACATTCGGGTGCTGCACTTATCTTCTAGAGGAAAATGCAATGAGGGTCTGTTCTTAGTCCCAGGAACTTGAAAGTCATAGAAACAGTGTGTTTCACAGGAGCATGTACTGTGTGATTCAGCCTACACTTGCCCCAGAACAGAGGTGAAATTGCCCTTTCTTTCCCAGCAAGAACCACTGCAGCCATGGCAGACTGGGTGTGAGCTTCCAGCATGACTACCCACAGCTCATGAGGGCCAGAAACAGAGGCTGCAAGCTCTGGTATACTCCTGCTGTTATCTGGGACTACCGTGACTTGAGTCTGAGACAATCATGGGTTTTGCTTTCAAAGAAAAAATGGAGAGGTTTCTAGTCATCTCAGCATTTCTTTCAGATAAAACAATATTATTATTCATCATTAGTAGTTATATGCACTCCCAAAGTAACTGAGTGATACTTCAGCAAAACAAAGCAGAAATACAGTATTTCTACAATAATTAGCCAGTTCAAATTCCCTGTAGAGTCAGACAAATGGGGAAACCCAATTTTTGCAGCAGGATGGAGGAACATAGGACATCATAGCTGGCCCTGCATTGCTGTTTGTGATACAGCTTCAGAGAAGTCAACACATCGATCAATATGCATTTTAGTTTGGCCTGGTATTCCCAGGGCAGGCTTTACTTCAAGAAGTAAATAGCGTGAAGGCTTGTACCTGAAGCTTGCCTCAGAGTGGAGACTTCTGGAGTTGCAGCTTCTTGATAGGAAGAGACCCCAGCTCCTCATTTACCGCTGCCTTCATCTGTCTGTGAGGGGTGTCCATCCTTCCTGCAGCAGAGATGCCAGAGCAGTTGCACTGACAGGCAGGTCCCTGGGACAGCTGGTGCTGAGCAGTCAAGACAGGCAGCCCATGCCAGCACAAGGGGAGTCACACAGAAGCCAGGCTGAGGCTTGTGCATCACCTATGCCTTGGCTCAGTTCTGTCATCCTCATGCCTGCACCAGGAGGAGGTACCAGCTTCCTTTGTGCCTACAGCGAAAAAGTCATGGTGTGAACTAATATGAACCAGTTAATATCATGTGAAAAATCCTTTGTGTTTTTGGGTGAGAAAATAGACATCATTTTTTTAAGCACAGGGGTGGTGTGGGGAATTAACTGTGGGAATAAATGCCAAGAGAACCAGTGGGGTTTTTATCTCTTCATGTACATTTGATTCAAACATCTTCCAATCAAGTTCTCAAATAGCTACACTCAATGTAGGGATAAGTGGGTGCAATGCAAGCTTTGTTTTGTCAGGTGGTCAGATGAGGTAGTTCTCTCTGTCCTGGGCTCAGAGTTTATAAATTGGTGTCCAGTACCAAGTGCCTTCTGGAGTACGCTGTGCTACAGAAGGATAAAACTAAGCACTTGAAAGCATATCACTGTGAGCAAGGAATGTGTGATGCTCTATCCTAAACTTCAGGCAATGGTGCCCCAAACTGCAAACTGTGACTGCCCTACAAAGCCTATGTAGAGCTGTAGCTGCCAGAACAGGACCTGCCAGCTGCATCTCTGCAATCCAATAATCCAGTATCACCCCCACAGCTGGCCTGCCTCCACTCACACCATCACAGACAGGCAACAGAAGCTACATCACCATAATTATGAAATGGCATGGACACAGACATCAGATAGATGCAGATATGTCTCCATCTTACTGGAGATACGATATTCCAACACATGTTCCATGAAATGTGTTTTCAGCTGTCTCACAGGAGACTTTCCCAGTCCAACTGGGGGAAGGAATCAGCTGCCTGCTGGCCATGAACTGCTCTTCCAAGGTAATATACAGACAAGGTGACCAACTTTGATGAATAGCACATGGAAACTGGTGCTATGTAACCCTGAGAATGTTGACTTTTATGAGGGATTTGCAGAATGAGCAGCTGCTTCCACCACCCTCAGCTGCACTACCTCATCCCAGCCTTGGCTTTTCCCTTAGCGATCCACCTCCTCGTTATGCCTAAGTGATTTGACTAGACAAGGTGACCAAAGAAGCTAATTTTCTAACATTTTTGTGTGGAACCCATATGTCTGTCCTATTAAGCTGAGATTTTCCAAGCTGCAGTGTTAGGGCCAGTTCTTCTGTGTCCTCAGCTGTATTCAGTTAATGAGCTGAGACTTCCACCAACACATAGCAGCTACAAAATGCATTTCAGGCTTATGGACACTGTGTATCTGTGGTGCTGCAAAACAGCAGACCAATGGATCTGACCAACAGGGTAGTCAAATACATGGGAACCTGTGTGGGAACAAATAGGGTGGTGTAAGAAGACCTGATTATGGGCAGGGGTTTTTGAGAGAATTAAGGAAAAAATATCCTGCAGTGGTGAAAACAGATGATATTTTGAAATTGCTCATCATGAAATTCAGTTACTGCTCTGCAGATCTATGCCAGGGAATACTCTACTCTCTTCCATACAGTTACTAGGGAAATTAAATAGGAGGTTGTTGCTTTTTAAAGACTCAGAATGCAAAATAAAAGTGCTGGTTTACTGCAGCACAAATTTGTTGGGACTCTCCAGGCCAGTCTTTTGAAACAGACTGAAAAGTGGGGGTTTTTTGTTGTTTTGGATGAGGGTTTTCTGTTTTCTTTGTGGGTTGTTTTTCTTTGTGGGTTTTTTTTTCATGTCAAAAGTAGACTTAGGCTCTGATTTTCTGAGAAGAAAAAATTGTAGTAGAAATATGTGCCCCTTACCTTGTCTGCAGTGTGAAGTGAAAGAAAAATGTGCAGATGCTGTTCAGCTCTGCCTTAAAGGTGCTGCAAAGGCTTTAATGGCAGGAGTACTTTCCTGCTGTTAAATTACTCAGTGCCCCATTTGTAACACCTGGTAGTTACTCTGACAGCTACACACTGATGCAGTGAAGCCTACAAGAGAGGTTTTCAGCAGCTCACAAGGCTTAAAGATGTGCTGGGGCTGAAGGATCAGAGCTTCAAACAGGAGTTTCTGAGGCATGAACCAAGAGTAATTCCTCTCCCTTCTTTCCAGGATGTCCATTTCTTTTTTATTACAAACCTAAAAAAAGCTCAAATCTTGCTCAAAAGCAAGATATTGGGGCAGGGATATGGCATTAAACAATGAGGATAAATGTGGAGAAGCAGACCTGTTTGCTGTACAGATTTATTGCTGCAAGTCCCTACAGGGAAAGCAGTGGTTAGCAAAACCCTTCCCCAAGTTATATTTTGATAACTTCATAAAATGAATTATATATATATATATCCTGAAATTCCCTTGCAGTTTCTCTGAAACTTGCTCTCTGCTCTGCAATGGCACATTGAAAGCATCATCCTCTGCCATTGCTGCTCCAAGTCACAGGAGTTCATGATCTCCTGTGGGGAGCCAAACCTCCACTGCTCTGACAGCACATCAAATGGCAGAAGTCCTTGGTGGGTTGTGTTTAAATGAATGTCGAGTGACGAGGGTAGGAAGAGCAGGTTGTTTCTCAGGCACCGCTGAGGAGTGGCTCTTCTCTCCAGGGACATGCTACCTTGGCTGATTCCAGCCATCACTGGGGCAGCATGGAGTTAGTTAAATGGTATCACTGGCAGAGCATGAGTCCCTTGGAAACAGAAGAACCACTCAGCAGAGCCACACACTGCCCGCCAGACCATGCACTGCCAGGCAGCTGGTGTAGCCAGGCACCACCATACCTGAGGTGCAGCACTGCTGTGCCCTGAACTCATGTCAAAAGTGACACAAGTCATCTTCAAATTGTGCCTCAGGCCTCTGCTGTCCTCCTCTGTTTCCCTGCCTGTAGCTACAAATGTAACACAAAGGTTTGTGCCTGGCAGCTTTGCAAAATATTTACCATAAGCATCTCAAATTGTGATTCTTGCTAGAAATGCCACAAGGGGGAAGAATTGGGTTATTTACAGGGCAGCACTTAAAACATTTGGTTTGTTCAGTTGAATTAAGACTGAGACTTCTCTTCATTTGTTGGGAGAGGCGGGGAAGGAAAGAGAAGGGATAGAGTGAAACTAATCCCCAAAATCCAAGGAAAACTCAGTCTAAAAACTCTGGGTTTGTGTCTAGATGGGGCATACTGAAGTTATACATTGTATTGTTTAAAAAAAATCCAGCCCATGCCAAATCAATCCTTTTAAAAAGAGCTCTTAAGCAAACTATTTTTCATTAAGCTTTCCATTAATTTGTTCAGCAATAGGTTTAACAGACTGCCCAGCTCTACACCTGACAGTGCTTCCTCTGGCTTTAGTAATAAACCACTGAAACCAGCCACAGTAAAGTTGTGCCATGGCAGCACAGCTAATCAAAGTGCCTGCAGGTTCACTGGGTTTAATTCTTGTTTAAAAAGTTTTTATCCTCAACACTCTAATGGCATCTAAGCACCTTGGTGGAAAATGGCAATCCCAGTCATCCATTTCAGGTTCATTTCAAGGCAGTAGCACTTGCTTTGCCAGCAGAGCTGTGCCTTGTGCTAACACAGTGCTCCAGAGCACATCCATATCATGATGTAGTGCTGGATTTTTACAGAAAAGAAGCAGAGGCCAAAACAACCTGCTTCAGATTAGCACATTGACTTTGCAACCACAAAGCCATGAGTGCTGGTAATGTATGTGTGGGTATGTGAGCACTGTTGTGCTTGTGGGTTGACAGAATGAAAACATGCTTCCATGACGGTGTCATTTGGATGCTCTTGGAAATCTGAGCAGTTCAGGGACACAGTATAATGAAATACAGAGTGCAAATTGCTTTAAAATAACCTTGGATGTTCCCAATTTTTTGCCTGAGTGGTTTGGAAAAAAAAAGAGAAGTACTGAACCAGCATTCCTAGGAAATGAATAAACTGTTGCAGCCCAATCAGGAAGGCAAACATAACATTCTCTCTCCTCAGGAAGTAACGAAAACTGACTTCATACTGCAAAACATAACGAGGGGTGTTTGTCATAAGTTAAAAGTCAATGAACTCCAGCTGTTCCCCTAGTCCTGGAAGCTTCATTCTTCAATGAAGAAATATTTTTTCTTACAGGAACATTCCAGAAAACAGACTTCACCTTCAGTGACAGTTACGGAAAGTCAGATTGGATGGAGCATAACTTTCCAAGCTAGTAGACAGGCTTTCTGATGAGCCCTTAAAATAAATTGCTAAATGAGAATTTAGCCTAATTTTTGCAATTAGAAAATTAGCAAATGATAGTTTCCTCTTCTTCTGAACAGAAATTTGGCCTCTATTTCAGATGCTGTCTTCTGGTTTGCCAAGGAGCACTTTCATCAATGCATCATGCTGAAATATGCAGGAGACAAACCAACCTCTGGGATGAACCATACTAGCCTTAGGGTATCTGTCAAGTAAAATATTTACTTATCTAACCAAGAAAGTATCTCACTAACCAGAACAGATGCAACATTACAAGATTTGGCTTCTCCATCTTCCAGTCTGGATCTACGTCCTCTTTATATCTCAAGAAATTCTTCTGGTTAAGTGTCTTTCCTCCATGCAGGCATTAAAGGTGCTTTGAGTCCCCTGTGAACAGGAAAAGTTGCCTTATCTTTCTTAAAGGGATGTTAGGGCTCTGGATCTCCAGTTCTGCTGTTTATTCCTATGGACATTGCAATAAACCTGTGTGATGGTGAAGACTAGAAATTAAATACAAACTGTGCACCCAAGCAGTCAGTCTGACAGAATTCTATTTACTGTTGGAAAAATGTCCCACGTTGAGCCTGTTTGGGTAGAAATGAAATGATTTCATAGTTTCTGGAGTTCTTCATTCTTATTTATGTCAATGTCTCCCAAGGAAAAAAAAAATCAACATTCTAGTGAGATTTTTAAAATGGAGTTGGAGTCAGCTAGCCATCAGAAACAATCATGTCACTCCTGAGAGCAAGCACAGCAAGAAGCAGTGTGAGGGGGAATGGCTTCTGTGCCCAGCTCTAATAATGCCAGCTCATGGATGAGTTTAGTAAAGGAACACAGCAGTAGAAACTCGCCTGTACTATAGCAAATAAAAATCAAATTTGAAGAGCACTTTGGTTGCTAGCATTTATTCACACATTGTGAGTAAATAATTGTGTCAACAGGAAAGAAGATGAGGGAAGTTACAGTTAGATCTCATTTTCACATCATTTTTTTGAGAAATGTAAACCCAGAATAATTTTTTAAGGACTATTCCTGAAATTTCCTGAAATATTCCCAACCCTTCCCTCTATCTAGCATTTATACAAAGGATTCACAACTGCAAATTTGAGCCATGACTTCCCAGCAGTGTAAGTCTCATAACAAATTAAAACGCAATATTTCACAAGTTTTATCTTCTTCTAATGGTGGTGCAACCAAAGGATTACATAATTTCAGCTACAGTGCTGAATTTAGGTACCGCATTATCTGTATTAAAGGGTTAGTGTAAGTTCAGTGCATTGGTTTGCATGGTAAAGCTATTAAAAATGGAAGAGGGTTTTTTCCCCTCAGTTTCTTAAACTGCACCTTTCTTGTAAAGTTTATCCTTGTCACAAGCTGCAGTAATAAGCAGCACTTGCCTACAAATACATTTTTCTGATGTTATGGATTTGGATTTAGCAGTCCTGCTTTGGAATATGCTACTATAACTGAATTCAATTTAGGAAACTAATTAAGATGACTATTTTTAAACTGTAACCAGTGCTCTGTCAACAAAGCACAACAATTTTGCAATCAACATATGCACAAAATATTCCAGAAAATAATAAAATAAAGTATTTTTTCTTTAAAAGGCTCAAATAGGATTGTAATCATCCAAACATGCATTACAGCCTGGATCTTGACAGCTTTCCTCCAGGAGTCATAGGAAGAAAAAGCGACAGAAGATCAATGGCCTTCTGTCAGTATCTCTAAGTGATGGCATACTTGAGAAAGTCCCAAATCTGGAAGTATTTAAACATAACACAGAAGAAGATTCAAATAATTCAAATAATGATGTCACATTCAATGTGGTATGTGTGGGTGGTGTCAAGACCATGTGGTGTCAAGTCATGAAAAATATTTAGTGTAGGACAGCCCTGATTTCACCCACTGAAGAGTTTAGTTGATAAAAGTAGCTTGCACATACTGAGTCTTAGATTCATGGATTCATTCGGCCAGAAATGGCCTTTAAGTTTATCAAGTCCAACTGTAAACCCAGCACTGGGGTTTGTGCCTAGTCCAGCACAAAACTGTGTCCCTAAGTGTCACATATAATGATGCAATGGTATGGGTTGGAAGATTGGGTTAAAGATCACCTAATTCCAATCCCCCTGCCATGACAGGGATGCCACACACTAGACAAGGTTGGTCCAAGCTGCATCCAACCTGGCACTGAACTCTTCAAAGATGGGGCATCCACAACTTCTCTGGGAAACCTGTCCCAGTGCCTCGCCACCCTCAGAGTAAACAATTTCTTCCTATTATCTAACCTAACTCTACTCCCAATTTGAAGCCATTTCCCCTTGTCCTATCACTAGGGGATAGTCCTTGAGGATAGTCTCTCTCCATCTCTCTTGTAAGTCCCCTTTAGGTACTGCAAGGCTGCTATAAGGTCTTCCTGGAGCCTTCTCTTCTGCAGGCTGAATAACCCAAACTGTTCCAGCCCTCTGATTATCTTTGGGGCCCTCTTCTGGGCTTGTTCCAACAGGTCCACCTCCTTCTTATGTTGAGGGCCCCAGAACTGCAGGCAGTACTCCTGGTGGAATCTTACAAGAGCAGAGTAGAGGGAGAGAATCACCTCTTTTGAGCTGCTGAGCATGCTGCTTTTGATGAGACAAGATGAAAGAAATCATGAAGAAATCAATCAGAAGATCATGCTAAGATTGGTAAGCATAATGGTCTTGACCTCTTGGTAAACTGTAACTGTTCACTGAAAATAGCTTCAACACAAACCTGCAAAGTTCTTCATGAAGGAAGAAGAGATACAAGCTAGGAACTATGCTAGGGAACAAACAAAGAAGCAAGCAAGCAAACAAAATGACCTGAAGAGTTCATTCATGACAAAAAGGTTGTCATGGTTTCATGGTGACACTTCATGAGAAAATACATCAGGTTTGAATTGTCTCTGGTTATGTAGATATAGTACCACAGTAACAGTAGCTGGAAAATGAAGCCAAAGTAATTGATGTGAGAAATCAGATCTATACCTGTAACCTGCCTTTTTGTATGTGCTTGTGTGTGTGTATGTGCATATACCAACATAAACCAAACAATCCAGAACACACTGAGAGGTAAGACAGGTTCTCCATCTCTGTGGTCTTTAGTTTCTCCCAGAAGCCTGATGTAAACATATTGCTTTTGCAGCAGAAATTAATTATTGCACTCAGTACAGGAACAGTGGATGAGGTATAATGGCCTGTTGTTCTACAAGAAGCCAGATTTTAAAATCTAATAACGCCTTTAAATCGCCAAAGCAAAAAATTAGCCCTGTAAGCAGGAGTATCAGCAACCATTATTCAAAAAGCTGATCCCAGGCTAAATATTCAGCCAGCATGAATGGATGCCCCAAAATGATTCCCTGGAAACACCATGATATGGGAAATTGTGGTCACATGTTTAGAGACTCTCAGTTCCTTTGTGCCCAGTGAGAGATTAACTCATGGATCTACCATTATTTTTTTGTCTGTGTGTCTTTTTTCCTGTGGCTGATGAATTAGCTTAGATACGTAGTGTGTACTGAGTCAGGGACTGCCCACTGCATAGCAGAAGGCTGCACAAGCCTTTTGCAAGAGTTAGTTTCTTATAGATTTTATTTGCACATATTGATTCAATAAGAAAAATTATATGTGAAAATCACAAATGCAATTTGTCCAATCTAAACAGGTTTTCCATTTAAATGGCCAAGGAGCACAGATGTGAAGAAAGGCAAAAGACAAAAATCAGAGGAGATAGGCTGTAAACTGCATCATCCTCAGTGTGTTACTAAACAATCCTGTCAGGGTTCTTCCTACCTATTACCTTAATGTCTTGCAACAGCAGCAGTAATCCTTAAGAATATAAATCTTTATTATATCTACTAAAGAGCTGACAGAGATGATGGACCCAGAAAGGCGAAATATAAGCACTAGAAAATCACAGGTGCAGAATGAGATCAGAATCTTTCTTCATGTAGGCAACATGATTGCAACTGCAGCAGCTAGCATCCTCTAAAATCCAGGCCATCGTGCACTCTCTGATATCTGCTTGTGTCTTCAAATATAACCTCAGCACTGCTTTATGTCTGACAGTGCTAGAGGGGTCTGGTTTGATGGGAGTACCCAGAGTATGATATCACCATTTTATAGAATACTTTCACAGGGTAGGAAGTGAATGAAAGCCCAGACCTGAAGCTGGATTTTCCAGGCAGATAGTGAAACCCAGCAGCCAGGAGATGGAGCAAGTTCAGAGCCAGTTTTTGCCTGCTTCTGTTTTCCTGATTGCTGGCTGTAATATAAATGCTAGTGAGGAAATTGATCCAGACATTCAGGGCAGAAAAGAGCAATTTGGACTGTGATGCAGCACAGGTACATGGTAAAACTCTCAAACTCCACTGAGCTATTCCTCCTTCACCGAGTCCCACTTATTTTTATTTTTTTATTTTGCAGACCACACAAGTTCACTATCATTTTACAAATTTTTTGCATCAAAAAGCCTCTCTCCTTTGAGGTCATTTTATTCAATGTAAATGTCAGCTGCCAGTTATAAGTATTATTATGTATATGGGGCTGTCAAGGAGTGAGGGGGAAATGATGCAGGCAGCTCACTTGTGTCTTAGCTCCTAGGAAAGGAGCCTTTCAAAAAGGGCTGTCAAAGCCAAACCATCTTTCAAAATCCATTCTGTAAAAACAGTGCAAAAAAGCACATGCTTTAAAGCCAGCCAAGGTAGGGCGGATATGACAGATTTCTTTTTCTGATGTCAAAAATATGCATTAGTGACTACTAGTGGTGCAAGAACCCAAGGCAGCCAGAGAATGGACAGAGCTCACGCCAGTAATTGCATCCAGATGCATTTTGTTTGCTTTGGGGATAGAATTTTGTAGCCTTCTGTTTGACCTAACCTACATCTGAGCAAATTTCTTCCTCTGATGAACATCCCCACATATCCCCATGGAGCGGCTCTCACCCCATGACCTGGATGGGAACAGAGGAAGATCAGGATGTACAGCCTACAGCTCTAAGACTGAGGGGTAGATTTTGTCCTGGCAAGCTTGGCAAAGGAATATGGCATGAATTCAAGACAGATTATGGCACTTGGGTGTGGAGAGACTGACCAGAAATTTTATAAGTGCAAAAAGGAGATCTCTTCACAGAGGTTTGTCTCAAATCTCCAAAATACCTAGGTGCCTAATTCCTGAGGATATCAATAGCAATTAAATGGTTAAATGTTCTGCCAATTACATAAAAGAAACAGAAGGAAATTACATTAGCTCTCCTATAGGAATTGCTCATGCAGTTCTGTGAAATTCTCCCTAAGGGGATAGGATTAAAGGAGGAAAGGCAAATTCCAGATGAATGCCATGAAAACCTTCTAGATATCCAGAAGCACCCTCTCAAGAACATCTCAGCCCAGAAATGCTCTGTTTCAAGCATGCTGAATTCCAGATTAACAATTCCATCTTCCATTTTTTTTCTTTCACCCAATTAAAGCAACAAATCAGGAAAACATCATATCTCCCTGAAGACATCTAAAAGAGACAAGAGACACCCTTACTATTACTGCTACTTCAAGAAAACACAAATGAGCAGGGCTTTATGATCTCTGTCCACATCAGCATTTACTGTTCTGGCTCCTTCTTAGCCAGAACTGCATCGTTAAAGAAATGGGCTCTGTCCCTAGCAGGATATGAGTAAAATCATATAGGAAGAGTGAGTCCCTCCCTCCTGCTCCCAGTTTTCTGATCTGAGGGGAATGCTGAGCCAGACAGCATGGTTGCAGAACCTTGTCCCTTTCAGCATAGCTACCATGCCTATTTTTAATTAATTGGTGTGCTCAGCTGTTCTTTTTCCCCTTAGCTCATGCCACGCTGGCATCTCAGTTTCTGAGTCCTGCCTACAAAATTCAGACAGCAAACACTGAGACAAAGATGTGCTAATTGAAAAGTAATTTCCTATGAATTTAAGGCAAGTGTTGCTGTGGGACAAAATCTTAAGGAGCAAGGCGAGGTATTTAACTTGGAGATGGAAGAGTTTGTTTTCACTGCTGTTTCTGATTCTGCCATAGGAGGTCCTCAGGAGCAGAAATATGCGAGGAAAGACAAAAGACCACTGCCAGAACACATTTTGGATGAGGTTATCATATCTTGGAAAGTTTGTGGCTTGTTTACCCATGAAGCTGTTTACCCTTTGACACAGATTTTGTCTTTGCTAGCATATATTGAAAGCTGGGAAGACTTGCCAGAAGTTGTGCTTATGAGGGAGAAGAAATTCTGATTTTTGGTTCCTCAACCCTTTGCCCTCAACTGTGCCACCTCTGGCCACCCCAGCAAGCTGGACATCTTTCTGCAGGAAGCAGAAATTGGTCACCATAGCTCCTCATCTTTCATCTGGAAAGGGAACCCCTGCAAGGGCTTGAGAGAACTGCCTAGAATTTGCCAAGGGTTACCTGCAAGGTGCAGGACAGCTCCACCACCCACCTATGCCAACCTTCACCTCTTCACCCATTTAAAATGGGACAAGAAGCATTTACCCTCCTCATACCCTGATGCTTTTAAAGTCATCCTTGTGTAAGATGTACTTTAGCTTAAGCGTTCATCCAAATATCAAGCCTTATCCTTTCCCTTTACCATGCCTGTTTTGGATACTTATCCCCAAATAATTTTATCTGAAATTTAGTGGTCATCTGCTTTACTTATTCCCTGGGAATGTAGAGCATTTTTATTTCCTCTGTCCCTCTCCTTTTTTTTTTTATTCCCTCATTCTCTCTTTCCATGATCTTGGGCTCTTACTCTCCAGTCACAGCACTTGCCTTCTCTAAAAACTGAGGTTTCATGATAATTAGTACCAGACCTGGACACTACATGTCCAAAAAGGACAAATGAGATCAAACAATCACATTCCTGCCAAATTAGCCCAAGCCTATACAAATGGTTTCTGGCAGCCTGAAGCTTTCACATGAGCTTCATATGAGGGAGAACAGGCAGTACCTGAAGGTGAAGTTAAAACAGCTGGTAAAAGATGAGTCTGTCAATGTCCTTTGAATGAATGCATAATGGAGAGTTTTTTACTGTCAGATTGGTTTCAGGGAGCTGGAGAGGGCTTTTGATCCAGTGCTAGAATCCCAGACTTTCCTAATCTTAAAAGTTTTCTGCAGACTTATCCATGTAAACTCACCAGTTCCTTCCTTCTCCTCTCCCTGCCTCTTTCCTGCATGCTGGAGGGTGAGCTGCACCCTTTCCCACATGCCTACCTGGCACTGCTGCTGTGGGGGAGAGAATGGGTGATGAAGAAAAGCAATGCAGGGCAGAGAGCAATGGAAAGGCTTTCACTGACAGTGCAACATCTGAAATTTTATTTATCTATGGCTCCCTCTATAATTAAGAAATAAATAAAAAGGATCAGGATGTTGAATTGAATGGCACTGGTCAAAGCAAGCACTGTAGTGGTTCATGGAAGTTAGGGCATAAAAATCCTTGCCAACCCTGGGACACTGCTTTTGTAACTAAAAGGAAAACCAAAATTGCACAACCCTACAGCTCTGATTTATTGTAAAGATGGATTTTTAGAATTTAGGAAAAAAAAAGATAGAATTTAGGTGAAAGAGTTATTACCAAGAGAAAATTTTCATATAGATTAGTTCTGTGGGCAATTTTGTAAGCTTGTCTAAGAAGGGAAATTAATCCATTCAAGATGCCCTCTCAGCCCTTTCTTAAAAATAAAATAAAGCATCCACTCACATTTTGACAGTAGGAAACAATATGTGTGTTGCAAGTTGGTCTGGCTGGGACCAAGTTAATTTTTTAGCTATTCCCATGTCTTTCAGATGTACTGATACACTTACTGCAGAGAAAATACTGCAGACCACCCTTTTATGATAATCCAGGAGAACAAGCTACCACTTTACCTGGTCCTGTGTACTCTCTCCCCATTTTCCTGACCTTGAAAGTTGCTTTGCAATCTTTTTGCAAAGAATCCAAAAGCCAGCAAAAATGTGGATTGCCTTGGTAGAGGCTCTGCAGTGTGTGGGGGTGTGTGTGCTTGCACAGAGAATATCCTGAGCAGGCAGTTTTTTATGTCCTTTTGGCTCTGCTTGTGCTCTGACAGCATTGATGGTGTAAATGCAGTAAATAATTCTGAGCAAAGGTCTTGTCTAAAGTTTGTCCTGGATATTTCTACAGCAGGGACCCTTCTGACCATCATTTTCTGCAGAGAGCAAACCAACATGGACAGGACTGCTATGGAGTAGGATCTTTGCTGTGTAGGCCAGGTAGACATAAAAGCAAAAGCTGTGGGGAGAAAGGGAAAAAACAATTCTCCATGACAATAACAGGTAAGACAGGAAGTGTTTTAAAAGAAGTTCAATATCATATGTCTTGTTTAGCCTTTGGAGAACAGTCTCCCAATATCAGGGATAACAAATCATGGGAAAGGAGCTCTCTGAGGCAGTTCAAGTCCGGCTGATCTTGCCTCAATATTTGAGATCCTTCCTGAAGCTGTTCCCATCTCTATTTCCTATAATTTTTGAACTGCAGAATGCAGATAGTTTTTCCTAGATTTAAACTAGCCTGAACAGTGAAGCTATCCTCTGTTTCAGGCCTTGTGCCATACAAACAGAATTTTTCTTTTATTCAACCTCAGAGCAACTGGGAATTTCCCAGGCTGTTCCATGTGCAAAGAGTTTCTGCGTCATTCACTTATGCCTGTACTTTCCAAGGAACTCCTGTCTTGGCAGGTAGTCATGTATTAACTAACAAGCAGAAGTCCACAGAAAGTATAGCTAATGTCCATGTCACCTATGTATGGCCATGTAGCTCATACAAACTATTAAGCTAATAAGGGAAACAATGACAGCTCTGTAGCACACTGGCAAAGCCACAAGGATGTAAACTCATTCCTTCAGAAGAGAAGCTCAGCTAGCCCAATGCTTTTCAAGTTACTTCGTGTTCAGAGCACTGGGCATTTCTCACAGTAGAGGAAGACCTTTTTTTTTATCACTTTCCCTAAATTTCTTTTCCTTCTGTGAGCCCCTCAAGAATGATGCACACAGTTGACCCCAGATGCTGCCATGGGAGACACCTAGTTCAGATTACATTTATGAGCTAATTGGAGATCCCAGGATGCAGAAGGAGAAGAGCTGGCAGTTTCCATGGCAATTCCCTAGTCTATTAAAAATAATCAATATAACTATAGTAACAAATAGCAACTTGTCAGCACAGAACAGGGAAGCAGGGAGCAGGTTCATTCTGTCCACAATACACCAACGGGATGTTCTTGAGATACTGAAATGGAAACAGCAGAACAGAAAACTGCATTTGACCTGATTTTTAATTTTAAAAATGTTTCTGCTTCCAGAAACATTCCTGACATGAGCAGGAATTGTTTGTTATCAGCATCTCTGAAAAACAAGTTCCTGACAAGCATGTGCATGAACAGAGTATCAGGATGTGGGCAAAGATAGAGCCTGGTCGTGCACAGGGTGCACAGTCTGCTTCAGTCACTACATCTCCATCTCTAATGAGATGCCAGAGCTCAGACTGTTTTCCAAGAACACTTACATCAGTAAGGAAAGACCAATAAAACCAGATTAATATCTCAGGATGTTTGTTTTATGACATTATAACCTTGACAGTTATGAAATAAACAAAGCTGTTTTCACATCTGTAAGCAGAGATTTTCAAGAGCTAAATATGCTGGGAATTTTGACTCTTAGTATTTATACTATTTTTTTCTTGTTCCATAGAGCTCATTAGATCCATGCTTTGTTTTAATGTTGCTAAGTGTTTTTCATTATGTCTTCATGGAACAAATGCCATTTCTCCCTACTGGATATCCAAAAGAGCTTGCTGCTTGGGTTGTCTGATTTTTACAGAATTTTACTTTCCTGCTGTCTTTAAAGGAGTCACTGCTTGGGCAAATGCATCCCCATGCAGCACCACAGGCAGGTTTTTACCACCCCTCTAGTATATTTGCAGGGCTGGATAGTGGCATATATACCTCTTTGAACATGACATCAAAACGTGTCTTTTTAATGTCACATGCAGCAAACAAGATATTTAAAATGCAGGGAGAGAGTACTTAGTTGCTGTATTTGCTAATGCTTTTTAAAGATTTCAACACATTTCAGAACAGAGAAATTCCTTAGGAGGAGAGCTCCAGTGCATGGTGTCAGCCTGTGCCATCTGCTGAACTCTGCTCTGGGGTGCTAAAACACAGCAGCTTTTGTGAGGGGTGTGCATCCCCATGGGCAGCAGCGGAAGGGCACTGGCACAGCTGGTGGTGGCTTTCCCTGCCAGACAGGGAAGGGTTTGTCCAGCCTGTGGTCAGCCACACTCACTGCCTGTCCTTGGTATGCATTTCAGGGCAGATGTCCTCCCAGTGATGGGGTGGGGGCACAGAGAGGGTGGGCTGCCGGGTATGGGGTGGAAGCACACGTGGCACTGACTGATGCCAGTGGCAGAGCCCCTGCAGTCCATGAGGCTGACTTGCCTCTGCACTGGAGCCATGGCTGTGCCCTCCTGCCACCCACCTTCTCCCCGCTGGGCTTCAGCTGAGAACCTCCAGGGACAGCAGCTGCAGGAATGAGCCAAAAAACCCCACCAAAAATGTCACGTGCATCTCTTTTGTGTGCAGCCTTTCCTTCCCTGTATGAGGAATGGCACAAGCTGTGAACTGAAAAGCTGGAACTCAAACACTTGGCATAAGGAGCATATAAGAGATTAAAAGCTGTGTCGTGCCATCAGGTGAATCTCATGCCAGCAACACACCTGATGGAAAAACTTCCCCCTGGTGTCAGCCTTGCTCTCACTGCTTGCATGGTGTCAGCTTTGCTCTCGCTTCTTGCATGCAATGAAGTCTCTGCTCTGTGAATTTGGCAGTGTTGGTGGACACAGAGTTGGCTGCTTTAGGGACTGAATTCCCTTGCCTTGGTTCAGCCTGCAAGGCAGGAGAAGCCAAGCCAGTGGGAAGTGGCTGGAAACCATTCCCCTATTCCAGCTGGCCCGTGCCTGGCAGAGACCTCTGGTCACCCAAGCAGGGTGGGGAGACATTGCTCCCATCCCAGGAGGGAGTCTGCTCCTCCCCTCAGCTGCCACTCTGGGAGTGCAGCCCATCCAGCCGCACTGCAACGCCAGGCTGGCTAAATCCACTGCAGAAACTGCACCTTGGCTCCCTGCCTGCTACCCAGTGGTGTACAGCACAGGCATGGATGTACAGCATCCCAGCACTACTCCATCCATCAGCAGGCAGCACTGCAAACACAGCTTGGTTAATTCCTTATCACACTTACTACACTTATCCTCCCCAGTGACAGTTAATAAACAAAAAATACTAGAGTGATCCTTTAAAAATAGTTCTGCTATAAGAGCATGTGGTTGTAATTACTGCATTTATGGACATGTCTATTCTTTTTCTTTCCTTCCATCTCTGTGTAATAGGAAATGTGCCAGTTTTCAAGCATTCTGCTTCATTACTATTGGAAAGAAGTTTCCAAAATTCAGAGTTTGTTTAACACAGGTTCCTGATTTCATCCTGAGAGTCACCCTCAAAAGCTGGGCTGGAACAGATTTGCATGAACTGAAGTTTCTAAAAGCCCTGGGCAATTCCTTACTTCTTCACTTTCCTTCTTTATCTATCTCTATTACACTAATTTGATGCACTTTTTCCTTCCTTTTTTCTGATTCTTCTTATACAAAGTCCAGTGTCCCTTCTCCTTTTCCCCATTACCTTTTCTCTTTTGCCCACAACTTTCCTGTCAGTCCTCATGCTGTCTCCACTGCTGCTCTGCTCCCCAAGTACCTCTCTTACCTCAGACAATTCCTTTCCTTTCTCAGCACCCCTTCTGGGTGTTTGAAATCATCCTCTCTCTTTATTTCCCCTCTTCTGTCATCCTTTCCATAGTTTTCCATGTCACCATCTTTTCCCCTTCCTATCCTCTTCTTTACCGTGCCCCCCACTCTCCATCCCTCAGTGGGATGCCCTCCAGCATCCCACTTCATGCCTTTTCATCTTCCTGGGGCCTTTCTTTGTGGAGGTCCCCCTCTCAATCCCCACTACCTCCACCCAAACTTTCAGGCCTCTCTTGTGCCTTCTTTGGTTGCTTCCAGAGCTGGGTTCCCATCCAGCTGTGCTCTATGACTCTCATCAAAGCATTAGCTCATGCTTTGATGGGGCTGGCACCCATGTGGCAGAGGATGTGAGGCCTGTGAGATCTGAGTGGCTTTCTGGGGGGCTGCTGCTGTGCTGGAATGTTGGCACTCGCTTCCCACCCCCACCCTGACACAGGAAATCGTTGTCAGAGCCAACAGGCACAAGGCAGCACAGGCTCCAGATCTACTGGGAGAGGTTTGTTTGTAATGGAAGTAATCCTGGTGGATTAAGGGAAGATGTCTCTTTCAAAAAACACACAATATTTCAATATTAGATGGAGAGAAGTGGCCAAAGGAACATGACCCACGAAATGCCTTTGAACTTGTAAGGTTTTGGCACAATGGCAGTGGGCACAATGTTGCGCTCAGCCACCAAACCAGTCCCACTTGCATGGCTAAAACCACTCCTGTTGCTGCTGCTAGGGGTAACCACAGAGCCCTGCCTCCTGCCAGAGAATTTCAGAGTGCAATGCAAATAATTAATGAATTATCACAACACTGGGGACTGGTATATGTTTTCGTTATTCTCTCACACACAAGGATTCCAGTCAGGCATAGTATGTATTTCCAGTGCCACTCATCGCCTTCATTCCCACATCATTTTGTACAAGATAGTCTGGCAGGTTAGCTTGAGGCTTGGTAATCTAAGAGAGGAGGATGCTGGGCAGGCACAGGAGAACACAGAAAACTGAAATGATTTTTCTGTAGCAGCATTTTTTGTTTAGGGATTTGGGTATTATTATTATTAGTAGTAGTATTATCATATCATTATCATTATCATTATTACTGACAAAACCTGAAAATGCAAATGTCTGTATTTATGATATTTCTATGTTCAAGTACTCAAGCATTTTTAGGGGAAATCTGATCTGATACAATGCAAGGCTTGCATCTGCCACCTTTGGTGAAACCACACTGTCATACAGCTGTCACATGCATAGACATGTGCACACACTGTCAGAGTGCCCCACTCAGATAATGCAGTCAGTGCAGCCCATGAAATTAATTCCTAGTACTTGCAGGGCCAGAAGTGATCATTAATTCATTTAAGACATTTATGTCTTTCTAGAAGAGAGTAGGAAAAATTGAAAGCAAATGGAAACTATTGGAGGAGTAAATGTACATGCTTCTAAATTTCCAATATTATTTTCTTTATTGACATAATTTATTATCCAAAACTGTTGGCTCAAGCTGGTTTGAATTTCTGGGAAGTTCTCTGGCCTCTGACTGACCATTACTGGCACTCTCAAGTCTGTGCATGTACTGACATTCCAAGTGTGAACACACTTTTGCTGCAGCTCAAAACAGCTTCAAGAAACTGGGCAACCCCAGGGCCAAGGCAGTAGCAGATGAATGGGCATGCAGGGAGAGGGCTGTGAAGGGCTGCACATGGAAACAGCAAAAGGAGCAGTAGGAAATTACACATCCCTGGTAGGCAAAAACACAATGGAAAGAGACAAAGTGTAGTGTAATGAGAAAATTATTTAACCAGGATGTACAAATGAAAAAGAAAACCAGAATATAAAAGCTTGAAGAGCAGAAAAAATACATAAATACAAATACAAGTATTAGCCACAGGGATGCTCAGAGCAACATGAGGTACTTTTCACAAACATGCTCATTGCTTTAGAACCAATTGCTGCCTTTTATATGAGAGGGAGAGAGGGCTGCTCCCTCTCCCATGACAAGGTGCTTATGCAGGGACTAAACTTCAGGAAATCAGCCTCTGGAAGATCTGTCTTTGAGAGTGTATGAGTAGTGACAGTTTTGACCATCTGCAACAAGACATGCATGAGAGACATAACTGCAAAGCAGAGACGTGGTGGGCACCTCTGATTCAACAGGAGCAGACACCAGCTGCCATTAGCAAAACCTCATGAAAACAAGAGGGGCAACCAGGGAAGGCTGCACAGCATGTTGTGGTGCTGGAGTCTGCCAAGTCACAAGCTTTGGATGAGCATATGAGTTTAAGACAAATGTATGTTGACAGCAAAAACCAAAGAGAAAGGATGATGGGTCCTCTCGGGAGGCACAGAAGCTGGGCAAAGAGCTCTCCGGTGTGGCAAGCCACAGCCACAAGACTAATACTTATTTCTATTTCAGTCTAAAAGAACAGTCCAGAAAAACAGTCTCCTTGAAACAAACCCTTGAATGCTGGTCTAAGTCTGACCTGTATGACCCAGTCTGGGATTTCATGTGCACAGATCTAATTTCACACTGTCACCAAAAGGGACAAGACTGGCCCTGCTGCACATGTCCAAAGCCTCCCTTGCACTGCCACCAGCAGAAGTAGAGACCCGTGGCAAACTGAGTCGGGGAGTGTCTCAGGCTGAACATGAGTCATTATTTTTCATTTGGATTGGTTTTCGCCTGCACCTTTCCCCAGATCCTGCCTGCTGAGCAGGGACACAAGCATTAGCCCTAGGAATGCATGGCTGGCAGTAAAGATCCCTTTGGCAGCAGCACCAGCTGCAGCCTGAGTCAGCAGCACCACCTGATACTGGTGGCATCACAGGGCAATGTGAGTCTGAGGCACCTGGGGACGTGTGTGCCTGGGCTGAGCATGTGCCTGTGTGTGTGTGACCTGCCCATGGGTAGGTCCTTTCTCACAGACAGCAGAGCTGTCCTTGCAAGCATGGAAACTGGCACACACGTGACTTTTGTCTTGACTTGGCAAAGTTTTACCCATCTTGCTGCCATTAGTGCATTTTTTTCCTTTCAATGGTCCAGCCCTGGAGACCACCCTGAGCTCTTCATGGGATATGTTTGGCAGCTACAATGTTTTGCATGCCAGCTGGATTATATTTTATATATCAGCAGCCGTGCCTGGAGCAGTGCCTGATATTTTGGCTTCCTTTTGTGGTGATCTCCTCTTTCGTTCAACGTCTGTGTGCTCTGATGCCCATCAGCCTGTCGTGTGCCAGGGAAGCAGCAGCACGACAGAAATCCCCTAAGGATTTTTGTTTTCCCTTTCCACATGAATTCAGGCACAAGGAGGTTCTTGAGGAGCACTTTATGAACAATTCAGCACTTGTTGGACAATGTCCTCCAAGTCACGCAGTGGGCCAGCGCTGGTACAGAACCACATGTTCTTCTGAGGCCCACATCATGCTCTACCCATTCCTTCACCCCCTCCTGCGCTTTACCCTGTGCACTGGGAGCAATATGCATCCTTTCCTCTAGATATATAATTTGCTTACTTACAGTCTGGAGGCACCTGAGACACCTTAGCAGCTAGAAGCTCATGGGGGACTACTGCCACTAAAAGCGTGGGATGAAAGTTTTGCAGGGAAGAGGCAGGAGCACTGCTGCACTGCTCAATGGTCTGTTCACAGGGACCACTGAAGCTTCAGAGAACTGATGCAGACAAACACATCATTGAGAAATGCATTTGCCTTTGGCACATTTTACCCAAAGCAGAAAGTGTGAAACACCTTGAAGTAGACATAAATTTTGTTTCAACTTGATTGGTGTTTTTACTCTCCATTTTGCTCAAAATGACTGCCAGGCCTAAAACATCCAAGTTAATATATCATAGCAATAGAATTCCCTCTTGTGTCATACCATGAAGGACAAATGAAAGACGTAGTCTTGCAAAAAACATTTAGTACCTTCAGAAGAATCTCAACCAACCTTCAGTGGCTCTTTGTAACAGGTGCCCCTTGCTTTGTGATGCTCTGAGGTCTGGGGTCTGCTCTAGCATAACCTGGAGCAAGCTGTATTTGTTCATAGCTAGTAAGCAGCAGCATTTATTGTAGGCCTTCCACTGCTGTTTCCTACTCACTTTTCAATACTAATCACTTTCTCTGCCAGAAAACTACACCATTAGTACCAGCAATCACCACCAGCAATTCCAATAAGTTAAACTTCTAAGACAATTTCCACCAAAATAGAGACCCCTCCAGGGTGAGTTGCTCCAACACACATGGATGTGCTAGGCTGCAAGCAGGGGGAAAAAAGAAAGACTATATTGGAGTACAGGAATTTGTAAGGATTGTCATGTTTCTAGCCACATGCTGCCTTTTTCCCCTGCTTTTTCAGTGGAATGTTCCCTTGCTATCACCTTTTCCATCCTTTGGCTGCAGTTCAGTGAACTACTTGGGCACATATTTAACTTCAAGCAGTTAATCACGTGCTTGTGTGCTTTGCCCTGTTGGGACTCTGGTTGTTAACTAGCTGCTTCCTATCAGGAAGGAGGACTCTGTATGACAGCGACCTTACCCTTGGAGCTGTGGGAGGTTACTCCAAACCTTAGACCAAAAGGACTTGTTCAAGAGCATCACAATTGCTATTTTTCCTGGGAATACATCAGGCTGTCACAGCATCAGTCTTCACCTATATAAATCTCATTCTTGAGATGGCCACTTTCTGTGCCCCTGCAGAAAGCAGACTTTAAATCAGAGGCTTCCTGTGGTTCTGCGCTATTACCAGCCTGCAGCAACAGCTCTGAATGCAGCAGTCTCAAACTTGAGCCCTCTGTGGCACTCCAAGCAAGGGGTAGGAAGAGTATTTTGCTAGCACAGTAGTTTTTCTCTAGTTGTGCATGCAGCTGCACTGCATCAGCCTAAAGGTACTTTCCGGCTTACGTGCCTGCTAGCTTGCACCTCATTGAACTGACTACAGTTTAAAGTGAATTTGGCTTGGCAGAGCACAAGCCTTGCTTTCCACTGCAAGCCTCTTTAAGGAAGGCTCTCCTGGGACTGCAGATTCCTGGAGGGAGTGGAAGAAAAGCTGCAGAGCTGGGCACAGAGCCACTTTTGCAGGGAGAAAATACTTAGTGCCATCTGCCCTGTAAAAGTTGTTGGCTGTGTAAACATACATACCACATCTTCAATGTGTAGAACACCCCATAGAAAGAAAGTTAACATCCCTTCCTAAATCACACCCCTTTTCCTTTGGATTTCACTCTGCTTGCTTAGATTCTTACAGAAATGCTTAATATTAGGTTGTCTGGCTGATTTTACCCCCTGTCACTTTTGACAGGCTCAAGTTAGGGGGCTAACTGGAATGCATGTTTAATGCATTGTTCATGATTGTGCAATGAGGATGGAAAAGCTGCAATGACTGTTCCATGATGCAGGGCCTATAAATAGAGCGCATGGAAAAGGGTGCTCTCTAATGCATTATGTTCTAATCAATAACAACAAGCTGACTCCAATTATATTTTATTGTCTCCGAGAAAAGTATTTACATGGCATAACAGCTGTGAGTCACAGCAGTGGTTTAGTTAGGAGTCAGATTCACTTAGAAATACTTGAGGCTGATGGCTATTGTTTTCTGCACTCAGACACTGCACAACTGACTTCCCTTGCTGCAGTTAATATTTAATCCCTTCACTGAACTTGCACTACTTACCTCTAGGTGTGCTTCACAAGAGTACTCTCTAAGGCCATAGGAATGAAAAGGTTTCTAGCTGGAAATGAAAACCCCAACAATATCCTAGCTGGATGAAAACCCCAACAACCTTATGAATTCTTTGTATGGAGAAAGTGTAGAGATATCAAGTACATAAGATCCTTCAAGTAAACGAAAAAGAGAATAAAAGTAAAAGTGAAGAAAGAAAGATGACAGGTCGAAGTGACTTGTCCAAAGTTGCACAGCCAATGAATGGCAGAGAGGGGAGAAGAATCCAAACACCCTAAGCTCTGCATTGTTAGGTCTGGCTATAGACCTTGGGTTCCATTTTTTGGTTTTCTCCATGGTCTGAGCTGTTTTTGCATTACTTTGTGGCTGTGGATGACTCACAACAAGTACATGAAGGACTACCAGAGATACAGAGGTCTTGTGGGTCACATGGCAATTAACCAGAATTCAGTCATGTGGCACAGATCTCATGTCCATATGTGAAGGAAAACCCTCACAAATCAATCAGTAGACTTCAGATACTCAGAACATGAAGAAATAAAATCCAAATACTGTGTACTTAATGAGAACTGGACCAGGGAGAAACACATATTTTCAACTTTCAGCCATTTTTCCTCTTCAGAAATGACAAACACTGAGAAAAGATCTTTTGTATCTGTTTCCCAACAGATACAAAAACATATCAAAAAAGAAAGAAACCTTCAATATATATACTGCAATATGGTAAGTACAATGGTAATTATTATAATTTGATGCATCTATTTTTCAAGTGGCATTTACATCCCTGGTTTCTCCAAAACACTTAATGCTTTCTGACAGCCAGTGAGGATGACATCTTGAAAGGTGGAAAGCTGGAAGACAGAACACCTTTGGTGTTCCAGGACAGCATTCACATCTATGTAGAGGTTGCCTAATAACAACTAATAATATGAGGTTCCTTTTGTCTCACAAACAGAAATATTTTGAGAAACTTGCTTGTGCTTTCTTGCTTTTTTCTTTTTAAACTGCCAGAAAAACGTGACAAGAGATAGACTGAGATTCAGTGGGAGTAATAAGTAGCAGTCAAGACCAAAAATATAAGGTAGCCCCAGAGATAAACCAGAGTAATTTATCTCTTGGACACAACTATCCTTTGGTGAGAGGAAACATTGCTCTCAGTGAGTCACAGACATCAGAAGCCAGGACCTGGAAATACCCATTAGCACATTATTGTCAGGCTGGATCCCAATGTAGCTTTGCCTTTGAGAAATGTGAGGTTGTCTTGCTCTTGTCTGTGCCTCTTGGCTGTTGAGATTTTGGACTCTGACAGTGTCCTGGGAAGTTGCTAATGTCTGGAGCCTGATTTCCAGGGAAACTGTGCATTGTAGGCATGTATGTTTTGCCAAAAGTTGTGTCTTTCCCTTTTGTAATGTCTTTGTATTGCTCAAGTAGCCCAAGGAAGCACCAGGTACCAAGTTACACTTGTGCTTGGATGGTCCAGTGGTTATTCTGACACAAAATGTGAACTCACATTAATCAAATCACTGCTTGCTCAGTGCTTTGGGGATATAACATTTTGCATAGCATCAGTACTTGACTCTCATGGTCAGTTGGTCACATCCTTCTCCATTTCTGACAAAGCTATCCAGTTTCACAGGGCAAACTGAGGCCCATAGAGATGGAATGACCACTGCCATGTAAATAGCATCACCAGGGTAAATCTGTAAACATGCAATGTTAGGAGATTGTCAGATCTGATACTTCCAATACCAGACCATAGTTAGAACCTCTGCTATGATCTAGCCATGCAGAAATGAGTCATTGCTGACCTTGAACTTGGTAAGTCCATGAGCTTGCAGGAAAGAAGATTTATCTCACTTTGCAGTAAGAAGTTTCTTAATATTTGCAGTCACATGAAATGCAGGGTGTAGGATGCCTCTTGGTGTTACACTTTTGATTATAATAATTCCATGAACTCAAATTATGATAATTTTGTTTGTTTGTGACGCAATGCAGTCCAAATCTTCCCTGATGCCTCCAAAAAGTACTCAACTACATTTGTGTTTCTTACACCAAAATGCATGAATATTCTGATGTTTTTAAACAATTACCCAGGAAATTATTACCTTCCTACTTTATTTCATTTACACTATTTTACAGGGCATCTTTTTAGGAACCCTACCCTGGCAGAATACAAAATACACTCTGGTAATTGAAGACAACAGTTTACTTCCTGAAGCACATTTATCCACTTAAACACTTCCCAAATAAATCCAGGGATCAGGAGTACTAAACAGGATAAAGGCCTAAGCAATAGGATTCTGTGTACTGCATTTGCATTCTTTAATTATCATCTTCTATAAAGGGAGAGAAGGTCCTATTTTGCTAGACAAGATAGCTGGCAACCTTAATGAAAGTGTATCATACTAACTTCCAAACAGTTTGGAGGCTGCTCCCAAGCAGATGTGCAAGTCCAGACAGTGACCTTCTTACGAGCAGGACTTTTACATATATGTTTCAAGAACAGCTTTCAGCTACTTTTTCCCCCTGATATTGTTGTGCTCTTTGTTTGACCCTAGGGAACTGCTAGTATTTCCACTAGTCATTGGCAAAACTCCCACAGACTTCAATGCAAGTTAAATTTGTCTGCAGAAAGAGACATGTCATTTAGTCTGTGGTTTGGTCTCACATTAACATGTGCTGCCCACTGCTATGCAAAACAAAATAACAAGCTTCTAAAAGGAAAGTTTATCCTTTTGCATATGTGCTTTCTAACCACATAAGTAACAAATAAAGATGGTAATTTCACTGTCTGCAAGTGAATGTCTGGAGCTTCTTGAAAATAGTATTTCAGAGGGACCACATGAACCTGTAGGGCTCACTGAGACGCACGTGCTAATTCCATGACTAAGCTGTGTTGAGGTGACTCAACGACAATTGCAAAGTGACATTCAGTGGTTTACCATCTCTCAGGTCGGTGACTGCCCCAGTTCCTCTTTGTTGTGTAGAGGTGCCCCAGGGCATCTGTAATGTTAAGAATTAACTTGGTGTTGGTTTAGGGTACCACAAAAAAAAAGTCTGCCCAGTGTACAGCAGTGATTACAAGAGCTGATTTTTGTCAGAATACAAAAAGAAGGTGATGGAGAATAGTATGAAATATGCTCTGTGTCATTTCATAATTCAGGGAAAGTTTCTTGTGCAAAACACATTTTTAATCCTATTTTGAGAGAGCAGAATGGTATTGGAGACAATTCCAAAGCATAGCTAGAGGCAAAGCAAAATTCCCCTTAATGGATGCTTGAAAAGTTTGGGATATAAAATGTTTGGGAACAAAAAAACTTAAATAAAAAGAAACAAGACTAAAAGTATATAAAATGATGCAGACAGAAGTTAATCAGGAAAACAATGAAGGCAACTTCTTTAAAGGAAGTTTTTAACCCTTTTTTTCCCCAAAATGAAAGAAAAGCAGGTAAAAAATGTATATTTTCACCATATGCACAGGTAACCTATTTTTCCATTAAAAGAGACTCCTCTTAATGCAGAAAGGCAAGTTAAGTGTATTTACAGCTTAAAGTAGTGTCTAGAGTTGTAACAGGACAAGTATGCAGGGCTCAAATCCCAGTCTTGGCGGGAATGCAGCTATAATGTGATGTGAGAGGTGTAGGTTCAATTTCCTTCTCTACCATGCAATCTCAGTTTGGCCAGCAAGGGATGAAAGACAGTAGTTGGTCAGATGTTGAAACTTGATTTGGAGACCAGAATCCCACACAAATTCTCTGGAATTACATAGTTCAATGCCTTTAAAACATTGGTCTCTCAGTGCCTCTGCTCTCCAGCTGCAAAGTGGGAACAATGTCTCCGCACCCCAACAAAACATACGAAAGAGACAACCCATCAGTGTGCACAGATGCATACCCTTGAGACTGACAATCAGAGAAACATTATCTCCAGAATGAATTAACTCATGTTCCTACTTCGAGGGGTTATTGTTGTCATTTGGTTGTGTTGTTTTCCTTTGTTTTTTTCCTCTCCCTCCCACAAAGTACATGAAGCTGCTGACTGCTGCCAAGGTCTAGCTGGGCTTGTACTGCAGCTGCAGCCCTACTCCTGGAGGAGTTTACTCAGATGCCAGAGTGTCAGGAGGGCAGAAGCAGAGCTTGATGACTCTTGCCTGCAGCTCAGCATTCTTCTCTTCTGCCTCTGTTTTTTAAACTTCAGTGATTGAACCAATTCTTTTTCTCCAGCAAGGGCCTTCACTGACAAAGCATCAGACAGGGCAGCAAAAGCGACCTCAGAGTGAATGAAGTATGAACTATTGTCAACAATGTGTCATTCTCTTACTCCCATATACTGCTACAGTGCTGAAACTACAAGTCCCAGTGTGCAAAAGCGCAACTTTATCAAAATGGACTATTGGTTGCCTAGCAATTAAAAATATTGGCAACAAAATATTTATGCTTATGGCTATAGAAGCAAACATCTGATTTGGTATTGCTGCCCACTCCAAACGGTGTTTGATATAACCAGTACAGCAAAATTCAGAAGTCAGGATGTTCAGTGCACAAAAACACTACTAGAATCACAGCAGAGGAGACAGAAAAGGGATGCAGCACTTTTTGACGGTATCCTGCAGTACATACTGATATATAAATCACACAGCTAATATCAGAAGATGCAGTTTGGCATTATGTCTGACCATGCTCGAATAATCAGGTCAGTCTTATTTGTTACTGCTCCAATCTCTCCCAAATACTAGCTTCCTTGTTTTATTCTGATTCACACAGGCCCCACAACCATCTGTGATTTGGCAGCTTCTCCTGAGTCAGAAAATGTCAGCAGGAGAGGGGAGGGGGGATTAAAGAGAAGAGACAGAAACTTTTCCAGCCCTCTGCTTGCCTGCCTTTTTAGCATTCTCTGTGTGAGCTCTGCTGGCAACACCTACAATTCCTTTCTTTCATTAGAACATCTGATTGTGCTAACATGGGCTGCCCAACACTTGATTAAAGATGTGTTCTTAACCAAGAACAGTGCAATTAAATGTGAGAGTTGTATGGATCCAAGACCTTAATCAGGGGCAGGAGAATAAAGTATTGCAGATTTAGAACCTGATGCATAGAATCTGTTAAATCATACTGACAGTCACAGACCAGTCCAGCTTGGAATCCAATATGCCTTATATGGTAAATTCAGCAACATTTTAATAACTACCCACTAGCTTGGTAGTGAGTTCTTTTCATGACAGTGCAAGTACAGTTCTTTTCATGTACTGTCAGAGCCGACCTTTGGGACACTCTCCTTTTCTCCAGAACTAGGACTAACACTCAGGAAGTATTGCTAAAGTGTAATTGGGTGATATTTGTTAATCAAAGGAAAGAATTCCCTTTTTGTCTGTTCAGGTCCTTCTTTCATGGCTTGTCTCTCACAAATTTAGTGATAGGAAATGCTAGGTAAAAGATTGATCTTAAACACCTAGGGCATGATCCAAGATAGAAAGGACTTCTAATGATCTCAGTGGACTTTGGATTTGTTACTATTCTTTCTGGGCCAAAAAAGAAGTTCCTGTTGTCTCTCTTCTATGTCTGCAGAGTGACTAACATAACCTAAAGAGAACAGTCAGCCAAAGAAAGCATTATTATAACCATTGTTTTGCACAAGAGGAACACAAGCTGAGGCCCACAGAACCATGAAAGTGCCTCACTCACTCCAGCAGAAATAAGCAAGCCCTAGGTCCCTATTTGAGAATCTCACCCAGTGGTTTGAGCCAGATCTGCTAAGGCAGGTTCTGGTAGATCAAAAAGATGACAGCAGGTCCCCAGAGTCACAGCCCCATAATCCATTTTGTTACTATTTCTGGATTAAAGCAGAAAGCTTACTGTAACATGCAGTCATTAGACCAGACATATATGTGCAAGGAGGTGCCACAGGAGAGCATACATCCATTTTGAAAAAAGACTCTTAAGATTGTAAATAAAGATTTATAGAATTATTTACCCAATTGCTACACAGTTTGAAATGTAGAATAAGCTTGACAGAGTTATCAAATTACTTGGGATAATGACCAAATCTCTAAAAAATTCTTTCCTTGCTAATCTATGAAAGCAAATACAGACTGTACACAACCAGTATATTACTCCCTGTGAACTGAGTCTAGGCAGAACAAAAGGTACCTCCTCAGTCTTCAATGAGATCTACTGTTAATACAATGGAGTCCTGATATTTCATGTTGGGGAGGGAAGAGAGAGAGGCCTAAGAGTCTGAGGTCCCCCATGGAGAAGCAGGATGCAAAGCTCAGGTAACAGGTCTTGTCTTCTCAGCACGTGAGCCAAAGATGTGCCACTGGCCCTTGGCTAGGCTGGTAAAGCTCACTGGGCACTGGTTTCTGACCTCACCTGGCTGTTCTGCCTTTGACTGTGACAAACCAGCCTGCTGCAGTGCGTGCCCAGGAACACTTTCTGTGCTGTTTCAGGCCAGGATGGTGCATTGTCAGATTTGACCAATTTTGCTGGGCAGTGGTGAGAGAAAGTCTCCCGCACCACAACAAAGGCATGTTAATGGCAGAGTAATATCCTTGGACTGGAGCAATGTTGAGAGCTCCAGTGAGCCACCACAACAAGCACAATTGCTCAGGCTCAGTAGCACAGATCACCTCTCACCACTTGCCTCCTTTGCCACTGCAGAAGGCATTCACTTTCCCAGGATGAGCTTTTGGAATGAGCCACAGAAGTTCCTCACCCAATTCAATACACAATCAGCTGGGTTTTCTCCTCCTCAGCATTAGGTGGGTTTACATCTGTCAGAGTGTTTGGCCTGTAAGGTGGGTGCAGATTTCACCCTTTCCCTCTTCAAAGGGCAGTAGAAAAGAGCACAGCCCATCTTACATTGCTACAGCTGTGTCTGCTTCAATTCCTTCCTCCTACTTACCCCCAAACTCAAGAGTTCCCTGCTATTTCTTTTTCAGCTTCATTTTCCTGCACTTCAAAATCAGGATTGTTTATGCTTGCTCCACAGGACTGCAGAAAACACTAAAACAGTGCAGTGCTCTAACATCGCATATCCAGCATGCTCTCACACTGTAAGCTGCTTGTGAAGAGAAGAATGGTCTTCCCAACCTCCACATTTATTACTTAGCCGGATAACAATCTTTTATTCTACTTCCAAACAAAGTGTAGTGATCAGAAGTACTTCTTGTGTGATAGCATTAAAGAATTTTGCAGATCAAAGCCTGTCTGAAGTGATGGAGATGGTGACTACCCCCCTCCTCTAGATCCAACTTAAAAATAAAAGCTGTGTGTGTAATGAAAACCAAATTGTCTGTGTCTCTGCCAAAGAAATAAGAAAACCCAGAGTGGCATTTCCTTACTCCGGACCTGCGGCAGCTGGCCTCTCTTGTAATATGGAAAGTCAGTGGTGGGTAATATCAGAGTCATGGAAAACAGTTTTAGTCAGCAGTGAGTGGGTGTGTACACTGTTTCAGAAAGAGAAGTTAGCTGTTGGGCTCTTTATGGTGTTTAGGACAAGTAACATTGTGAGCTTCAACCTCAAACAACCCTAAACTTGCTGTGGGTGTCAACAAGACCCTTCTTCCTGCTGCCTTTCTTGCTTAGTAGCAGCAGCAAGAAGTCCTGCAGCAAAGATGATAGCTAATGACATCAGTACCCACTTATGGCACAAGAGCTGATTTCAGTTCAGTTCTGACACTTGTTGCTTGCTCAGGAAAGTCAGTGCAAACCTGGAAATCCAGATATGAGCACAGAGAAGTTCATTTAATGCTCCCCTGTACAGGAGGAAGAGACCCCTCCTTTTTTATATCCATGTAATCAGAGTTGAAGCCTGTGCAGCAAAGCTGGTGGAATCTGTTTCCTTGTTTTAGGAGAGATGTTCCACATGTGGCTTTTTTCTGCAAGGTTTTTTGTTTGGTTTGGGTTTTTTGGGGTTTTTTTTTCTGTTTTTTATTACAGTTTCCCCTGTGGGTTCATGGCTTTTACACAGTTGTTCTTACAGGCTAGTGATCACCAGTGTGAAATAGTAGCAGGAAATTTTGAGCCCGCATGGAGCGCTGTGAGTTTCGTTACTGTACACTGCTAATACTTATACATGCATGTAAAATTTGAAGTTTCTCTCTTCAGTGATTTCAGTGTCAAACTGTGGGAAGCATCAGGACTGGCAGATTAATCTGAGATTTGATTTTGGATCTTAGGGAGGTTCAAGCAGCAATTAAAATAAACCAAAAGTCTGAATTTGAAGACTCAGCTCCTCTCTGATTTCAATACATTCCTGTCAGACACAGTTTACATTTGACCCCTGTGTGCCAAGTGAATGAACTTGATCCAATCTTCCTGAATTGGGGAAATCTTCACTGTTAATCAAAGTCCTTTTGATGCCTTGAGAGGCTACCTAGAACAGAGGCTAGACAGACTTAAAGGAATAAAGGATGTATTTATTAAAAGGCCTTCAAAGGATACACCTTGGGCAGTAGAATGTAGGGGGTTATAATATAAGAAAATAAAGGTAGTATGGAAAGTAATCTCACCCCTAAGGAGTTGCAGCTGAGCCAATTATTAAAGATTAGGAGCAGGCCTGACTTTAACAGGCCACAGCTGTAGCCAATGAGAGGAGTGTTATGAAAGTGTGGGTTGGCTGTTTGTATACAACCTATGAGACAGCAGTCTAGGTCAAAATATATGCAGGCTAGTACTAAATGGCATTGAAGGAAGAACAGAATATCTAACACATAACTCATAGGAGGCTTTGCAAGCAGCATAATGCTACTTAAATCATCAGACCACTGTTATCTTCATTTCTGAATGTTGCAAATTACTTTCATCATCCACTCACTACAGGAGAAAGAAGTTGGAGCCAAGCTTAAGGAGACAGTTCACTTCTAAAAACCTTGGTGGGCTGACTGCACAGCACTTTGGCAAGAGATTTTTAAACAGTCTTAAATTTGTCTTGGCCCTTTGTGCATCTAGTTCAGCTTTTGGCCAACTTCCAATAGTAAATGAGGAATTCTTCACTTTCTGTCCCAACTGCTGTGAAATTTTGCTATAAAATGAATTAAAATTGCAGAAATCTATCCAAAAGTTGGTTGAAAGGAATACAGATTCCTGCACAGAAAAGAAAAAAGCTTTTTCCACACTACAGAAGAAAAAAGGACACATGAAAATATTCAGCCCCAAACTGGCTTATCCAGTGCCTGTTGCAGAAAGATAACTAAAGCCATCTTTGTTTTCTCTCATCTGGTCTGTAGAAACATCACGTGTTTTGCAGGTCTGGAGGGCTGTGCAAGAGAAGCTGGAAAGTGAAAAGAAGCCTCCATAGAACTATTTTTACCAAGCCTATTTCCCTTCTAAGATGGTTGAATGGTCCCTTTCTGATGGAATAAGAGGGAAGAAAGGAATAAAACTGCAGAGAGGAGAAATGGAAGATCTTTGCATGGAAAACACTGTTAATCTTAAACTGACAAAGTCTTATCCATGCACAGGGAGACCAGTACAGCCATTTTCCTGTGCCTAAGCTTGAGAATTTTTCTTATTATCTCTATTTTCACTTCCGTTCTTTCTTTTTTCCCCTGCAGTATGAGAGGCAAAATCTTGATCAGAGCTGTAAGGTAAGCTTATAATATTTGAAGGAAAACATGACATGCATAAGCACATTTCTTTCATTAAAAGATTTGATTGCATTTACTTACATGAAATTGGGCTTTCAGAATCTGCTGGATCCCATTAAGTCACATGCTATTTTTATGTAAAGATTTCAGTACCATTCTTTGGGAGGAGTCTGTTTACATACAATATTAGACATAATTTTTCTGTATGTACTACGTATCTGACTGTGCTGCTCATATGTGCAGTAAAGTGTCTTACAGCACAAAGCAGCTTCACTGGACACTGTGGAATTTCCTGGAAGAAAAGTTCCTAAGATGTGGATGCATGTGCAAGTGTTTGTGTGTGTGTGTGTACACAAAGATTTAAGAGTGAATGAGCCAGTTTGTAAACTGGCTTGTTCAACTTACATCTCACCATCTTACCTCCTGTGGTAGCCAGCTACTCTCTGAGCAGATATTTTGGCTTCAGAAGAAATCCTATGAGACTGCTTGCCAGCAACAGCATGGGTAGGTCAAGTGTCTTCAGCTGAATTTGGGAAAAAAAAATCCCAAAGTCCCAAAACAATCAGAATATCTTTGTGGAAACTAGAAAGGTCCTGCAAAGAAACGAGCACTCCATATGCACACACATATCTGGCTGTGGTGATCTTCCAACAACATCTTAAGCAGCTCTACATCACATATGGTACCAGAACAGCTGACCTGCTGCAGATATCTTCTGATACAGAAGAAAAATTCGGTATGATTTTCTGTGTCACCATGCCAGCTGGCAGTGTCATGGTTGCAGAGTTCACATATGACTGCAATTTTCTGTAATGACAGTCCTTTCCTACCGTGAATATGATTTAGAAATTATTCTAGCTGCAGTAAACTCATTTAGGGAAATTTGAGGGCACTGGCAGAAGTGCAGGCACATCTGCTACAGCCAGTGGCCTCCCTCCATGTGGAGGGGCAATCAAAATCAGACTCCTCAGTATTACAATCCCTGTGGATAATCTGATTTTAAGATATAACAGGTATGGACTCCCCTACAGTGTCATTTTTCAGTGAATCTTGGCCATACACACACACAAACATGCACCACCATTAGGAGGAAACAAATTCCAGATCCTTTAACAGAAACATTGCTGACAGCAGGTACTAGAGAAGAGGCTTTAACAACACATTCGTTGGATCATGTTGATGGTTCAATCTCTCTTATCCTATGGAAATTCTAGTACAATTCTTTCTAGAGCAACATAGTTAGCAAGGCACCATTAGGTATGAGCTGCCACGGCCACACAGCAACTGGAACAACTGGACACATCAGAAACACGTCTCCACTGATACAAGAACTTTGCCAACAGAAGAGCTCTGAGGGAGAGGGGTAGAACCAAAGTGCAAAAGCAGATAAATTGTCATTTCAAAAAGCAAAAACGTAAATTCTGTATAATGTATGCCATTAGCAATGAAGAATGTGCATTTTCGGTGATGCAAAACAATAGATCAAGTTCTAATATATTTGTGAATGGCAATAGTAATATCAGCACTTTTTAGAACAGCCTGTCCAAAAAATATTTTGGCTGCAGTACAGGTAGAAAGTCCTATGGTATGGCATAGACATACAGACCAACAGCAATAAACCACATAAAAGTACACACTAAGAATCAAAGAGGGGTGGGAAGGCCAGAGGCAACATGGGGCTTTGATTTAGTGCATTTAGAGCATCTTCCAGTGTAAAGACATGTACACAACTAAAGACACCATTACAAATGAGAATACCATTACTGAGAATATCAGCATGAAACGGCTAGAGTTGTACATTACAGATCTCAAAGCCAAAGAAATCCTTTGCATAACAGCACGGTGAGAATGGTGTAAGTTCTTGGGCTTGCCTTCTGGATTGCTGTAAAACTTTGCTAAAATGCTGTTGAAGACATTTGGATACAAAATCCCTATTTAAAACCCCAATTTTTTAAATAGACAACTGGAGAAATAAATTGGTGGTCTGAATGCTCTGGAAAATTCTATCACACTGATTGCAAATCCTTTCCTACATATAACAGACAACTCCCTTACAGTGTGTGTAATAGTGAGGGATAATTGTGTTGTTACTGGAAAACAAAGTTCGTTCCTTCAGCAACATTTTAAAGATACATAAGTCTGTCACTTACATTGTAAAGAAAAATCACCTAATGGAAGTGTACTCTGAGTTTGAGGAATGATATGCAGAGGCTTTGAAGGGAATTATTCTCCTCTACTCCTTCTGCCTCCAGCAGAGGGTCTGAGTCAGGCCAGTTTTCTAGCCTCCAGGTGGCCTGCTCTGTCACATATGCAAGTAAGATCTGAGTGATTCTTCTCTGTATGCTTCTACCCTGCCATGCTCCTCCATAAAAAGGTCGGTAAGATTATGGCTGTATGTCCTGGCATGAGGGAGAATGATGCTTTTTGTCAATAAGTACCAGGCATCTGATTCCTAGTGACATTTCCATTTCAATGGGCAGCTGACTCTGTCTCCAGGGACTTACTAAGACATGCAATAAAGAGAGACTAATTCAGAGTGCAAGTAAGAGTAACATATATCTGCATTAAGACTTCAGACAGGGTATGGAGGAGTAAAATTATTAAAACCTATTTCAAAAACAGGCTTACAAAGCTCACCACTTCCATTGGTGACACTAGGATTAATAGGAAGGTCAAGTTATGCTTAGATCATTTGTGTTTCTTGCACAAGCATGTGTATATGTGTAGATTTCCTTGTCAGAAACAACACAGCCCAAAGGAGCTTTTCCCTCTATAGCAAATAAGTGAATAAAGCCTTTACTGTGGTTCAATAACCACAGTTATAGGAACTAGAAAAGTTACCACAGTCACCACAGCATTTGAAGAGAATATTTTAACAGTGGCAGTGGCAATTTTCTAAAGTTATGCTTTCCAACTAGCCATCTGCAGACCAAAATCACCAGTTTTGATACTTTTAGGCATCAGAACCAATGCCTAAAATTAGACTGACACAGAAAATCTTGACAAAATGGACTCATCCTTGACCTATTCGTTTATTTCAAAAACCTTCTGTTCATTTAACTTACATACATCAGGGAATGTTGTTGTTATTTGATCCTTTCTCTGTGATTCAACAATGTGGTTTATGTGAAAGGCAACCAAAGAAACTGAAGGGAACTAAAGAAACACCTTCACTGACTAATCAAGGGAAATGCTTTTGGAGTTACATACTTCAAACAAAAGTGCATCACAATTTCTCAGAACAAAACTGCTTAACTTCACCATAAAGGTAGTTTAAACAAGAGTTTTTGCAGTCAACAGTGACTGAAGTTAAGAACCACAATTTTACAATTTTCTCATATTACCCTTTCCCCAGCATTAGGCATTCAAAGCTGGTCAGCTGCTTAGGCATTTAAAAGGTCAATTTGCAAGGTGTTTTGGTTTGTTAATTTCCATAGTTAGATAGAATATTAAACCATGTTCCAAATTTACCATGAATCATGTCTAATTTTTCTAGTGCTGAGGAAGCTAATGGAGTGCAATTTCTAAATTAGGGCAAACAGATTTATAGAACCCTTGATTTTTCACTTGAGCACACAGATTTTTGTCTCTATCTAAAATGTATGAATTTTCTTCAAGATTTTCTGTCCTTGTATCTTTTCCAGCAATGAGTTTGCAATAATGTCTGAGTAAGTTTTGATGAATTGCTGATTTGCTTGAAATCTTCATGTATTGTGGGATAGACCTAGAAAGGACCAGAAGTTTAGAAAGAGCAAATCATTCTGAGTGTATTTTTAGCCAAGCAGACAGCCACAATGGCATGATAAACTGGGATTTATGGCTCTAATGCCTGCTCACTCCAATATTTGCAAGCTTGAACTGTTACCAATACTACCACACAGGCTATTGGTCAGAACATAGGGCCTCCTGTTTTCTCTCTCTCCAAAAACAAAGTTGTGCAGAGGAAAGAAGAATAAGGTCCTTAAAGGAAGGAAAAAAGTGTGAATTCTCAACATGACTGGAATAGAACAACAGATCACTACAAATTAAGCACATTAAATTTTCCCTATATTGCCACATATACAATTCACTAGGACAAAAGCCTATACTCTCTCTGAAATCCTTTTTACATTCACATAAGAAGATGTGCACATTAATGGATCCTGGGATGATTTTTGAAATTCCTTTGAACACATTATGTTTCTCCAGAAGAAAAGTTGCCAGACAAGATCAGGCTGATGTTGAAGAAGTGCCTTTTTACTCCTTCTGACCTAGACATGCTGTTTAAAGGTAACATTTATCATCATCACTGCACTGTGTATCCAGCAACAGCCTAACGAAAGGTGCAAAAATTCCAGGATGAAGAACACTGTCTTTCTGACAGTTCAGAGCCTGGACAGCATCCATACTTCTTTCACTCCGTGAGAAGGAACAAGTCAGGCTCTGTGCATGTCATTCAGATGGCAAACAATACCAAGTCAAGTGATGGCAACACCAGCGTTGCAACGCCATGTGTCAGGATTTCGGGCACCACTGTGATCATATCTTGATGCAATATTTCCCTTCAAGATGCAGCTTGTTGCCAGAGCGCAAGTAAACTTCATAACTGACTGCCACGAGTCAGTCCAGGAGCAGGGAATTAGCAAGTGGCTCAGGCACTCTAGTCTAGGAGAAGAGTAAAAAAGGAGTGTGGCTGCAGCACTGGGAGCAGCGGTGCTTGTTCTCCTGCCTTGAGTGAAAGTAAACAAGTCCATTGTTATCTGACTTTGCCAAAACTCAAAGTATAATGCTAGAAGGAAAAATAAGCTTTACAGAATTGAGCATGTACAATTCTTTTCTTCCCTTCATAATTTGTATGTTAGAGTAGCTGAATCTACCAAAGTGTTTACAGTATGCTATATATATAATGGCACATATAAGCTTTGTAAGGGGTTTGGAACATTTTGGAAATGTCTCTGGTGCTGAAAAAGGCTAATGTATTACAAATCATATAATATTTTAATTCAGAAAAAATATGTTTAGGAATTTTGACCTAGCATTAGGGTTAGGAAACTGAACGAGGATGCCATGAAGCATGACTGACAAATCAGTCAAGCTAGTCTGCTTCAGATACATATTGTGCAAGGCATTATCACTGCGATCAGTCACAAAAAATGCATATTTAGTTTTTTTACATTAAATACTACACCTGTGAACCTATGTAAAAGATATACAAAATATAAATGTCATTGGGACTGTATATTTCAAACTTTTTAAAATAAACACAAAGTATATTTATATATATATATGTAGGCATATAGGTTGTGATTTCAATGTCAACACTAGCACAGTTTGTCTCTTCTAAATACAGGCCAGTATACTTCCTAGTCCAACACATGCACCTACAAACACATGATCATGCATACAGCTTTACGTTCTGCTGTTTGCAGAAAAGTCAGAATATACAGCACTATACATTGTTTCAACTCAAAATTGATCGACAAACTAAAAATATGCCATTCAAAAGAAATTCCTTGTGAACTATTAAAAAAAAACCCAAAAACCAGAGAAAACCAGGGATATCTCTATTTCATCTCAATAAAAACACTGAAGACCATGGTGATGATGACCTAAGATTCAGAATGCTTTGTCCAGCATGTGGTGGGGGTCACTCTTGGACAAAACACAACAGTGCGGAACTGGTTGCTACGACACATACCAAACACAGTTACAGTGAGGCATAGAGCCTTCACAACTCCATCCAACCCAGCTCTGGGTTCAGACTACTGAGGTCTCTGACCGAAAGGAGACAGAGTTGTACACTGTTCTTCTCACAGCAGGCGGTGCTGATGGGGATCTGGATGCCCATCTGGAAGGTAGGCGTCGATTTGCTGGCCGAGCGGGACGGGAGAAGCCCTTCTCACTTGAACATTTCACTGGCACGCATATCTAGAACACAAAGGCAAGTCCTTGCTTTAACAAGTCACAGCTTTTGTGGAATGCAGCGGGAATGTTGGAGGACATTTGCGGTGACCTCAGAACAGGTGGTTGGAAGCTATTAAAAGGAGCTCAGCAATGCACAGAATGCAAAAGAACAGCTATTTCTATGTACAGGGATTCTCACATCAGTTGTGGTTTAAAATACATGAAGACAAGTGTCAGACACAAGGAAATGTATAAAATGATAGTGCAAGACAAAATTGACATTTCCTCTTATCTTTCAGTTTCTATAAGTTTTTTTGTCAATGAATGCTGTAAAATATTCCAAGTGTAGAACTCAGAATACCATCTGATATTACTGGAGTAGGATCTACATGCTTCTCAGGTATTTTTTGATAGATCCTATTTCAGGAAACTGTTTCCATTAGTTCAGTGTGAAGCTGTTTAACTTGGTAACTAGTTCAGAATGGTTATGTGTTAATACAGTGTCATGTCTACCAGCAGAGCCATAGACATGCAGTGGAAACTCAACAGATTTTGATCATAGCTACACTGATGTAAATTTGAAATAATGAAAACAAATCCAGTGCCTCAAGCCACATGTAGTTCTTTACTTCTCTGAGACATTAAATAGTAACTCCTGGTCAGGCAGTATTCTACACTTAGTTTCTATAGATAGCAATGACAATATAAAATGTGGTCCTGTGAAAAAAGTCATTATTCCTTTCCTCCATATAAATTGATGAAAATTTGTTTGCCTGTCAAAAGTTTAGTGGATGAAAAAGAAATCAGAAGCTTCACAGCTTTTTTATTTCTGTGCTGAAGGAAAGATGTACTTGTTAAGCAAGACATTGCATCACAGCAAGGCTGTCAGAAAGACATGCAGAAGAAAATCTGCATGGTCAGATTCTCAGCTGCTTATATCTATATAGCTCCCTGAAGTCTGTGAATTTGTGCCAGTTTAAGGCATACCAGCTGACAGCCTGAACCCATTTAAGTTTCCTAGCTCAAAACACACCTGCCTTATCTTTTTTGAGATTCCAAGAGGCATATCTCTTTGTGTTCTTTGTGGACTTTTACAGAACCTGCAACTTACAGCGTGTTTTCCAAACCATCTGTTTGTCTTTTCATTAAGAAAGAATGTTGGCAAAGACAGTATTTCTAAACTTCTGAAAATAAACTTCAGCCAAATATAAATTAATTAGTCATGCCATGCTCTTCTGTTTCTGTGATCCTATGCTTGAATATACAGGAGAAGCTGGAACTGAGACATGAGTAAGAGAAGGTTACTTTGTTAGTGGAAACTTTATGGAGTCACAATACTCCTTGTCCAAGGAAAACCTGATCCAAGCAGCGCCCTGGATACTGAAAAATGTTATCTAAGACCTCAAGGGTTTGGGGCATGGCCAAGTCTGCTTAAGCCCTATGGGAGGTCATATGACATAACACATCAGCTAAAGGAAGGAGAGAGGGTGTTAAAACCTGGTTGAAGCTCTCACTAGTTCAATCTTAGCATAACTGCACTGTAGTAAAAACTAGCTTTGCAGAACACCAGCAGGGATAAGAATCTGGCATGTCTTCACTGCTCATTCTTACTTACATGCTTCTGCCCTCCCACAACTCTTAATCTGCAGAGGAAATGCTCCTGATTCATCCAGATCCTGGCCTAAAGTATCTATTTTTACATAACTAGTTACAATATAATGTTAGTCTGCCCCATTTGAGAGTCTGAGGCTTGCTATGAAATGGAATTGTTTTGCTTTTGTCATTCTTATGAACCTTACCTCTGGTAACTTTTGCCTCTCTTTTCCTTGCTTGAGTTGCTGCCCAATATGCCTGGCTGAATTCCTTGGATAGTCTTGTTTTTCTTGCTCAATCTGGAGCATTTCTAAATACTGACTCAGTGTCTCGCAACCCCCATTGGTGAATTCAGAATTTGCCTGTGTCCTCTTATCTTTGCAGCATTTTGTATTACACGGAGAAGTCGCAGTTGATTTTTCATAGGTTTTCAAAAGCTTTTCAACAACACCATAGTTGGACCTTGAGTCAGCTGAGCGCGGGCGGCCGGATAAATTACTTGGTCTCCAGTCATGCTCGTGAAGCATGTGCCTATAACCACTGGTATTTGGAAGTCCATTCATGTGTTTTTGTTGCCCTGCTGTCCTGACAGCTTTGCTAGGGTTGTTAGTTTCTTGCTCCTTTGCTGCAGAGAGCTTGGGACTTGAAACACAAGGCGTATTTACAGTTTCTGCCCTGCTAGCAGCAGAGTCACATGGTGGACCGCAGGGTTTGTGATCGTCTGATGCTGCTTGAGGCACCTGATTTTCCTGCAGAGCATTGTTACGTTTATCTGTGTGAAATACAGTCCGATTAAACTCATCAATCTTTGCAGCTAGCGTTTCATTTCTTTGGGTCTTTCCCAGAGGACACCTGGTATCTTCCAAAAGATCATTGTGCGAGGTAGCAGGGACATAAAAGTCATTGCTGTAAAAAGGGCTGCTGTGAGACTTGGTGTTTTGTTTCTGATGAATCTTGTTGGTTTGGGCCATATTTCCATCTGAACAACTCTTTTGGGCTGACAGTGGGGAAGGCTCATTTTTATTGTCTTTTCCAAGCTTGCCCATATCATATGCCCATGTGTTGTGGCAGAAATTTGTTGGAACATTGCACTCATTTTTGGTTACAGGTATTGCAGCAGTTACCATCATAGGAACTTTCACAGCCTGCCCTTCATTTGCACAGGCTACTGCAGATTTATTTTTGTTTACAGGTGAAGGATTCCTCAGTTTCCCCCCATTCCAACAATCCTGAGCCTTGCAATTGTTTTTGATGCCAGGATCTCTTATGGGTGCTTCTGAAAGCTGTATGACTGCAGAAAGTGAGTTTGTTAGGTGCCGAGAAGTGCTCCGTGGAGGAACTGGTGGAGCTTCTTTCTTTTGCCAAGGTCTGAAATCTGTTCCTATGTCACCAGTAAGACTACCATAAGAAATGTCCTTCAAAGCCTTGGTGGAGCTCATCAGATTCTTCCTATTATTATGTTCCTCTGTTTCAAAAGCAACTGAAGTCTGTGATTCATTGCTGGACACATGGTTCATCTCAGGCAGGATAACTGCGTTTTGGGTTTCCTTAAATTCCCCCAGGAAAGGAAGTGACTTCATTCTGGAAATAACAGAAGAGGTGTTTCAGGGATAAGGAATAAGGAACATTCCAGAGAGGACCTCAGCATGGATTGATTCTCCCCAGAAGCAGGTGTTTTAACACTGGCTACTTAAAAAGGTTTGGGAGCAGCTTTGCTACAGCTGGTATACCCAGCACAACCGAAACACACACAATAAAATTGAGGAAAGGTCAACAAAAGGAATTTGCCACTAAAATTATTTTTCTGAGTTTTTCAGACGATGACTGTTTTCTTGTCTCTGCTACATTAAATACAGTAGGATCTTGTTCTAATGACTCATAGGAGTCTACCTGACTATGAAGTGAATGAAGAAAGCTGTAGGACACAGTGTATCCCTTGTTTAGGTTCATAACCTTACACATGAGATCTACCTTTTGATATATATTAAAAAAGCATATTTAAAAGTTATGCATCAGCTATGAATCCATTTGCTCTAAAGATACAAAGAGTAGCCCAGCTAAAATAATGAATTAGTGACAGACTTTTAACTGATCATATGGTGGAGTGTGATCATGATGGAGAAATCCCTCTGACCTTTGGGAGCACCTGAGAAGGTTCAGTTTTACCTGAAAATTTCTGCACAACTCAAGAGGCAGTCTGGTGTTTAGCTTGCTAGAGAAGACAATGAACACTGAATTTTTAACAGATGATGGAATGTTCACTTGCCGTACTTTTCAGGGTCTGACTTGCCATCTTTCCATTAGCAAAAATGTATGGTGGTTCTTCCCTCTCTTGCTTTCTTTCTGCTCTTGGATCATCAGTTCCTGGCATATCCCCCATGCTTAAGCTAGATTTGGACTTTAAGTAAGAAATTCCCAGCCTGACAAACCCATAAAGTGTTGTATAAAACTACATGGCAATGGGGCCAGAGTAGACAGAAATACCTGTTCACTTTCCCAATCCTCTGTACAGCCAATAGAAACAATTTCATTTCATATAAATACTAATTTGAATTTGTATGTTCTGTATATAAAATCAATTTTGCTAGAAAAACCTGCCTTTGTATCATATTTCAGCGTATTTCATTTGAATATTTTATGCCGAGCACTGAAATACTAGGAGGGTAGGAACTGCCCAGCTAATAAATCCAACAGCAAACCTGCCTTCAAAGTGAAAAGCATAAGGAGAATTATTAATTTCCTTCCTCTAACACAAGAAGTCCAGAGATGTTTTTACCTTCTGTGATTGGACTTCTTTCGAATTTCCTCTTGATAGCTGCATAATTCTTCACTGACTCTGGCAAGTTCTTTAAGAGCCTTTATAAATATAAAAACAGGCCTTTAATATATACATTTAAAATTATGTCTCCAGAATTAATTTGAAACTTGTGGTCATTTGCATTTAAGATTCACAGCAGAGGGAAGTATTATGAGAAAAGATACAAAAATGCCCCCACCTTATGAACAGAGGTAAAGAGCATGCTGTTAACACATTCAAACAGTGAGAAGACACTCATTGATAGCAAACCTAGGAGCAAGTAGAGAGAGTGACTTGTGGAAAGCTAAAATCAGAGAGATCAGTCCTTTAGCTTAACCTGGCAGGGCAAAGTCCTCAATGTTTTCCTCCCCCTTGTAACTGAAACATGCTCATACTTTACTTACTACATTGAGATCACCAATATAATTCTTGGTATTTTGCTCGGAAGTTTTAGTGGTGAGGCTGTCTTCAGGTTCTTCATGGTTCTCAAAGGCCAGATTGTCCACTAACAGAATATTATTTCTGCTCTTGTTTCTGGGCTCCTTCCATTCGTGTCCTGTTACACCAAGCAGACTCCCTTTCTCCATTCTGTCATTTGTCACATTGTGTTGATGGTTCAGCTCTGCTGTGTCACTCTCTTGCAAAGCAGGGCAATGCATGGACAGCTGCAGCATCTTGCTCTGAATGGCCTTGCTATCATGGATGGTCATATTGCTCTCCCTTCTAAGTTTTACCTCCTGGTAAAGCTGAAAAGACAACAGAACCTTCTATTAAATCATGGTGTTGTAATGAGCTTTATGGCAAAGCCCCCATATTTATCTTCTGTTTTGAATGATGCTTCACTCAGCAGCACAGATTAGAAAGATTCTAGATGTATCAGTGGGAAAGTTCTGAGTCACCTAGTGTGACAATTCAAACACCAGGCATGCCACAAGATAAGGCTGTCACCATTCTCAAACTCTCTGCCATAATTTTAATGTATGGCTTCTACCCCTGGTTGGGACTGGAAGAGATCTCCCGAGATAACTGGCCCTGCCTTGAGCCAAAAGATGCAGGGTTGTTTTCCAAGTAATATCAGCACACTCTGTGGTGGACACAACTGTTATCTGATGGACAGGGAATGTGGGGGAATGTGACAGAGAGAGAATGTTCTGGCTATGCTACATCCTATTAAAGCATATTATTTGAAGGAGAGGAAGTGAATTCTCATAAAATACAGTGCCATCTGCACTACAGCAGACTCCTTCAGTTCTCAGACAAGTGGAATTCTTCCCTATGACTGGAGTGATAAATCAGTACTGCAGAATGGTATTATTGGGCAACGTGCTGTCACCTTCTTCTTTCATGCTATCTGCTGAGATCCAGTGGCTTCATTGGTGTTAATGATGTTAATTCTGGTCACCCACCACATTCAAACTAGGAACTGTGGCAAATTATAAATTAGAAAAAATGGCAACATCATAAAAACCTCTTCTGCTTACAGTATAATTTCCATTGCCAAGAATCCCACAGCTCTGTATAAACATTCATTCTTAACTTGGTCTCATGAAGAAAGCACACAGGCACCTCTGAGCAGCCATCTGCCTGCCCTCTCACAGTGCACAAGGCCATCACAACAGCTTTTGGAAGGACAGTGGAAAAGAATAACAACATGCAGAGCATGTGGCCATTTCATGGGCAGTGCTGTGGATTAGAAGTATTCTCACGTTCAGGGACTTAACACTTGACCTCATCCTGGGTTTTTAGATTTCACTCCCAAAGCCCAGCTGCTCATGGAAACTGAGGGCTGAACTTTGCCATTTCCAAGAAATAAGAGCCTCACATGGATTCAGCATGCCAGTAAGAAGGAAGGATATCACCTGATAATATATCCTTTCTGGAGGAATTAAGTCTTCTGGAGGAATTAAGTTAGGTTTGGTGGGCTAGAGAAAACTGCCAAATTAAAACACATCTGATAAGTAAGCACAAATTTTATTGAGGAAATCCTTCTACAGAAAATGTCATTTAAAAGGCATCTATCTCTTCTTTTCTCCAGCTTGTGGAGAAAAGAAATGTGGCTTGTGGAGAAGAAATGTCAGGCATCTGAAATCAGCAGCAGCTATAGTCACAGCTTAAGAGGGGACCTAAGGATTGCAATAACCTTGAGGTATAATCTGTAGTTTTGTTTGGCCCTGCTGTAGCCAGCAAATTCTCTTCCTCTCAGCCCCATTCCACTCTTTATCTCTTTTTCTTGCTTTCCTAATCTCTGTGCTAATAAAGAACATGATGAAAACAGTCTTTGCTGACATTGTCAGTTCTACTAAAAGCCAGAATGCCTTTTCATTACTGTCATTCCAAATCAGCTCTTATACCTAAGAAAATGAAATTCAACTACATATACAGATCACATTATTAACTTTTGAAGCATTCTCAGCTTGGCAGTCAAATTAGGGGAGACTGCACAGAAAAGTCCTAACACAAAAGACAAAATGTGGCAAAGACCATCATACGAAAGTCTGCAAGAATTGTGGGTAAATTATAAGAGAGTTGACATTACGGAGTTCTGCTGCAGGCTGGTTTAATGGGCAGTGTATGGCTGCAATTCCTTTGGCTTTGACCATTTTCCTTCTCAGTTTCATGTGAGCAATCTCTGCCACACATTCCTGTGCTGCTCAGCCACAAGACAGTGCTGGCAGAGACAAGTGAAACTACTCCATGTGTATATTAGATGAAAAATGTGGAAAGCTCACTAATGAAAAAACTTGCCTCTACAAGCTGCCAAGCAGACTTGGTTAATGCATTAGAGAGTGTCAGAGGGTTTGGCTGCAGGGACAATTTGGATATAAAAGAATAATAAATAATTGCTGTGACTATTTCTGGAAGGAGATGCACTGCAAATAGCAGGGACACTTTGCTAGTATGTGTAAACACAAGTGGTTTCAGAATTTTCATTCTATTTGCTGTACCTGTTTTCTCTCCCAAGAGTCATCCATAAAAGGAACAGGTTCTAGCCAGAAAAATTCCATATCATGCAGTATTTCATACATATATTATTTTTAATATTACCATTTGCCCTAGCAGACCTGTGCCATCTAAAGCCTTTTTGCTAGATAATTATGATGCCTAATTTTTTTGTTACAAAATATGCATTTTCTAAACCCCATATTGTTCAGTATTTACTTGAAAAAAGCATGTATAATATAGGGAACATGGCTCATGCCCATGGCTGAACTGTCAACAGTAAGTACAGCCAATAATCTCATAGCTCACAAAGCCACATTCACCTCCTACCTTGTATTCATGACTATTAAATGAGCAATTGCAAATACTGCTTAATCCCAGGATTTTCATCCTTCCATCAGCTGTTAGAAACTTCCAGTGACACATAAAGAATAGGATAAAATAAGAAAAAATCTTTAAGTGACTCAATGCCACTTCACCCCAAGCAAAAATGGTAGTGTTTGGATTTTTGTTTACAAGTACCTCTTCTATTTTCTTCTGCATGACCTTCCATTGACATTCCCATTCTTTCCTTTCATTGTCAAATCTCTCCAGCAATTCCATTTTTTCTTTATTCCAGTTCCTCTCAGTAGTCTCCAGTTGTTCATGCAGGTCCATGGTTAAAGTCTGTGCAACAGCAAAGACAGCTCTCCTTTTTTTCTTTCTTCCCTGAATGTTTCCTGGAAGTTTAAGAGAATACGTCTTACTTATGTTTTATTCTAGCTTTCAGGGAACAAAGACAATCAAGAAAATGCCCAAAATTAATAACTGAAAGGAGCTTGTAGGAGACAGTATTATTCAACTGATACTTGTCTGGAGTGTGATTGGAGTATAGATGAACTAAGCATTATAGGACATAAATACAAAGGCAGAGATGCCCAGTCTGGAGAGGGGAGGTGGAACACATTCAGCATCACAGAATTCAGTAACATCTGCCACAGCAGGCTCTGTACCATGATCACTTTGCATCTTTGCCATTTCTCTTCACTATAAATGTGTTTTCAATGAACTAGGGTCTGTACAATATTGAATGGCACTTCAGGACCTTGGGATCCTGCAATATCTGCCCTTGAGGGTGAAAGCTATTTTTATATTTGTTCAAAAGACAACTGTAAAAGTATCATGTTTGCTCATGCACTCCCTGCACGCATGCAAGGAGCACGACAAGGACTGGTACATTCTTTTGGCAATTGAGGACTGCAAACGTGATATACTCAGGGAATTCTCATGGCTACATGAATGCTTTGGAATTCATGAAGGAAGACAGGACAGGAAAGCTAATAACAGGTACAAACACATAAACGGTAGAAATCGTTTATATAGAAGGGACAGAAGGTCACCAAAAAGGGTTCAAGAAGTTTGGATTTACAGATCTAGATCTATAAATGTTAGTTTCAGGATCAGCATAGGGAAAACTAGAAAATATTCTTCAACAGCACTAACTCCAGTCTAGTTCAAAACTTTCTCAGAATATCTGACTAATTAGTACTTCAGTTTCTTCTTCCCCTTTAGAAGTCTTTAGCAAAGACTTTAGCCAAAGACAAAGTCTTTAGTCTTTAGTGTCTGTAAATTAAAAAAATATTAATTGAACCACTAAATTGGCAAGCTTTAAGGGAAATATTTTAGATCTCCTTATCTGATTTTGGAGCAAAGAAGTTACAAATCTTATGGACCTAGTGATTCTCTTGCTTCCTCTTGCTTTCTTAGGTTTTACACTAGAAACCCCATTATCATCAGCACATTTACTATGCCAGCAAGTCTGAAATAACACTCATTCATTCAGTTATGATGGCTTCTGTGATATAATGCCTGGTAGAGAGATATTGATACTTGAGTTTGCTAACTTCAGCTCTTAAAGCCAGTTGTTGTGCTACCTAGGTGGTCATGGAATCTAGTTCTAGTAATAAAATGCCTCTGCATTGCTTTCTGCTCCTGCCAGATATCAAATGGCAGGCAATTGAATTATCAGAGAGTTAACTAGGAGTAAGCCCAGTTTACCTTTCTGCAATTTGTTCATTTCCCTGACTGATGATCAGCGATTTCCAGCTCACAGGAACTGCTGATTTTACTGCCCACATTTCCTATGATATAGTAAAAATTCGTTCCTGAGCAAAGTTCTTCCCCATCCCTTAAGTTACTGGCACCTCTTCTTGATTTAGCTGTAGTTACCATGTAACCACCATTTACTGTGTCTGCTTTATTTCAGCTGACTGGGAAGAGGATGTCAAACTTGTAGTCAGCTTTTTTCATGTACAAGTAAGCAGAAGAGCTCAGATGAAACCCAACAGGTTACTTAGGTCTTCGGGTCATAGGAAGTCCTCCCACAGCATCTCGCAAGCCATCACAGGCCCAGCCCTAACTCAGGGCTTGCAGAACAGTTTGCCCCAAGTGCCTGCCTTGGAGCTCTGAAATGACAATCTGTCCCTCAACTACCTACAAACAGATTCCAAACCCTTCTTCTTTCCCCTGCCTAAAAACATATAGAGCAACTTCATAAAACCATGAACCACCTTGAAACTAGGAGCTGCTGAAAGACAGAGCAGAATTCTCATCAAAAAAGAAGCCAAGTATTGGTTTGCTCACGGCCTCTTAGGGAACGCAGCCAGGCTACAGAGACTGCACCTCTCCAGGCCAGTGTTTCAGCTTTGTGCCAGACTCCAGTAAGCGTTGAGCAGAAACAACTTGCAAAAAAATTCTATAACACTTAAGATCTATTGAAATCCAAACATCTATTGCTAATGAACTTTAAGAATATTGCAGTACTTTCTCACCTTCCTAATTCAAAGCTTGCAATTTTTAGCACCATCATTTGATTTTTTTTCTGCTACATTTATGTCTTTATAAACTTTCAGGATACCTCTGAGAAATAAACAAAAGTCAATTCTCTGCTCCACTATAATCCTTATACATATACATGTCAGAAAAAAAAAAAAAAGAAAAACCCCCATTAGTAAATGCTGTGCAGTCATGAACAAGACAGACAGATAGAATCTGTCAACAACTTGCACAAATGGTGATTTTGCTAGTGCGCTATTAGTAATAATGACCATGCTTTAGTCAGCCACATATTACTAGAAAGGTCAATACTGTGTAGCATATTTGTTTTTACACACATAAGAACAGATATAATATGTACTCTTTTCAAGTATGAATATAGCACTGAAAAGGCCTCTGGTGTTTCTTTAGAGCTGGAAACTACTATTGCCATGTTGGTATTCATCTTAACAATTTTCAAATTGTTTCATATGGAACTTTGATTATGAAAAAAGACTGAAGAGAGTCAGAAGAAAATCAAGTCTTGAAAGAGGATAGTTACAGAAGTTACAGATGGTCACTTGTAGCTCTAAGATCCACAAAAGGCGTGTATTGTTTCTTAGGCTTCTCTGATTTCCTCTTGACAGAAATTCTGAGAAGAAAACTCATGTTTATTGATATTAGCAGCTGGATGACTATACAGCTTTGCTGCTATTGTACAGTGATCTGTTCATTAGAAACTTTGACTCCCATTTCAACTTCTCTTTCCCCCACTTTCTCTTTTTCTTGGTGTTTCCTTTGCGTTTGTTTGGGGTTATTTTGGTGGAGAACAATGTGCAGTCCTGGTAATACACCTTCTATGTGTATGGTGCACTGAGATTTCCCCATGGATATTTCACATTGTTAAAGCAACCCAAGGCATGTAAAATGTCACATTATCATTTGCTCTGTGGATCAGAACAATATCTGTGCTCTTGCAGTATTGGCAATTTCTCCATGTCCTAGACAAGGTCAGAAGCTCATTACAGCAATCAAATTAAGCAAATAATCAATTTTGTCTGCATCAGCTGCATTTTGCTTTAACTTTTCCTTTAGCCCTTCCTCCTCTCAAGCAAAAAATGTTTTAAGCCACTATTTGATGTTAGTCATTATTCCCCCATATCTTACCCTTTCTAGCCAGATATTAAAAATACAAGATAATTTGCAAACAACCTCTAGCAACTTCTGAAAATAATCAGCTTGACATCAGCTGAGATGTTATTTTTCACCAGAGTTTAATCAGATTGGATGTGCATAATCATTCAGATACACAAATCTGCCCTTGTTTTTACAGAAAAAAAAATGCAATCAAATTATATTTCCAAATAAGTGCTGTATTTTGGATGACTAAGAAAATTGTAAACGTATGTATTTGTTCAATTATAAATGTGTGTCATGTGTCACGATAAGATGCACTTTATACATTAAAAGAAAGTACAGTTGAGTGAGAGAAGAGATAGAAAAGAGGGAGAAATGAGAGAGTGAAAGAAAGAGAAAGGAAAAAAGGGGAAAAAGAAAAAGGAGAAAGAAAAAGAGAAAGAAAGAAAGAAAGAAAGAAAGAAAGAAAGAAAGAAAGAAAGAATTCAAGTGCACACAATGCTGTCATCCCTGTTCTGTTAATATATCTCTGCCTGCACTAAAAAAACTAACTGAACTTTAAGAATAAAGAACATATATAACATATATGAACTTCACATTACATATAAATAACATACAATTACATATAAGAGGGATGTTTAAATAACTGTTTGCCACATCAGAAATTTGCCTTCTTTTTTAATCTTAACTGTTCAAAAACATTGATTTGAAATAAACTGCAACCATACCTTTCATGGAATAAGAAATCCTGTAGGAGTTTTTCAGTCCATTTCCAGGCAGCAGAGAAAGCAATGAAACACACAGCTAGCAGGGATCCTGTTCTGTGAATCTTGATCTTTAAAAGAAGTAAGAAAGTTAAGCAAGACACAACCTTTCAACTGGGGCAGCATTTGCAACTCTCTTTGAATAAATGCTCAACTTTTGCAAACTGGAAAACAGTTCCGTTCAGCATCATCCCCGCAGCTGGTTTCCACGTGACGTCAGTGCACGGAGGATGGTTTTAAAGCCATCTCTTCCAACCCCCAGCTTTGTAACTTTATATCTCCTCATATTTTGTGTAAACAACTCCAACTCCGGGACATTTTTAGGTTTTATAGTGCAGTCCAGTATTTAAAGACTGCCAAAGCAGCTAGTATTAATATCAAAGCTGTGACAACAGGCAATTTTAGGTTTCTTTTATTGTTGTCTATGCTGTAAAGGAAGATTTTTGCTGTCTTCCAGACCTCGTTTTCAGGGTTATATTTTTTAGTATGATCATTTTGAGATTTGCAACTTGATCCTCCTTAACTGCTTTGTAAAAGGAGTTTTGTTTAAAGCAATGGTTTTGTTGGTTAACAGCTATCCTAAAGAGCTAAAAGCAAACCACTCCTCCCTAAAATCCCTTTCTGTATTCTAAATATGCTCTCAGTTATGAAATGCAAAATTATTGGGCACTGTGTAATCCTACTGTCTTGCATTCTGAGAATGGCAGTAACGGTTTCTTTGGGATACACGCAAATATTCCTGATACTTTATAGTGTTTCTGGATCAGATTCTACAGTCTGTTAGTTCACTTTGTATCTCAGCAAAGCAAAACGCTTGAAATTGGATGAAGAATCTCCCTTGAACAGGGAAAATCATCTCTGGCACAAGGCTGGTAAAAAAGGTCCAAAAACACCTTGGGCTGGATATAAATCCCTAGGAGTGTCCACAGCAAGTGTTGGCATGGGATGAGGGAAGGGAGCATGACAAAAGCAATCCAGCAAGCGAAAGTCCACAGGAGACCCTGAAGCCAGAGCAGCAAAATTCAGCTGCTCCCCCTGCTGAGCTGCAGGCAGGAGGAGCCCAGCTCGCTCCTCAGGTCTCTGGCCACCACGGTAACTCCCCTGCTGCCCGCTGGGTTAAACTGCTCCCATTTCTTGGCAGCCCCAGAGAGACCCCCAGGGGAAGCCTCACACACACCGCCCGCTGGGCACTGGTGATTGGGTGCGTCTGCACACCGAAACTGACACCGGCAGCAAATTCACCTTTCAGGGAACATTTTGCCCCGTGTGTGCCTGGATAAGGGCCACAAAATACTTGATTGAGGCAGCACAAAACTGGATAAATGGTGCTGTCAGACAGATGTCTTGGAATGCCCTAAGCAGGAACATATTTCTGTGGGCAGTGCAGCTGATGACAGGAGGATCAGGGAGAAAAAAGGCACGATATGAGGATTCACACATCCTTTGCTTAGTCAGCACTCTCCTTGTTAGAACAGCAAGTTTTTATCTGACAAAATCCATGATAAAATCCAGTATAAAATTTTAACCCTGGGTGCATTTTATAGCAAATACCAAACCAGGTTTCAGGGAAAACACATTTTTTCTCCTTATATGGTCTAGCTGTAAGTCTCAGCAAGTACATTAATTGGGCGCTTATTCTGCTCACATGGAACTTAAATAATGGGACTTGGGCTATTTGTGAAAATTGTAAAGATGGTCTAAAAATTGAACAAATATCCCCCAAGTACACAACTGAATGTTTCTGAAGAAAATCCCCAGACTCTAAACTCTGAGGATTTAAATCTAAAGAAACAATATGACTTTCTTTTGTGAGGTTAGGTCTCAAGCGCCAGCTGACATGGCTGGGAGTGAAGCCGGAGAGCTTGGGAGCAGAGCTGAGCCCACAGCTGGCGGCCAGGCATCACAGCACTGCCTCCTCCCTGAGGCCAGCACAGCTGCACTACTGCACATGGAGGCAGACTCTTCAGACATATTTTTTTTCTCTTATCCATCAACAGAGGCTATTATTCTTGTGTCTTTAATATTGCTAACTCCATGCCTCTTGTCTTGCTACGTGCACTCTTTGAAGTAAAAACAGTAAAAATAAATAAAACAATGGGCTAAATCCCAGGCTTGAATTCTCAATGAGGCAGAAGCCTACATTTCTGTCAGTGTGAGGAATTAGAAATGTGTGAGACTCAGGGGTTCATTAGGAGACAAGCACTGGACACACCTCATAGGTCAAAGGAACACATTAAATTCATCCTTCTATGGAAAAGGTGAGACAAAGAAAACATGAAGCGAATTGTAAAAACATGGGATCATTGTTCTATATACCCTTAAGTGTAGCAGTAGAGAATTCTGCTTTTGAGGACAAGAAATTATTCAACAGGGACTGTCCCTACTGTCCCTCCTCCAGCATCAGCAGACAAAGCAGCAAATTTGGCTTCTTGGTATCTGGCACATGTAAAATAAGCAGGAAGACTACTGTAGGCTTATTACATCCAACATATTGCTTCCACAGGAAAAGTATACTTTGTCCATATCTGGTACCACCACTGCTTGAGTCAAAAGTCAGCACCTTGACAAAAAAAAAGGTGCAAGGGCATTTTAAACAAGACCTCTGCTAAATTTCCCTTCATCATGCAAGACTGGAGACAAAGCAGCATGAGTTTCTGTTGCGGTGCTCGCAGCCACAAGTTTCAGCATGAGCTATAATCTGATCATATACTCAAGGCAATGACTAATAAAATCTACTGAAGACTACTTCAGGGCATCTTTGGCTGTGCTGCCCCAGCTTGGTTATGGCACACCCATTTTGCTATGGCCACAAAAGCTAGTGACAAGAAGGAAGAAGAGCACTGCTGCCACTGGAATCAACCCAATCTCACCATTAGATTCTGAATGATGTACACCTTGATAATCCTAGTATATACACCTCAGGAGCGGCTATATACAACAGGAAACAGGCAGAAGGGAATACAAACTGTCTCCTCTTACTGTTGTGTGCTTCTGCAATAGGATATAACTCAGTGGAGAGGCAGAGCCAGCGAAGTGTTATGTCATGTCACTGCTCCAAGGTTACATTGGAAATCGGTAGCAGATACTTTAGATGTTTACTTTAAATAGAGCCACCGTAATTTTCCCCATAGGCAACTGCATGTGTAATGGCAAAAGTTGGATTTGAATATCACTTCCCCTGGCATTAAATCAGAGACAGAAATGTAAGCCAATGGGAACTACATCCCTGATATTGATGCCTTTAGAAGTCTCCTACTCACCTATCAGATTCTGGGGTGACTAAGGAGAAGGGCATGTAATACCCTGAAGCTCTGCTTGTTTTCGTAAACAACTCCTGAAGTTCATGGGCAGTTCATCTCTTTTTATAACACATATCTAGACAGCCATGTTTTTGGCAATTTTCTATTTTCCGACTGCCAGGCATATTTCTGCGCTATAGCACCTGCTCTCTTTTAGTTTTGATTCTGAAGCACTGGTGACATGTGTCAGCAGACATGTATTCTATCTCTCAACTGGAGCTTCAGGCATGGATATTTTTGGTTGAAAGAAGTATTTCCGAGCCTGGAGAAAATGGTCATTCTAACATAATGGGAATTTTTCAGTAGCAGTAAGAGAGAATATCTGCATAGGGATTTTGTCAGGGCACTCAGAGCCAGCTCTAAAAGGGAAACTAATTTAATTGAATTTTTCTGGTAGCATTAAAAGAAAAAATGCACCTATTCCCTAAATTACATAAAAATTCACTGGAGATAGTGCCAATTTCCACAAGTGAAAAAATATCATAATTAGATCTACAGAAGGAAGATCTTTTCCTTTCAAAAGAATACAGAATAAATCCCCTGGGAACATAGGAAACAGAAATTTAATATATCAGGGAAGTGCTAAATGAAGGCAATTTCACGGTTCAAATTCAATGGCTTTTTTCCCTTGGAACATTAATACTTCACCAGAATATTCCAAAATGGGAGGTGTAAATCTGCTAAACAAGATTTCAACTGATAGGTAACCTGGCATATCCAGCTTCTTGTCACATGCAAACAAAGCCTGTATTCTTCTTACTGTTTGTCTTCAGAACTCCGAGCTGTGCAGCCGGCGGAATCAGTGAATCAGCAGTGCTCTGTGTGTCTCTGCCCTGCCTGACTCCAATGCACTCCTGCTAGAGGATGCTGATGTGTTCAGCTGCATTTGCTCACTCACCTGTGAGATGGTCTTCGCCCACCAGGCCAGTTACTGAGTGGGGAGAATCTGTTTTCTTTCTTGGCAAGCATAATTACTGCATTTCGTAATATCAAGTTATTTCAATTTAGCAAGACATAGAAGACTTATTTCTTTGGCTAGATCTTATCTTCTGGCTATGGATAAATGGCCATACTCATTCTATTAGCTTTCTCAGCATCTTTTAAAGTTGTGCAATATCTGGCATGAAACAGATCAGCAGCTCAAATCACTCCCTTCAACCTGAATGCAAAAGGACAAGAAATACACATCTCATTTCTCACTTGAGATTTCTCTGTGAGGCTCCTCGCCATTCTCCTTGCTCATGAGAGATTCAAAGACTGTGTGGAGCTTCTAAAATAATTTTGTGTGCTTTAGTGTGCTTTAATTTCAGACTCCAGCTTGTGCAATAGCTCCCTAAATGTCCCAAAAGGTCTCAGCCTTGATTTTGCTTTGTTTATGCCTGATGGAAAGCTCCAGCTTTTATGCAAGAAAAAATAGAGTGATAAATCAATGGGGATGTAATTACCAGTGCTGTGCAGAGATTATCCCCACCTCTCATTTCAGTAATTCATTCTTACATTTTCTGATTTCTGAGAAAGAAACAAATCTTTCCCAATTATTTTCCAAGATTTATTCAGTGTATGAATTCAGTGTATTACTACGTTAGAGTATTACTGTTACTGATACACTCTCTGTAAACCAAACCTTCTCTACTCATTTTTATTACATACAACCCATACATAAGCAAGTGTGGGTTAAAGAAGCCCAGAACTTCAGATCTTAGATTAAGTATTACTTTTTCTCTCTTAGGGAAATTGAGTCAGTAACATTTAAGAAAACACAAATGATTGGTTTTTCCTCCACAGGAGACACTAAAGCAGAAAGAAACTGAAAAAGTTGGTCTTGTGCTAAGATTTGGTATGACAAGTTTAAGCCTCAAATTGTTGTATTTTTAATGTCCAAATTGCAAATCCAGGGGGGAAAAAACCCCTAATACTTCCAGCAGTTGCTGAAAAACAAAAGGCCTTTTCCAGTTACAGAAATTCACTGTGAATTATGGCTTGATCATATCTTGCCATAATAGTTTTTAATATGTGGAACTTATTTTAGGTAACTGCATAAACTAGAGCATCTTAGAATCTCCTCAGAATTACTTTGGGCCTGACTTTATCCTTAACTGGGAAACCAGTCAAAGCTATCTATTAATCTCACATATATTTATTATAATTTCCTTTAGAAATCTCACTAACTATAAAATGGATAATGATGACAACACCCTCCAGTAGGAATAAGTATTTGGATTAAATCAAGGAGTTGAGTGATTTAGCTGATCAGGGTTACTGCACCTGCAGAGTGTGTTGAGGGAAAGCTAGACAAAGAAAAAATACTCTTTTTTTTAATAATGAATATTTTTGCTATTTTTTTCATTCACATAACAAAAATTTTATTGCCCCATCTGTTACCGCTCTCTGAGGATTTTCCCTCAAAATGGTGTCTCGACTATTCCAGGTAGCAGAGCATAACCTAGGCATGGAGATGAATTCTCACTGGGGAATGAATTAAGTGAACAGAGAGCTAACATGATAAATCAAAGGAAATCCTTACCACTAGCTAGAAGAACAACTGCTTTATTTATTACCACTCTTTACTACTACATTATTCAACATAGAAACTGTAGAAAAAGATGTGTCATTAATACACACACTTGTTCACCTTTTGAGAATTCACATTTGTGGGACTCAGTGGTTTCAGCATGGGTTGAATGAAACAGAAAAGTGAACTCCATAGGGCATTTCAGATGAGGTTTTCATAGTGGGAGATCTACTGCTTGTAGGAACTGCTATGTAAGTGTGAAAGAAAGAAATGTACTCTTACTTCAGCCTCTCCCAGGCAAGAAAGGAATATTCAGTGACTACTGATGCACACCCGTGTACAGAAGCTTCCCCCACTATGGGCTCTGGCTACCAATGGCACGGTTAGACAGGGATCACTCAGCAAACCAAGAGTTGCC
>NW_005054306.1:11198628-11227826 GCF_000277835.1 Geospiza fortis
GAAATGTTACCTGACAAACCTGACACCAGCCAAGGTGACTCACACCACTCCCAATCATCATCAGTTCAATCAATCATCAGTTCAACATCAATCAGTTCAAGTTAGACTGTAGCATGGCCATTTTTATAGAACACAGAGAGAATGCAGCCAGCCTATATCTCTCAGAAGACTCCTCAGCTACTCTGATGCCTTCTCTTCATGCTTCTCATTCTCAAGCTACTCATGCATTCTCATTCTCGAGCTCCGGCTTCTGGCCACCATTCCAGATACAGTGCTCTATACATCAACTATTTTGACTGGGGCCTAATGCACATAATACAGCGCTGAAAAACATTATCATCACTATTATGCAAAATATATATACAAGCTCTGATATAGAACTGCAGAATACACACACAATGTGGCTTTACTATTCATATGTGGCTAGAATACAAATTCTTTTTCTAGGAGTGGGAAGAGGAAAGTAACAGAGTCCTCACACCCACTCTGCATTTTTCTGGTTTGTTTCTGATTTGGTGCAAATTAAGGAATATTAAATTGGTTCCAATCCTCAGGAAATTTTCATTCAAAAATTATAAAACCAGACAAAGTACAAAACTCCATTTTCTGCTTGCTTACCTGGTATACCACGGTGGGCAGGTTTCCTATTCAGCTGCGTGACTTTTTGGTACATTTTTTTGCAGTTCTTTTGGTTTGGCTTTGGTTTTGGCAAACAAGTAGTCTTCAGTGTTTTTACAGCAGTGGCTATTACAGAAACTATGTCTCTTGCACTTCTTATCTTGGAGGGTGGACAAAATAAACAAACTGAAAATAACACTACAATGAACAGTAAATGATGAATGACTTACAGTACAAAAAACAGTGTAAAAAGGAAGACAAGTTTAAATATTGTTGTGTATGAAAGGGATGAAAATAATACAAGGATGAGAATAAGTAAAATGATAGGCTGGAACATCTGGGAAAGTAAATACAAAGACAAAGAGAACAGTCAATTAATGGAATAGCAAGTCCAAAGTTTCAACAAAATAAATAGTGAATCAGAATATGCTTGTGGAGGGACCAAGTGCCCATCTCCCATTTACTTCAGTAAGAGTTCTGCATGGTCAAGCCCAGAAATGTCCAATTGTTAAATGCTCCATTTTATTATTTGTTTAGAGAAAATACTAATTAGTTTGTTTTAAATTTGTGTAGGTCCATGCAGTGCTCTGCCTTTAAGTCTATGGGAGATCTACAAGCTCAGAACTAGTGCTAGATCAGAAAGTGAGCATGCTAAATGCCGTCTCTGTTTGATTTCATGCAATACATGTAGAGTAATTGATTAGCTTTAAACTCACTGCGTCTGTGACTTTCTGATACAAGGAAACAAAAGACTAATTAGTCAGCATAGGAATAAGAATAGCTTTCAGCTTCACCTGGCAACTACTTCGACTGTAAACTAGCAAGACAGCACAAAGTAAATTAACACAGCAAGAGACTTACAAAACATTGGATAACTTCATTAGCAATAACAAGATATGCCAACTATAGGATTGCATGATAAGATAAGGGTAGGTAATTTTCATTTTTCATGGCAAAAGATCTTAAGTCAGCAAGGAGTTTGCTCCCCAAAACCTCTCTGAAACAATTCTGCACAAAAACAAACCACAACAAAGATGCTTGTTACTGCTGCATGCAAGCAGTGATTAACAGGCCTTCAACAAGATGCAATCTATCACAGCAATTACAATATTCACATTACTGTGTGGCTCTGTGACTCCATAAAGTAGATTTGCATGGTTTCTTTTAATCTGTGGTTTGCCATGTTCTCTACAGTTTTTGAAATTTAGTATTTCCTCCTGCTTAAAATTAATAAAATTTCCCTTTTATCCATTTAATAGGAACCCATCCACTAAGAAAACAATCATGTTCGTATGTACCAAAAATACCGTTTGCACTGCCTTTAGTGGCAATGAAGGCCCAACTCTGTCAAATGCAATTGCAAAGCCAAAAAGGAGTAAAATGTTCTGTCTCCTAGAGCATAATTTTAATTTTCAGGAGACCAGATTTATTTACTGTTCACAAAAAACTCTATTGGTAGAGTATGTTTTCATATGGCCAAATGAGAATTTCAAGTAATATAGGAAACAGTGATTTTTGTTCACTGCCTAGAATAAAGAATTTTCTTTTTGTGCCATAGATCAAATTTGAGGTTTAATTTGCTTGGCAGAGCCTTTTTACCTGTAGGCCGTAATAAGTAAAAGTCTACCTGACTCACTGACAAAGGTTCATCTGCACTTCGTTCGTCCGAAGACTTTGGAACTTCCAGTCTGTCGATGAAAGCCTGGAGCTCCTTCCTGAAGGCCTTCATCTGCGCATTGATGCGGTACAGGAGCTCGTGCTCACGTATCCTGCTGCCATCGTCCTCCTCGTCCATCAGCCCAAAGAGGTCCCCGTTGGCCACATAAATTCTTGCCTCTGTGATGATGGTGCTCGTGTCGGAAATGAGGCGGTCTATTGTCTTGCCCAGCCGCTCGGCTTCAGAGCGAATGTCCTTCATCTGCTGCCTGTCAGTGAAGCTTTTCTGCCACCCCGACGGCGTTGGATAAAAAGATCTGGTGGGCGTCAGGCACCGAATGTTGCGCACCTCTTCGGAGTCGCTTTCCCCACCGATGGGACCTTCCCTTTTGCGGTGAGGGGGGCGGGAATCATCATCGCTCTCCTTTTTTCCCGCATCGCTTTCCGCATCGCTGTCTCTGGGGCTGCCACGGATCCCCAGGTGAGAGGCCAAGTCGTAGCGCTGCATGTTGGACATCAGGACTCTGTTCTCATACTGGAGCTGCATGACTTTGCCACTCAGCTCATTGATCTGCATTCGTGCAGCTTTTAGCTCCTCCTGTAATGCTTCTGTCTTGGCATTGTCATGGTGCCTAGAGCTCTCATGGGCCCCAGACTTGTACTTGTATTTGTTCAGCTCAGCTGTTATGCGTTTGTTTTGTTCTTCTAAATCAGCTACATTTCTCCTCAGCAATTCTGTTTCATCTTCTACTAGCTGCAAATGCTGTCGTAATTCTGACAGGGATTCATTCTGCTCTCCCAGGAGCGGGTTAGTGGTCCCTGAGAAATCATCTCCTCTTAAATCATCGAGCTCTGCTTTCAGTCCTCTATTTTCTACCTCTAGTTCCACTATTTTCCTCCCAAGAATGTTAGCTTCCTCCTCCACAAGCCTCAATCGAAGCTTAAGTTCAGCTTCTCTTGTGGTAGGTGGCCCACCTGCTTCACCTTTTGGCAAGGGACTGTCCAAATCCCCATAAAATGATCTGTATTTTTGCAGCTCGTGTTCAAATCTGTCTTTCTCTTTATCAATTTTAGCCATTTTCTTCCTCATCAAGGCTGCTTCTTCTTTGACAAACTGTAGCTGGCATTTCAGGTCTTCATTGTCATCCTTAGAAAAAAAAGCAGTATTTGAAGAATTTTGAAATCAAACAGGAGACCTCCAGTGGGATTGTCTTAACTTACAAGATTATCACAGGTACATGGCTTTAGATACTAAGATATTTTCCTGCAATATTTTTTCACTGATCAATAAATTAAAAAGAGGGGAAAATACTATTTTACTTGTGACTAAAATTTGCACAGTCCCCAGAAGTACCTTGGGGATGGGAAAAGGGGAGCTTGTAAAAAATCTTATATTTTCTATGCTTGCAACATCATCAGACTTTACAGTGCTCAAAAATCCTGAAATCAGCACAAATAGAGCCTATAAATCTTGTTTCACTGCTGCTGCCATTTACTTTGCCTAAAATATAGAGTAGGTGAAAGCTGGTGGATTCTGTTGAAGCACCAAGTTTGTTTAGGGAGTCCTTGAGATTAGTGGCGTTTGACTGCAGATCTGGGGCAAGAGCTCTTCCATTTCACAGCATACAGGAAAACAAAGGGCAAAGCAAAAAGCAAGCCAAGTGCAAATATGTAAACCATGTACCCCATTTCCATAGTTCCCTGAAGTCTCCACATAGGAATCAAGGCTACAGTTACATACCTCTGTTGGTGTCTGCTGTGACTTTTTTTCTGATTTGGGTAGGTCTTTGCTTCCTCTCCTCTTCAGTGATTGCTGCAATTACAACAAAAGGACATGCACTGAATTTTTCTAAAGTTATACTAAAGATGTATATAATTTGTATATCATTAATTTTAAAAGAGAGCAAATCAAATGCAACTATAAAGGAATTAATTTCTTGTAATTTTTGAGATACTAAATACAGAGAAAAGATGCCATAGACCACAAATGAAACAGCAATGGCATACAAATAAGGTTTTAGTTTAATCAGTCTGTTACCTTTTTTATTCGACACATTTTAAGACTAGTGCATTATGAATGTTTAATACATGACAAGAGTGGTAAGAAAACGGGCATCCCAAGTGGTAACTTGCAGACGGGAAAGCTGAGACAAGCAGTGAAACCCAGCTCTCCCATTTAATATTAACCCTGGGGGGGGGTAAGGCATTTTAAAAAAGCCTTAGTCTTAGACTTCGTGGTAGGACAGCTACACAAACCAGTGCCACTGAGATCTGTGGGCATCTACAAGCACGCCTTTCACTGTGTCCCATCCTCAGGCTTCAAGCTTGCAGTGCACTGCAGTCACACTTCCCTAAGTGTACACTAGGGACAAACTCACACATAGCTCTGGTCACTATGTTTGTTCTGTTTTCAGATCATATTCAAGTAAATGCCATTTAAAACTGTTTGGACTACAAAATTCTAAAGAGAAACGAATCATACCAGCCCAAAACCAGAAACACACAAACACAGGTCTGCACCACCATACGAGTGAGATTCTTTGGTGTCCTCTCATCTGCTATCTAGCCCAAGAGAGTAGAAAGGAAACTCCTGCTTTCAGAGCAGGATGCACTGAGATTGAAGCCAGCTAGTGTATCCAGCAAAAATCTTGTAGCTGCTGACAGCAGAAACTTCGTTATGGAGAAGCAGCACCAGTGGTAAACAACTGCCACCATCCCACTGGCAACACTCAATACTGATCATCAAGAAAACAGCAGGAGAGAGGCACACAAATGAGAGAATATGTTAATACATAACACCCCACTTGCAGCTGTTCCCAGTTTTTGTGTTCCCCAGGTAAACTGTAGGCCCCAAGGCAGGACAGTGATAACCAACACCATCTCTTTCCGAGACTGCGCTCTGGTAGAAACATCCTGTGAGAAACATACTCTTCCCTGCACCAGCTGGGGGAGAATCCATCTCCATCTAAAAGCTGTCCAGTTCCACAGACTGGGAATTAAAATATATTCATAATCCCCAAGAAACAGAGTACAGTGGCTGGGTATGCTGCACATAACAATCCTGCGCACCATTTGCCTGCTGGTACTAATCATCTTCTTTCTTCTGCAGATCAACTCTATTAAAAACTCCTACACTCATGGACTGCTCACTAAAAAGGAAAAGTTAATGCCACAGAAAGACCCACACGTAAATAAAATTTTTACATCTCTTGCAGAAACATTGAATGCTCTCAGTAGACCAAACAAAAAAAAAAATCAAAGATCATAGCTAGACAGCTGGATAGCTGTAAAACACTGGCTTTTAATGGAATCCAGAAAAGACATGTAAATAGTTCAATTAACTATTTATCCCTTTCAGTATAAACCCAGCAACTCTGGAATCTAGTCTACAAACAAAATGGTTATTTTCCAGAGTCACACACAAGTTATCCTGTTGTAGAAATGGTACATGGATTTTTGAAAGGGTTGTTTTGTTGTTTTCTTTTAGAATTAGCAACTTTATAAAGCCCTAAACTTCCAAAGGAGTAGGTTCCTCCTCCGTGTTACCATTAATTATACTACTATGTATCACCACTTTGAAAAAACCCTTCTCAAATCAGTTTACACTGCAAACTTTTCCTTGCCCTGCATTTATGCCAATACCACCCACTGATAATAATAGTATCAAATAAATAAATAAATAAATAAATAAATAAATAAATAAATAAATAAATAAATAAATAAATAAGCTATTGCTAAACTTTATTTCTGATTTATTACCTAAATGCCTTTTGCCCACCCTGTTGAGGTCAGCATCTCTCCAGAAATAATGAAGTTCTGGAATGCTGGGCTGAAACTTCTTTTGTACCCTATAACTTTTCAGAAGATAAGAGATATACGAAAAAGTACTTTTATAGGTTTGATGTGCAACACAACCCTCCTGTTTTTCTCCTTTCTTGCTCTATTTTTTTGGTGTTCTTTTTAGTAGCCAGGATAGCAACATTAAAATTACAACAGTAGTTGTGGCTATGTAATGACTAGGCACTACTTTCTGTTCTGCTCTATTTCAATTACAACCAGCTCTCCAGATCTTGTATTGTTTACCAACAAAATCCCAGCATTTACCAAAAATTTTATAGCAGAAAGCAATGAAGAACACGCACAATTCAATTAGCAGGATGATGTGGGTAAGAAGATTAGGCCCAGCTGGAATTGGTATGATCTCTTTTCATATGAAAAACACCATGAGACAATTTCTGATCACTAGAGGTTAAGATCTCACACATCTCAGCTGACAGAAAATATCCTCACAATCACAGTGTCCTACAACATAATGTCAGGGTACTGAGGCAATGGCAATATCACACTAAACAAAGAATGCCACATACCAAGAAGTATATTCTGCTATAAATATTAAACTTTTGCTATAAATACTAAATTTTTGAGAGTTTCTTCCAGATTGCATTTCACAAGTTACGGTGGCTACTCTTTCCATCAGGTCTCTCAAGCCTGCCTACTGCAGTCTTCCAGTTCAATTATCAACATGAAAAAAGTTATTGCCGCTAATGAAATAAACAATGAAATTCATCACAGCAAAATGGAAAAAAGAATAAAATGTTCAAACTAACATATGGCAGAATGAAAAAATAGCAATTCAGACTCCTGCATGCAAATCTTCATACTAAACTGAGACTGGACATTACTAAATTGCTTGTCACTAAAAGCCACCTCTGCTGCTTTCTCAACTGTAGCAAAAAATCTGCCCTTCATATGCTAGAATTGGTTTTGAGAGTTTCTGGGCTCAGATAATTTTTTTCCATATAATTAAAAAAATCCTATTCAGAAGTGTCCACAGCCAGGATAAGATGAGGTTTGTATTGGATGCAAACCAGATCACACGCAAAGGGCAATTCTGCTGCGGTGCTCAGCAGCATCAATTCTCCAGTGACCTTCACTGGAATTTATCCAATGTCTTGCTGGAGATGCTAAGCACTTCTCAAGATGGCATAATCCTTCTCTTGCCAGCCCTAAATCGCAAGCCAAATGTGCAGCCCTAACATCACCTGTCATGCTCCCTGTTTCTCAGGCGGAAAGAGACCTGAAATCTACTCTGAGAATAACACAATATGGAGATAATTTCATCACACTCTACTGAGTAGTAAAGCTATAAAATGAACTGAAATTCTTCCTGCCTTATTCTAAGCTACAATAAATATCTCAGCAATTAATAAAGAATCCTTAAACAAAACCTACCAAGATTTTTCAAGATGCTTAGGCTTGATTATTTCAAGCCTGATCTAGGGGTATATTATCTAAAAGTCACAGTAGGCAACCACGGGAGGAATTCCTGACACATCACAGGATTTATGCATGCACAGAGGCCCCACAACAGCCTTTATCTCTCCTCACAGAACACGGCAAAGGGTGCGCAGCTCCTTGAATCTCCACAGCTACCACAAACCTCATCTGCACAAAGCTGTGCTGTACTTGGCTATGGTAAGCTGACTCCCAGCTGCTGTGACACATCTGCAGTGCTTTTGAAAATCAGAGTAAACCCAACACTTTACACTTTACAGTCTTGAAGAGCCGATGAATACCGAACAAGTTTTGGGCTGCACAAACTTTCCTCTTTGTGTCACAGAGTGATTATGACAAGGGAATTGTAAATTTGCCCTAAGCCTCTCTCTGCATTTTCCCTTTAATCAATATTGCTGCGTAACTCATGGAGCTGGATCAAATCAGACACAAGAGAGATTTTTTAGTTTTCTGCCACTGGGTCTAATGTAATAAAAACTAAATTGACACTATCTCTGTTGGCAAATTGAAAATTTATATTCTCCAACAACAACACAACAACAACCAACCTTTGTTTTTAACATGTCTTCCTTATTCTGCAAGTCTTAGTGCAATTTTCCAGCTCAAGACCCTGGTTTTGTCTGTCATTAGCACAAGTACACAGAATGATACAATACCTTACGCCTTCCACCACCATTCAAGAGCAGAAGTCTTGAATATTTCTGTATTCTACTTGCTTGCAAAATTAAACCACAAATGAAAAAGCAGAGGATAACTGAGATACAAAAAGCACAGCCTACCTGTCCACAAAGCAAACACTAAGCACATCCCTAATAGCTGTACCAACACTCTCTTCATATTTAAAGTGGCTTATTTCCAAAACACTGCTGAGGAGCAACACAAAATGAAAGCAATGTTTACTACTGCACTAGAGAAAGAAAAATAGTTCTCAGGTAGTAGAATGACTTCATATTGTAGAAGAGAAAAGAGAAGCTGACCTCCAATATTTGTATTATTTCATTTGCATTTATTTAGGAATTATCTCAGTTACCACTTTCAGATCCTTTACTATTATTTATCAATTAAATAAGAAAAAATACAAAAGAAGGGGAAAATATATGCAATATTTGCACCTTATCTAGAGAAAGAGTTTTGCAGTTTGAACTAAAACATTGTTAGAGCATATCATAGTAACTATTGTGGTATAACTAGGTAAAAGCATTCTTTGCAGTGCTTAAATGAAGCAGCATATTTATGCTTCCATGACATTTGCTTCCTTCTTTTCCTTATTCAAAAAAAATGATGAAAGTAGATGAAAGCCACCTTTTCAAAGCTCTCACTACATCCTGGTCAAAGAGCCATCCAAACTGATACTTTGCTTTCTGTGATTGCACACTCCTTCATCCACCAGGATATCACAAAACAGTGGAAGCAATTTCTCTGAGGAGGAAGAGGTCTTCTGCCATTTGAACCTTTTAAAACATGGAAGAGCTAGACATGGTTATTTCTCCAATGCTATCCAGCAAGGCTTTGTTATAGATGCAGAAATCACAACCATCTTATGCTTGGCTCCCTAATCCTGAAATGCAAAAGAAGATCTTAGAACATCATGAATATTTTGAAGTGCAAGTGCAGGAATAAGTTATTGTACTGCATACTGATGATAGTTACACTTTTCCTAGGGTTTCCTAAGTTGGTGTTTATTTGCCAGCTCTGCTATTTGTCTGTTCTGAGAGGAGATATTCAGTCTTTTTGACGGGCTTAGCACAATGCCTAGTACAATGCACTGCTCCATCCTTTATCTGGGACTGTCAGCACGACAGACAGCACGTCAACATAGTTAAAACCACTACCACATAACAATAGCAATATTCACAGGCACAGATATGTATATAGCAATTATAAATTAAATACATAAGAGATTTCGTTTTTTCTCACACCTAGTACCACATGCATAGTTTTTCAGTCTTAGAAGGATATCTCAGAAGAGATTCCAAACAGATTTTCATGAGAACAGGAAAGTGCCAGCAACCAGACGAGGTTCATTGCCTTGGTTGCACAAATACATATATATTAATCAAAGTGTAGTTACAATATCCCAACAAAAAAGATTTGTGTCAAAAATGAAAAGTAGGGAGAAGGAAAATAGGAATGATTCTGCATGTAGTGTGTACCTCTACACTGCTCATTGGAAATGTATAGAGAAGGCGGTTCTGCAAAGCTGTGGGCCGATCACACATGTCCATTGATGTCCACGCTCATTTGATACTCAAGAGTTGCATTAAGTGCACAGACAACACTTACAATCCCTCACCTAGATTCACAGGGCGGGACAGCATCAAGCACAGGCACATCCAGGTGCATCTACAGGTGCACAGCAGAGAAAGGAGCTTTGAAGCTTACCCTCTGAGACTGTGCCCTTCTGACAACTTCCACTTACAGGCACATCTCACCAAAAACTCAGATTATAGAGTTCATTTGAAAGGATGTGAAAATTGAAGATTAATTCTTCTGTTACTCTTGGTCTCTTCTTTTGTCTGTGTTTACGTGGGGAAGCGCTTTTGTAAAGCTAACTCTTTGTAAATTGGCTGAAAAGTATTTTCTGTAATGCAACATACGGGGAAGTTTCAAAGGTGTTAGGAAAGTTTAGTCATTGAAAACAGAGGATCAGACTGCAGTGCTCTGACGTTATGCCAGCATGATCCAGCCACAAATTAAATACATTTTGATGAGCAGCTCATGTAAAGAAGGTGCTCTAGAAAAAATAAACCATGGAGACTGAGACCTGAAATGGAAGGAAGGTGTTTTATAAGTTTGGACAGCCCCACGCCTACTTTTCTCATTCTGATACCAGTCTGATTTGACCTAACCTAAGCCTGCATCCAACACTTTTCCTGGTATTTTAGCAATGGATGGAGATGAGGGGAAGGAGGACATTGCAGTCCTGGCTAGAGCAGAGTGTCCAGCTGCTTCACTAAGTTCTAGAAACTGTAAGATCCATCTCTTTATCCCCATGTCCTGTCCTCCTAAATAATAACTCTTCCCCCTAAATGAAACTTGCTCAGGTTCTTATGGGAAATGCTTACTCCCAGTAAGGGAAGGGGCTGTGACTCTTAGGCTGACATAAAACCTTAATGTAGAGGTTGACCTAAAACTATTATTTAAATGTTCCCTTTGCTAGAAATGTGAAAATCTCATTCTGAAAAGAAGCTTGACAGTCTTCCACTCATAAATATTTGATCACTGGAATGTATTTTTAATTAGCTATCATGAACAAATATTTGACTCTTCAGCATTTATCATAAATGTCACTGAACCAGCAAATCACCTGCAAATTAATACCACAGCAGCCCTAATGGGGTTATGCAAGAATCAATTCTAGGTCCTACTCTAATTAACATTTTTTCTTACTAACTGGAAAGAAGGCCCATAAAATAACATTGGATAAAGACTGCAGGGTAAAGGTTGGAGAAACACTAAATATTGGAAAGGAAGGTCACTGATACAAACCTTTCTGCAATCAAATAAAATCTGTTTTAATATGACTAAATATGAAGATACAGATGTAAGAACAAGGAATAAAAGTTATGCTAATACAACAGAAGAACTGCCTAGAGAATAGAGAAGATCTCTTGAAAAGCCATATCTCTAAAAAAAACCTGCAGGGTCATAGACAATAATCAGCTGAAATTATATCAAGGTGTAATTTTGTGACCAAAAGGTTTATTAATGTGGGATGCAGATATCAAAACTGAGGCTCATTGTGCAGTAAGTAGAAAGGGTGTGCCTCTCCACAGAATCAAACCAGCCTCAGGCACATGGAAAAATTCACTTCCAAGTAATGTCTACCTTTCTCCTTTGAGAGAGGTCAAATTCCTAACCTATGCTAAATGCTGAGTTTTCACATGGGTAAATGATAACAACCCTAAGCATGAAGATTTTAAACAAATTAAAAAACAAACACCAAAACATTGATGCTGAACTCTTGAATTTAGCAAGGCAGAAAGAAAGTATGTTTCCTGCCTGGTAACTAACTTTCAACAAATTCAGATGAGAAAGGAGGTGCAAATTTTTACCTGTTGCTGGGACAGTTTGTGAAGAGCTGTGGTAGACTGTTCTCAACTGTTAATTTTTAGCACAGACCAGCACCCTTTTCTGAAAAGTAGGCACCAGCTTGAAAAAAATAGCTGGGGTATTTTATGACCTGTGTTATTCAGAAGACCAGACTAGTTTACTGTATAAGACAGTTCTGTCCTCATAATTTCTGAACACATGAAACTTGACCAAAATTTGGAAACTGAGCAACAATACTCCTGGAAGCCCATCACAAGAAAAATAAACCTCTGCATGTATTTATATGTATCAGCAAGTCAATATTCCATTTCAAAAGTTGTTCTGGAACACTGTTACTGGTGCTTCTATAATTAATAATTTAATCAAAGATTTAAACTGCTAGCATCTGTAAATTTAAAATAATTTAGACTAGCCTGTAATTTAAAAGATTGCTGATAATCAGGGCAGTTGGATGTCATCATCAGTCATGCTTTGCAGGGAGGTAGAGTCCTCTCATTACAGACAGCACTGATGGAAACAGATGCATGGCAAAGACTTTCTAAGTGCAAGTACTCACCTGTGACCTAAGCAAAGGGCTTTGCTGTTATCCTAACCTGGATTCATTGCTAAGCTAGCCAAAGTCAATTAAAACAATCATGCAACCAGGATCAAGCAAAGCAAAACAGACTTGATACCTGCAGGTTTTATTCTACACATCTTGATCTACACGCTTGTTAATACTAGCAATGAGGGGGAAAGGGGGGAAATCACATCACATGTCAAAAAATCTAAGCAGAAACAAAGACTTCATAAAAGCACATCTGCACATCTGAGAGGTTAATCCATTCCCTTTTACTTCAAAATGCAATACTTGGAACTCTTAGCTATGGAATATTTCCAAAATCTGAATTCCTCTAATGCCAAGAGGATGCATTTGTTGATACTATGAACACTGAAGTAAATGGAAAAAACAAAAACAACAACAAAACCAAAAACAAACAAACAAACCCCACAAAAACAAACAAACAAACAACCCAAAAAAACAACCAAAAAAAACCCCCAACCCAACACATCAAAAGCCTGGTGCTCTTGTTCCTGGCTAGCATTGATTCCACATGATTCAGAAGAGCTGCTGAGCTGATCCCAGAACCCAGTACACATATAGCTGGGTGTTCCCCCTGCCAAGTGACACATATTACAGCATATAGCTATAAATGTGTGCAAATAAGAGGGTCTAAAAGATTACAGGGTCTAAAAGAAGAGGGTCAGAACATGCCATTCTGCTCCCTGAAGTGTCATATTCTTCCAGGACAGTTCAGAGGTAAAGCACGGCCAGCACACTGCCAGTTTATGAAGAATCAGCTGGCTGCCTTGAACAATGGCACACAGAAGCCATTTGCAGGGCAGTGTTCCCCACCACTGAACATGTACAACACTTCCCTTGTTGCATTTTGTTCTTCCTGCCTCCCTCCTGCACTGCACATGAGGTATGTGCCTGATGGAGAGCTCAGTGCTGTGCACACACACACACGTGCACAGCTGTACGACACAGAACACCAGCAGAGGCACAAACCTCTGTGCAATATCACTGCCACTGGGAACATGCCCTTCTTGGTAGCATGTAGCTGCCTCAGATCTCCTGCTCATTTGCTGTGTTTTGCCTCGGGAAAAAAGTCTGCTTGGACAGAGCCTGAGGTCTCCTGTTTAGCAGAAGTAACCCGGAAACCATTTCCTTCTCCCTATCCAGAAGCAACCTTTTCTACCCCTCTATGCTCCACTGCAAAATGGGAAATTAGATTCTGCTTGTTACTAACAAGAACAGATCAGAACAGTTGGGGCTGAAAGAGACCTCTGTTATGATCAGTTCCCACAACTGGCCTCAGCAAAGCACCCTGGCGCCTCCACAAATGGACAAATGTTTTGAGTCATTAATCATTTAATAGTACAGTCTCTCACAACCTCTGAAGATCTAGTCCAGTGCCCCCTGCTCAGAGCACAGACAACTGAAACAAGCTTCTCAGGGCCATGTCCTGTGTGGTCTTGAATTTCTCCAGAGGCGGAATCTCCTTCCTCTATAGGCAATGAGTTCAGTGTTTGAGCATCTTCACACTAAAGTTTGTTCTTGTCCTGTCACTGAACACCACTGAAAAGAATCAGCCTCCTTCTTCTTTCCATCCTATCAGATATTCCATAGAACTACAGATCAGGGGCCTCCCCAGACACCCTGCCCCCAGGCCCAGGAGCCCCATTTCAGCTCAGCCCATGCTTCAGGTCTTGCTTGAGTTGTGTGAGATGCAGTGAGTCTGTCATTAGCTCACCAATGGCAGTTGCTCCCGTCACCAGTCATGGACTTTGTTGATACATCTGTGCACTGGTTTTCCACCTGAATCTTAAATCTGATTCATCACCTTGAATCTGATTGATAATCTGGACTTCATAACCTTTCATTTCTAAATGGACTGCAGGCAAACACAAGTGACATTATAAAGCACCGGCAGCAAAACATTAAGTTGGGTTGATTTTGGGGGGGATTGAGTGGGGGTGAGGGCAGGGAGAAGGACATAGGAAAATGTTTTTAAAGAAGGACTAAACTCCAGCAAAAGGCTGAAGTATCACACTACATCTTTTGCATGCTACTATGGGCCATTAGGATACTAGTTAACAAGCAGTATCACTTCTCCTTCCTGTAGGAACTACATGCTAGTCAGAGCAGCACACAAAGGTACGCTTGCTTCACCAGGCTTTTCTGATTCTGAACATACTGGGTAATTTATGCCAGCCACCTAAATTCTCAGAACCATCATTCTGAAAAAAGTGATGAACAATTACTACTGAATACTAAATTTAGAAATTCTTTGATAGCTTTATTGTACATATCTCTGCTGTCCATGTTCCATTTGAGGTCATGCCAAGTTGTTTCACCTGTTTTTACACTGGAAACAGCACTGAGGTCTGAGGTCACACCCTGAGGGCCCATGACATGTTCCAGAACAGCCATCTGTACTGTGACAGGACAAGGTTCCCCTCCTTACACCGACAGCTGGGTTCAGCCAAAATGCAGAGCAGCACGAACCTCCATGGTGCTACTTCCTATTTACTCTCCTAAAGCCAGGACAAAGTGCCTACAGCTGTGAGGCTCTGCCAAACTCCTGTCATGAGCATCTGAAGGATGCATTGGGAAATTCCATGTGCAGAATAACTGAAAAATCTATCAGGCTACAGAGTTCTCTGGAGGTTTTTGAAACTGTAGATTTGCTAGAACATCCAGAGAATGTAAAGACAGAATATTCTTTCATGTGGGGTTTCTGAAAAGTTCAGTTTAATACTGTGAGAGAGATAGCCCTGAAACCAGCAATGACCACATACACTAAAACAGTAACAGAGCTATGGCAATTTCTTTTTCAATCTAAAACAAGCTCATATTTGACCTGCATCAGCACATTGCAAATACTCTCTTATTTCAGCTGTTTCTTTTAAGGGACAGGTGCATTTAGGCAGGAGTAAATACAGTGGTATAAGAGACAGAAATCATGTATAACTATTACTCATCAAAGCCTCGGTGGGACTTCCAGTAATATGATGACTTTTGGTGGACATTGATTCCATACAAAAACATCTCTGGTTCAACATCAAGAAAATGTTTCTGTTCTGCCTCTATAAAGCCTTCCAAGTAATAGAAAGCAATTTTGCAAAGTCATATGGATTTCCTCTAAATCTAGAGAATCCTAGCCTACATCTATATTCCAATTCATGTTTTTGTACCAGTACAAAGATATTGAATTTCCCCTCTCTATCATGCAATCTCTTTCTTTAAGATATAAAGATAAAATATCTTATGGCAAAAAAAAAATAAATAATCATACATAATATCTTATGGCAAAAAAAAAATAAATTCCACCTGCCAAAAATGAAAAACCGAGCAAAAATAACATGTGAGCTGGAATTTGAAATGCACAATACATTATTTAAAAAAACACCAAAAAACAAACAACAAAACCAACTTAGGCAAAACAACAACTAAAGAACCAGCGTAGATTATATGCTGTCTCTGATACTGTGAAAAGTAACATAATAGAGCTATTTAAGAATCATCTAAAAAAGGGAGGTCATTTTTACACTTTTAAGTGATCTGGCAACTTTTTGTTTCAATTAAGCAGTCAAGTTGATACCCTTATGTCTAAATTGTATATAGGGACACTTGAATGTCCATTTGAGTAAAGCAATACTGAAACTGGGAAGTACAAAAATAAAAACTTTTTTTTCTGTGACTGAGGACCATTAAGAAGCCCTCTAATATTGTATTTCCCAGACTTTTCTCCATTTGTTAATGTGGTATTGTATTTTGGCAGCCTTAGTGAAGTCAGTAGTGAAGCTGCCTACTCAGCAAAGAGATAAAAAGGTTTTCTTTCTCCTTTATATCTTGAGGAAGTCATACTCTAAAGTCTGTATTAAGAGAAACACATCTTTTACCACCTGCCCTATGGTGAGTTAATGCTCACAAACCATTTTCTCTGATAACCAGTTACCATCTACCACCTGATCCACAGTTCCCACCCTGTCCATTACTTCCACGGACAACTGGGCATGCCAAGTGATTGCCCCTTGCCAAGTAATTCCCAGCAGTATGAAATCACATGGCAGCAACAGACTGGACTTGCTGTTCTGCATCTCATTTGCCATCTCATCTGGCTCCACACCAAGTCACAGAACCTTTGCCTAGTTCTTGCACTGGTAAATGAAATGGTCAGAGACTGTTCTCAGGACCCAATGCCAACTGGCTCCTCACAATTCAGTCTCCATTCAGCTGTGATGACAATACAGCTGAACTACCCTACAGCTTCCTTTCAAACAAACAGGAACACATCCAAATTGTCGATCTGTAACAAGCTCTGACCCAGGCTAGACCCCAAATCATGCCCAAGCACTGAAGCAGTGGCAGCTGACCCAGGTCAAAACCATCTAAGGGACATGTTAGCAACTGCTTGTTCAGTGTGTGGGCCCTTCCTTAGCCTGATTTGCTTTACATATATAGTTTTTGACTGCTTGAAGTGATTCTGTAGCAAAGAACAACTTTGAAAAGAATTATCCAAGCAAAAAAAAAAAAAAAAAAAAAAGGGTTTCAGGTGCTTGAGACCAGAATGTTGGGACTGACGTCCTTTCTGTAAAACATAGTTTCTATGTGTTTGGAAGCTCAAGTTTTATTCTATGCTTCCATTTCAGTTAGGTTTTTTGTGGGTTTTTTTTAAGATGGTCATTACTTTTTTTTCCCTTTAAAATACACCTTACTGCAAAGAGACTATAATTTTACCTGGAGACTGTATATAATATCAGTAACTCCTTTGACAAGAGAGCTTGCAAATCTAAGGCTGCTGCTATCTACCACAGAGATGAAGGAAAATAAAATAAGATTCCGACACAAGGAAAGAGCTCTCACATCCCCATGAAATCAGAGTAGCAGCATTATGTTTACAGATTTAAAAGAACTGATCAGTCTTTATTCTGTGATGGCTAAATTAGTTTCTGTTTTAAACCTATTCCAGATATACTCTTTTTTACTATAGCTGCCACTCCTTCATTATTACTTTCTAATCAGCCATCAATCTTGCCACTTCTTTTACACACCCTTGTCAATTTTCAGACCATTCAGTAGAAATTAACAAAGCAGCACACCAACTTCAATGACTGAAAAATATCCCTTCCATGTATCTTTACTCACAAAATCTCTCCAAAATAAGATGTTTATGGAGCTTTATTCCTTTGAAATAATTCCATATTTATTACCTATGTTTTGGAATGCATTATTATTGAGCATATATTCAATTTTGAGTAACTCTCTTGAAGCAAAAGGCTCATGTGAATTGCTGATGGCAGATAGATAATTAAAATCTAATTTTACAAAGTTTAAGCATCAGCTGCTTCTCAAATGCACTTTTTTTTCCTGCTTATAGCATGACATTTTCAGCGAATTACTACAACAGATTCTGTTACACACATTAATTTCTGTCTCCATTATGATTCTTTTCTCATATTCAAAGAACAAAACCGAAGCAAACTCGGCTTATCCCAGTCCCTGTGAAGTCACAGTGTGCTCTGAGCAAGTGTGTCAGAATCACACCCTCACAGGTTACGAATAGCATCCCTGCTGAGTACTGTTTTTAAAGGAACAAAATACTTGGGCAAGACACCAAAGGTAACAGAATACCACACATGCAAGTCTGACTGGGGGTTACACATCTGCTGGGATGTGGTGCTTAGAAATCACTGAGCTGTGCTTGCAGATACAGGACTTTTTCTCTTTTTCCCGTACAAACCCAGGCAGACATTTTTTTCTCATCTCTTTTTGAAAAGTCTTATAAGTATCCTGTTGTGCTTTTCATCAAAACAACTTGCCTTTTTTTTGAGACAACAAACCGAAATTCCAGATCACAGAAGCCCTCTGCTTAAAGGTACTGTTGGTAAAATTGTTGCTGATAGACTTAGTATTGGATACTCCAAAAGACACAAGAAGGAACTGGTTTTGTGAGAGCCCTATTAAATCCTCCCCTGCTGCCATCTGGTGCCAGGAGCAAGCAAATTACTGTTAAGTCTCCAAAGAGTTCCACTCACTGCACTGAGCCTGTGAGGATGAGCAGCTACAGCAGCCTCTCATCTCACTCTGCTTTACTGTGCTCCCTCCATTACCAGCTGTTTGAAATGAGGCTCTAACTCTGAGGAAAAATGAAAATATGAGGTGCAATTATGATGTGCCTGGGAGACAGCATGATGGAGGAAACTTAAACTTTCTCTTTCAAACCACAACAACCAAGCATCAGTCTCCAGTGATTCATATGCATGCAGCATGGGCAACAAACAGAAGCTAGAAATCCATGAATATCCACATAGTTATGACCTCACTGGAATCACAGAGACCTGTCAGGATAGCTCACATGCCTGGAGTGCAGCAATGGATTGATGAAAACTCTAAAGGTGAGGAAGAAGGGTTTGGCTCCACACAAAAGAGCAGTTCAATTGCATCCTGTGACAGGATGGGCCAGCTGTGAGCTACGGGCAACAACCAGAGGAGAGAGGAGCACTCTCTGAAGTGTCTCCTCCTGATCATCTGATGAACGAGGAGAAATCATTTTCAGGAGGAAGCATTTTCAGACAACTAGCAGTCACATGATTTCTGCAATGGATTGAAGACACTTTTGCCACAGGTGATTAGTAAGTCAGCTGTAGCAATTACTTTGATGGACCTCTTGCAAACAAGGAATCAGTGATCAGAGGTTTAATGGACAGTGGAAGCACTGGCAGCACTGACCGTGAGACGGTGAAGTTTAAGGTGCTGGGAGAAGGGATCAAGATGACTACCAGGCAAAGAAGTTCTGAAAGCTTCCAATTATGTAATGTTACTGTTGGATATGGCTGCCTTGCCTGTTGGAAATGCTGGAAACCACCACTCTTTATGAGACTTGTTTCCAGTTTCTTGCAACCTCATTATATTTTAAGCGTTGCAGATTTTCCACACCAAGCATCTGTCCTGGGATAAGTTACCAACACTGCTAATATTTTGGGAAATTTAAGCAAATTATTCAGCGCTTTTTAAGATGACAATATTCTTGTTTGCTCATAGTAAATTATTCTAGAAACTGTTCTCTTGACACATCCCAATATGTCTGTGTTCCAGACCATTTTTGTGTTTATATACAATGTATACCTCATACTTTCCTAACTCATCAAAAGGATGACATAAACTTCTAGAAATTTTCCATTCCTATATATTACCAGGTAATTATTCATTGGAGCTTACCAGTTTGAATTGCTGAAAATTCAGTATTTATAAATTACCTCACCCTCTCCCACTGCCAGCTATCAATCTGCATGTTTCCTCCCGCTGACAGATTATGTTCCAACTCCAGGGCCAGAAGGCAAAGCCAACTAGTCCTGCAATTGTTGTTCCATGAGGGTCCGGATAAAGCTGAAGCCAGGCATTAGAACCAGAAACCTTCATTCAGGTGCTCACAGTGATATAGTTGCTGTTTCCTAGCACAGAGAGTGATCCTCCACTGCTCTCAGTCCAGATGCAAAAATGACGAGCTAAGGCTTGGAAACAAGGAAAGGAACAGAACAAACCAAGGAAGCTGACAGATTTGCATGAGGGGGCGGAGGAACCAGGGAAAAAGTAAAAATTTCACAGCAGACAGAAGTTGTAGCTAAGAAATGGGGATAATATATTTAAAGCAGAATAAGAGCAAAATTACCTAGAAAATTCTTGAAATCCAGAGAGGAGAGTGGACACTCGTGAAGAGTTGGAAGGATGCAGGGAAGGAAGGAATGATGGGGGAGAAGGACAAGACTGGGACTTAGAATCAGAAGACAGCAAAACTACTACTATCAGACATAAAAGAGAAAAAGAAAGAAAAGTAGAAAGAGAAAAAAGAAAAAGAAAAAAGAAAAAGAGACACAGGATCAAGACTGTGCGAAAGAATCTGGAGAATGTGAGACTTTGTGAGTTATAGAAGAAAGACTTGAAATAAGTGGTTGTGGTTAAATGGCAGGAGAAGGGGCCTAAAGAAAGAAAGGGTTATGAGAAAGAAGAGATACTGGATTTTCATCCTAGAAAAGCAAGGCAAGCTAGTATTGGTGATCAAGGGGACTGGAACAGCATCTTACTAGATCTTTCATAGTGTGGGTTTGTTGGTTTGAGGTGCTTTTTGGTTGTTTTGGTTTTTTTGGTGGTTTTTTTGTTTGTTTGGTTGGTTGGTTTTGGCTTTGTTTTTTTTTTGTGGTTTTGTTTTTTTTTTTTTTTTGCAAGGGTGGGGGAGGTCAAATTTGGAGATGTTTGGAGTTTTTTTATAGCAGCTTTTGTAGTGAAACTTCCAGCTATCCTTCTGATGTCTGTGCAGCCTGAACACTCAGAGGTGTATAAAGAGCTAATCTGTGCTTAAACAGGGCAGGCAAAGGTTGCAAGAGTAAGCAGAAAAGTGTAATTACATTCCTGTGGTCCCACAGCAGGATAGTGTCAAAACAAGGAGCAGAATTCAGATTTTTCCTCTCAGCTCCAGTGCCCAGTTCCCCAGACTGTGTTGCCTTCTTCCATTTCCATGCAGTGTATGAGCCAGATTGACAAGACAGGCACCACTACAGCAAAATATAGACCAATGTAGGGAGGGACAGACTCCTCTGCCTGCAGTCTGAACTGAAGGGACAAAAGACATCTCTGGTTCATGTGCCATGGTTATCACACGTTCTGGATCTGAACTAAAAGTCTGTGCTCAGAAGAAGAAAATGGTGGCTTGACAACATCACCCTAAAGCAGCTGTAAGAACTGAGCTGCCTTGCATCTGCCCAGCTTGGAGCAGTAGCAGAGCAATCCATACCCATCCAGGGAGACACAGTGTGGTGGTACCACTTGTCAGTTTCTCTGGGTCTGGATTGAAGGCACTTGAGACAGTAGCTCATGTTTGGACTCAAGAGTTTATTATTTCTTATCAGTAAAACAGTCTCACTACTGTGAGTTCGGCACCTTTTCATTAGAAAACACAAAATGGCTAACAATCACTTGTTACAAGGTCTTTTAAGACTAAACTATCCAATTAAGAATTGACACCTAGATTATTTTCCCTTTTAACCCAATAACTGATCCCAAAGAGCTGCAATGCGGACTTTTCTGCCCAATTACAAAATGCAACCCAAACCCATGAAGAAGACGGAAGAAGAAGCATGAAGAAGAAACCCAGGATGACACCCTGTGCCCTCCATCTTGCTTCCATCCACAACATACTAAAAATCCCAAAACCTAAATTTCTCACCAAGTGATTCACCTACACCAAGTGATACACCTACACTACTCTCTGTAATCTATTTCACACTTTTGTGGATTCTAGTCTATCTTGAAGTCTAGGAAACTTTCTCCATGAGAGAGGGTCAAAGTCAGTGCTCCCCTGGGGGTTAGGACATCCCAGAGCAGACAGAGAAATATTCCTGGTGCTCTGGAACAACACATGTCCCTGAAAAACACTGTGCTTCTTGCCATTGCATGTCTGTGTTGCAGCAAGGATTTATAAAGCCCAGGGTCCAGTACAACAACCATATTTTCCCCCTACTTCATTTGTCTCACAACAAACCACTAAACCTCAGCTGAGTGTTTGCACATAGCTACAGCAAACAAATTAATTTTTAGTTCATGATAACAGATCTATAAGCATTAGCTAGGCTTTACTTGTCAACAACAAATTAATGAAAGTTAATTAATTAATCAATGAACAACATGATCATTATTATTATTAACATGTTAATTTTTTTAATATCTGAAAAATTATGTCTAGCTACTGTTAGTTTCTCTTTCCTGCTAGGAAACAATTCCTCTACTTTGTTTTTGGCTTCCCAAAAAGGATTACAGTTGATAGCAACCAACATTAAAGAAGAAATCAGCAGCAGTTGCTACAAATAAAACCAACACAGATTAAAAATCTTGTGTGTCTGTGTGGATATATGCAGGAATAACATTCCATCAAATAGCTGCAGTTTGGGGGACTGAAAGCAAAAGTAACTGATAAAAAATGAATGCATTGTTGGAACACCTTCCAAATCCTGGATGCTTGCAAGCTTCTGCTGCCATCAACAACAATTTCAAACTTGTTGTGGAATTTACCATAATTTGTTTTTCCCAAAAGCTCTGAATCAAGAAGGCAAACCGCAATTACATCTTTATATAAATGGACAAATACATTCACATGTCTATATTCACCCAAATGTTCACTGGAGAACTCCAGATTTGACTCTAAACCAACATATCTGCTAGCTTTTATCTTTTCTACATGTTTTCAGTCAAGTCTCCATGCTTTTTGAAACAACAGAGAATCCACAAAGACAGAACTTTGGCTTTGGTCCTGCCCTAGAGACTACCTACCAAAATATTATGCTTTCTTTCTTACATTTTCTATTAAGTCATATTTTAATTCTTTGATATCTCATACTGTTCATTATTAAAGAACAAGAAATTTCACATGGCAGTTGTACATAAATAGATTTTAAGAATGGAAAGGTTTGGGTTTCTGCAGTACATCTGATGACAAAAGCACAGAAATCAATCATTACATCTCCAAGCATTTTTACTATGCTGTGAAAGAAAATGTTTCTTTGTCTTTAGAGAGATACTTTCCCATTAAATCTATGCACAATAAAGCAAAGATCACAATCCAGACAAAAGGTTTTCCCTGTATTTCAATTTAAGCTGAGTAGAACTTCCTTAAGCAGGAGGTTCCATTGGTATAATGACTGTATTGAAACGAGAAAGGATTGTAAATCTATGAAATTAGAGGAAAATAACTCAGAAACAAACAGAAAATTAACATTATGACTACCTGACAATGACATTTAAAATGCATGAAACCTTCAATTGCCAGAGAAGAAGAAAAAATATTTGTCACAGAAAAATTCTAATGCAGACTGCTTTCGGTTGCTTTCATGGTTTTTTGTATTAACAGTTGAATAGCTTCTTCACAGATTCTAAATTTCAATTCTGTAAGATTTACTATTCTTTACAAGCATGTTTCCATGGGTCGCCCAAGTCATGGTATATTTGCAAAGTGCACAATAATTTGGCTTTGCCTCAAACTTGTTTTTCCTGACTTGCACCTCCTCACCTATCCTCCAACTTCCCCCATGCTGTGCTGAAAGTCCTGGCCTTAAAATCAGCATTCACCTGCTGAAAGCAACTCAGCGGCCTATTTAAACACATAAAACCTGACAATTATGATGACACATAAGGCAGTTCTCCTTTCTTCAGTATAAGGATGTATTTCTGACTCTTTGTTCACTCCACCCCTAGTATGATGTCAAGCCTTACTTCATGTTTTCATTCTGGCTCACTGCCCCCATTCTTTGCCACTGGGAAACATCCATCTGCTTCAGCTTCATGAAAACCATTATTGTGTACCAAGAGACCCTAAACATGACACCATCTCTTCTGGAGCCTCCAGCACCCTTTCATTGATACCAACAGCAAAACCAGAAAGGGCTAAACACTTAAGCCAAAGAAGGGAGTGGAGAGCAGTGTGGGAGCAACAGAATCGTAGCTCCTCATGGCAGGCCAGAGGGAAGAACCACGATAAGGAGAAAGTGACTAGTGATGACAGGGATGAAGAAGTCCATTAACTGGCTTAATATCAAAGAACACAAACTATTAAATTGCCACCAAACATCACTGTAATCTGAAGATGCTTCAAAAAAGCGAGGCAAAAGGATTTTACAGCAGTATAACCTATTAGAGAGAAGGAGGAACCAGAGATAAAAACCTAAAAGAAAGTAGAGTGTGAATGGACAAGAATAACAAAAACTTTGGAGTAAAGCCAATCTTAAAGACAAGTTACAAGGATAATTACAGAAAAATCATGCTCTTATCAAGAACCTAGTCCAGGAAATCAAGCTCTATTTAATGGCAGTAACCAGAGAGAAAACAGAAGGGGAAAGTTTCAGGGAGATGAGGGGAAACCTGACTAAAGCTCAGATTTTTTTCATGCCCTTTTAAAATCAGCAGTTATCTGGGAAAGCAGCAGAAGGTGGAACAAACCACCTGTTTAACTTCTACTAACATGCTTGAAATTCAGCTCCTGTAAAGAAAAAATTTTAATATTTTTAATACTACATCACTTAAAAGACTCGTTTGCAGTTCCTAAAAATGTCCTAACATCATACAACTCAAAATTTCCTGCCCTTTTTGACAACTAAATATGCCTCTTCTGCTTCATACAAGATCAAAGAAGACACTGGTGTTGCTACTAGGGAATATTCCTAAATGTGAAAATTAGGGACATTCATTGAATTTTAAATCTTGAAGAGGAAACAGGATAGCTGCTTTTAAAATCTCTTCTGATAAGTCATTCTTAGCCAACAGTTTCTCCTTTTACTGCTGCTTTGTTATCTCTGTCAGCCTGGCTAATAATGCTGTAATGCAATTTTCTGCTTACTTAATGGCACAGTATCTTGCATCTATATAATGGCAGCTGGAGTAATTTTGAAGATTAATTAGATACAATGAAAAATTATGCTTAGATTGAAAAGCCAGGTAGGGTCTCTCGCTTCCCAGTACTCCAAAAAGCATGACTGAACAAGATGGGGAGGTGGCTAGATCCCCAGTCTCAGTGTGCCTGCCAGTCCCTAGTAGTAGTTAGCAAGGGAAGAACTACTGGTCTTCGTAAAAACCTGTGGCAAACATCATCTGTAAAGTTAGATGCCTCTGGCACACTTGAGCACACTTCCTATATGAATATTTATGTAGGTACAATGTATCAAAGCCTCTGAGCTCTTGTTACCACAAACTTCACATTTCCCACCTAGTAGAGAGAGAAAATAAAAGCACTACTTGGTTCCTGTTTTGCCCAGAAAACACCAAATATTTTAGTTTCTTCTCAGCTTCGCAACCATCAAGTTGTACTTTAGCACTCCTTGCAAATTTCAACTTTTGACTGCCATATTGTTTGCCCCCAAATGAAGTTGTAGAAGAAAAACAGTTCATCAGTAAGAATTTAAGATCTTCAAATAATTGGTGTAGAAGTAAATAGCAATACTAACCTCTTTCATTTTTTCCAGCTCATTCTGTAGTGCTTGTTTGGCAATTTCAACTTCTATAAGCTGCTGTCTTAACTTTTCATTTTCATCTTCTGTTATAGTGCGTTTTTCTTCCACATTTTCTAACTCATGATGAAGTCTCACCGACACATCTTTTGCAACCTAAATGAAATGGCATATCAAAAGAAGGGTTAAAAAAAATTTTACTGCTGCAGTGCTTAGTGCCTAAGCATCCATTTAAAAGTTAATTCTGGGTGTTTTGATGGAAGAGGTATGTAAGGAAACAGGTAGACAAGGACATCCACAGACAGAATTCTAAACAATTCCATATTCAAGCCAATTCCTTCCAAAAAATTATACATTATCCCTATGGACTTCACTGGAAACCATATCAGACATTAAACCCCAAGTCCTTCTTAGGTTCTGTCACATCAACAGTTAAACAGGACCTTCATTATTCCTGGAGACCGTGCATCATCTATTTTCTCTCAATCACAGCTAGCGCATACTTTTCAATGCCCAAAAACACACACTCTTCAAATACTTGACATGCAACAGCACCTAAAATCAGAGCCCATCTTCTCCAGGCCTTCCCTACCTGTATCTACCTGTGACTGCAAATGGACACATGTTTATTTTGACTCTGCTAGTTTCTCTCTTCCTGGTGGACAATTAATGAAAATATTTACTACCATTGGTTCATTTTAAGATCAAAATACAAACAACATTTTTCCTGACGTTGTGTTCACACAAATGACATCCGATATTTTCAATGGAAATGAACACTAAGGTTTGTTGCTGTTTTGGGGGATTTTTTATGCATTTTCATAGGAATAGAGTAAAAAGGCATATGACAAGATCTAATTCCTCCTCCTCAGGAAAAGTAATGAGAATCTTGCCCTGCAAGCCACTTGCACTATATTTTGTGAAATCACCAGAAATTATAATCACACATTAAAAATATTTAAATATACACTAATCACTGTGTTGATGGTGATTTAGACACACAGACACATAGTTTGAAAAGCCTAATTTCCTGCTTTTTTTAGAACACTGGGAAAGCATAATCAATCCAACTTAGCATTAGCTAGGGGAGTTCAGTGAGCTGTCCTTCATGGCTTTCACTCAAACCACCTTTATGTTAGTGTGTCAGAAGATCTTTGACACACTAAAACTCTAGAGAAAAAATACTAACCGTTAGAAAGCATCTAGAAAGATCCAATGTATCAGAAATCAGCAGCAGCTAGTGACTCAGCCTCCCTTGACAAGAAACCCAGTGTGTGTGAATTACAGATACAACACTGCAGTGTAGCACAAGATCATTCAATAACCTCCCCCACTGCACACGCACTCAAGACACATAATGCCCAACAGAAAGAGTGAGTCGAGGGGAATTTCAATTATAACCATAGCCCAAAGAGACTGCAGAATGAGCTGAGAAACACGCCACAGGGCTTTAGCTCGATGCCTTTTCTTACACTTCGTATTAAAGTGCTCATCTGGTTGTCCAGCCAAAGTAAATGGAAAATCATGGGGGATATTTAAAACAGCACCCTAGTGGAACCTCTAGTCTATAGATACAGTCTGGAACAGTAAATAAAACCAATTTGTAATGTAATTACTGGTAGCTAATTTTTTGACACAAAAATTGGTGGAATAGCTATTAATGCAGGAAAAAATACAGAGAGTTCTAGATCACATAGGAAATGGGACTCACTTATGCAAGATACATTTTAATCCAGGCGTATGCAAGATACATTTTAATACAGCTATCTGCAAGACTGTATCTCTGAAGGATCAAGTTCTCTACTATATTGCAAAATGAACAATGTAAATTTGGATAGTCTTTCTTCAGAAGAGGACTTGAAAACACTACCTAAAACCGCATGAGTTATAATTATGGTTAGCCAGCACCCAGAACTCTGTTAGGCAGAAATTTGGCATTAGACATTCATCCCTACTCCAAAGCAGAACACATTCATGAACAGTGAGAACACTCTGCAAGAACACTGCTCCTTTCCAATGAGTCAGTCACACTGGGAAACACATGGGAGAAATGCTAATTAAAGCAAGCTCTTTGTCCAGCTAAATCCAAGGCCTTAGCTTCTATCTCCTATATTGGCAGAAAAGCCCCTCAGCAGAAGTGCCCTCAACAATTCCCTCCCCAGCCTGCATGTGTATGACTTGCTAATAAAAGTAACACTGAGCCAACCAAGAAGCCAGCTGTAATCACAATTCACTTGAGATATGAAGGCCCACCTTCAAATTCTGCCTGCAAATGTGTGTGTCTCAACTGACCACCTAAGCATCATCCTGAGCATGCAAAACATCCCTTGTTTCAAACAGAAATCCCCATGAGAAGGGGGTGATTTTGCTTCTGATCAGGAAGACTATTTTGCCAAGAACCACATGGGCAGCTGTATTTATAGAACTGTCACAGCCACAGCAGAAAACGTGGGTTTTGAATACGCACAGAAAAGGAATATCAAATAGAAATTTTAATAATAGTGATGACAAGCTTGAAAACTTTCAGAAAAGATGATCCAAACCAGGTCTGAGAATAACATATTTATCCATCATATCCATCCGTCATATTCATCAGAAAAAAGTTAAAAAATAACCTTGACTGGTCTCCCAGTCTCCTTGACTGGGAGACCAGTCAACTGAAAAATGTTTAGGTGTCCTGATTCAGCCAGAGTCCTTCAATATCTAGTCAATGGAAGCAGAAATTAAACTTCCAACTGTGTCAAGAAAGGCTTTTTTCTCTGTAATTGGACCAATCTAGAATGGAGATGATGGTTATTTTACCAATGACAATCTTTAAACAAGGACTGAAACTTTTCCTTAGCAAGAGGCTGTGGTTCATTCAGATCTTATGGATGAAATGCAGTTGATGACACACTGAAATTTTATGGGTTTTGTCTACACTTTCAGGTGGATGTGAAAAACCCTGGATTCATTGGATATGACAGCAGTTTTTTTACTGATGGAAACAGAGTAAGGATTCAGTGTTGTGACTGCAAGTATTCAATCTGCTTACCCCCTAAAATCTCTCACTAAAGAGTAACAAAATCCCCTCAAAGTCAATAGGGCTGTTTGGTGAGGTTGGTTTAATTCTGCAGTGGAAGGGTATGCTTTGCACTCATCATAAAGAGCCCAAAACCTTTAGCTTCTAATTTGCTTTTGAGCAACTCCTTGCACATTACCTTTATAAAAAATGATACTAAGGGCTACATACAGCAAGGGGTCCTATTACCAAGAAGAGCTTGGCCATTGCTATTCCACGAACTGCACTGGGTGCACATTGGAACAGATGGAAACGCCTGAGTCATGAGGACCAAGAGCATGGTTGTGTCTCCATCTGAGACGCTCCCTTCCCCTCGACACCTGCCCGTGTCTGTACCTTGAGGTCCTGCTCCATGCTGCGTATGAGCTCGTTGTCGATCTCGCCAGTCTGGGCGTAGCGGAGCCTCTTGCGCTCGGCCTTGCGCAGCCGGTACTGAAGGATCCGGCAGTTCTTGTTGGCTCGCTCCAGTTCATGGCGCATTTCTTGAAGCTGACAAGCATCCTCTTCAAAGAAACTGTCCCTCATCTCATCCATCTCTGTCCTCAGCTCATCTATTTCGTTCTGGCACGGGGCAAGAAGGGGACAGGGACGCAACAGGTGGGTCAAAAGCACAAATGTCAGCAGGTATAGGGGAAGGCAGCCAAAATGGAGCTCCGCCCCGCAGGGAGGGCAGGTAAATACCATCCAGCTCATTATAGGCACCGCAACGAAGCAGGGAAGTGGCACTGCCCGCACACCCCACAACAGAGCCATCTTAACGATGCTTCCAGCGCTCTTGCTGCAAGAGAGGGAGGCCGGGAAGGTCCTCCCGTCGGGAGGCAGCCCGCTCCCCGCCCGGCCCTCGTTCTCCCCCACCCATCCCCGTCACCGTCCCGGCCCCTCACCTTGAGGCTCTCGTTCTCCTCCCGCAGTTTCTCCATCTCTTCCTGCATCTCCTCCTGCAGGTGGGGGCTCAGGGCGACTTCGGGGCCGCAGCTCC
>NW_005054306.1:11228716-11251580 GCF_000277835.1 Geospiza fortis
CGGGCGGAGCGGTCCCCCGGAGCGGCCCGCGAGAATCCGGCCGAGGCCGCAGCCCAGAGCCAACCGGAGCGGCTCCAGGAAGGGCCCGAAGGGCTCGGCTCAGGCTGAGACCTGTTCCCACTCCGACTGCGCCTAGGGGCGTTTCCCCAGCCCCAATGCCGAACCTTCCCCCACGGGACCGCCACACCAGGCATGAATTTCCTCCCACACACAAACTTCTCTCTCCCTTGTCCTCACCACCAAGCCTGCGTTGCTAATGCACCTGTCTGCCTGCTAAAAGGCCTCGTCCCAGTGTCCATCACAGCCGAGTGGGGGAAAGCTACTGTACAAAGGGCTGCACACGTGGAAGCAACTACGGATTTCCCTTCAGCTTTGACAGCGACTCTTCCGGGGCAAGGTGACTCGGTCATAAAGGAAAGGGGGTTTGCAGTCAGCTTCTAAACACACATTTCCCCAGTTTTTTATCCAGAGGTGCTTGCAGGACTTACGACCGATTCATGTTTGTTACCAGTTATTCATATCAATAGGTTATATAGGATTCAGACATAATCACTCCAGCAGACTTTCAAAACAGAAGAAGCAAGGAATACATTGTCACCCAGAAGAAAATGTTATGTGTCATTCTTTGAAGGATGCTCACTTGACAATTTGCCTCTATAATGACACAACCAGAGTTTTCATGACCACAACAGATTATGATAAAGGGCTGTTAAAAGCCATATCATGCTGCTAATGTGCCCAATATATTCTGAAAATAATGGCTATGATCCACAAACTGTTTTCACACAGCATTTATTCAACCTCCCTTAGAGAGAACAACAGCAGAAATGATAGCATTCCTAACATGGCCTGCCCATTCTCTCCTAGAACATGGCTTAACCATTCCCTGCTGGAACAGGGAATAAAGAAAGAAGCACGACTGGGCAAAATCAACCTAGAGACTATACCGTGCCCTGACAATTGGTTTACTCCCTCGAACGTACTAGACAATGAGGCTGTGTTTGCTCTGCTGTCACTGGCAGGAGGACATAATTTCCTCTCAAATGCACTGTCATTAATAACCTGATTTAAACCAATATTCTGGAAATTAATGCTCAAAATGGCACAATTTGGCAGACACTTCCCAAGCATTAATTATTTAAAAAAAAGCATGGGCGTATAGAGCTACAAAACTTGTATGACAACACTTTATAAAAGATTTCCTTGCATTTCTATTAGCCACCACAAACAGAATTCCCACCCTACCATTGTTTGGGGCTATACAGGTATGAAATACAAGAAATGTAATTCAAATTAGTCATCGGGAACCCTATGCTATACCTGAATCTTTTAGGGAACTTTCACAGCCACTAAGACATCGGACTCAGCCGCGACCTGCCAGAACACAATCCTTACCCTGCATGCCCCAAAATCCAAGATCTGCTACCTCCTAGGGTTAAGTTGGCTAATTTTGTATATACATATTTATATATATGTATTTATATACATTTTTAACAGTCACAACGAAAGCCCCGTTTGAGATCAAGTCCGAAATCTCTGTCCTCACAAAACTCCGCAGCTCGACCTTCTCCCCAGAGACAAACCCACGTGGCGCCGGGACGCGGCGTCTCCGCAGGTTTTCCTGTCGGGAACAGCTGTCCACGCGGAAAAAGGGGTAAATAAATGGAAGCAACAAAAGGGAGCGGTCCAGTGGCTCCACGGGACTCTCCCGTGCCCCGAACTTCGGGCAGAGCATCCCCCTGGCCCTTTCGTCCTACCGGGCATCCGCCTCTGCCCTGCCGAGAATTCGCAAACGCGGCTTAAGATTTGGGAGTGCTTCTGCCTCTTGTCCTGGTTTAAAGGAGCAGAGGGGATTTTTGAAAGTCCCCCCCGTCCCCCCCTCCATACCTGGTGGGTTTGTTACATCTGCATTAGGAATAATATTTCCTTTTTGGGGAGAAGGAAAAAAAACAAAAGTAGAAGGAAAAAATAAAAAGGCTTGGATCTAAAGCATCTGCATTACTCACCACCACTTTGTCCGCTGCCCGGCTGGCGAAAAGCATGCACGGAGAGCCGGGCACCGCACACGAGGTGTGGGGGGGACGGGGGGGGGAAGGGAAGAAAGCAGCGAAGGGAAGAGAAAGAAAAAGATTAAACGGCGAGAACCCCGCCCAGGCCTGAAGGCTGAATTACGTCCCTTCATCTATCTGCACATGGTGGAATAGGATTACAGCGCAAATGGGGGAAGGAGCGGGCTGCAAGCGAGGGATGCGCCCGCTTTCGCTTCCCAGTGCATACAGGCAATCGATGATGATCAATTATTTAGCGTCCCCTTCAGGGGAGCCTGCTCGGGCCGGACAGGGGTGCCGGGCATCTTCTGTACGGGCAGGGCTGCGGTGACAGAGCTTTCTTCCTTTGTTCGCCGCCCTCGGCTGCGCCCCTTCGGCAAGAGCCCGCTGCCGCCCGGAGGGGCAGAGACAAAGGCAGCACCGTCTCTGGGCTGGTGGAGATCATTCCCTGGGGTTATTTACGCGCCTCGACACGGGGACCAACGGGTCACTGACCCTTTCTTTACTCGTGTCGCGGGCAAATCTGTTTTACCTCTCTGTTCCATAGTGAGGTGAATTTACCTTTGCTCTGAAGCACCTCAGGAGGCTCTTAAGACTTTGCGCTTGAAGTCTTTCCCAATTACAAACAAAGAAAACGGGGGAAAGGCTTGCTTTCGTTCCCCTCCCTCCGAGGAGGGACCCTTGCCATGTGATCGCTGTGTGTGGGAGTGTCCCGCACCCACCTGTGTCTGTATGAACACCCAGAATAGCCTCAGGGGCAGCAGTGCCCCTTTTGGGGTCCCTCTCCGTCCTCCTGCAGCCGCTCGGAGGTCAGGGCAGCTCCTGGGCTCTGCCTCAGCCCCGGCAGCGCCTTGGCGGCGGGAGGGGCGCGGACGCTTCCCTCCAGCGTGGGGAGACTGGGTATCCGGGCTGGAAACTCCTCCCGAAGGATAATTAAATGATGGTTTCGTGTCCATAGGTATACCAGCATATACATGCATGCATACATCGAAACTGTATGTACACACATACACAGTGCATAAATATGTACACAATTGTGCGTGCATACGCATGTGCTAGCACGCCTACAAAATATACAAACATATGCATGGGTTGGTACATTGCATGTACGTATATACTTCTCTCTGAGGTTCTTGTTATACTTGTCTCTGAGGTTCTGGTGTGGTCCTTGGGTGAGGGCAAGCTCAGCGGGGAGAGGCTGCCCCCTTTCCAGCTCCCCCTCTCCTTACAGTCCTCTCCACCTCTCCTGATATGCCAAGCAGGACTCAACGCGTCTAAACCAGCATATGTGGCATGCAGGAAGGTACTGGCCCCATGCAGGTGCGTGTCCTCCAGACTTCAGCCCTGGGACTGCATGAACGGAATATATATATATAGATGTGATGAGTTGAGGGCAATCAGAAAATAGGAAATGGAACATTAATGCTGAGTAAGAAAATCACTGGGGTGATGAAAAGCTACTTTTAAAATTATTAATATTTGATGACTTTTTTGGCCTTTGAAATTCATAAAAAATGCAATCATACCATGTAAAGAGAGTAATTGGTTGGAAACATGAGGAATGAAAATAAAAAATATTTCTGGAGTAGGAATTGGGAAAATTTCCTATGAAAACACTAGATAGATTCTGCTAGAACATCTAGGTCCTGATCTCAGTGAATAAACAGAATAGGAGTATTAAGGACATGGCAACAACATTACATTTCATTTACACAATATCATTCAGAAGGACAAGCACCATAGTCCCTACTTTTAAGCACTAAAGGATATTTAAGCACTTAAGGACATTATTTACCATCCTTTCTGCTCCCTTGGTGGGTGAGTAGCTTGGATGAACTTTCTACAGAAAACAATTATGCAATGCGATGGCACCTCATACCCCCTACGACAAGTTTGATCATGCTTTTGGAAAGGTACAGATTCTTATTTTGTCACAGTGGTGTCCAAATGAAAACCAGGTCATCAGATTATTTTCACCTTCATTGTCAGGCCATATGTCTGATAGTAAAGATCAATCTTATGGTGGTAAAAAATGCCAGTTTCTCAGTGTGGTTTGGTACAGTTGACTTAATTCTCAAAAATTTCCATTCTATCTAAACATCAGTGCTGACAGAGTTATAAAAATTGACATGGCACAATAATATTCTACTCATATAATTTTCTTTTCTGGGGAAAATGGATAAAATCAATACAAGTTAAAGTACTCTTTTTCTAATATAAGATGTATTTCCACTAGGAAATTTTCTGCCAGATCTCTGTGGGCATTTTCTATTACTAACAGATCATAATATAAAAGATACAATAATTATATCTACCCTTGAGTAAGTGCAGTATGAAGAGACCCATATATACAAATTAATACAGTAAAAAAATTCCATTTATGAGCAGATTTTATTGTAGAGTCTCCAAAAACCTGTGGATTGAAATAGTACACAGAAGGAAAGATCTTAACTTCACACAGAAAACAAGGGGATCTCAGCTGACTATTGTCATTCAGAAATGAAACACTGACATGGTGCAGAACAGTTGTACAAATACACTGGCTCAAATGTCAGGGAAAATAATGGAAATAGAATACTAGAAATTATTTAGTGAGAAATAGATAACCAACCAGAAAATATAATTACTGGTCCCCTATAACTCCATGGTGCAGAGCGATTTTGATTGCCGAGAACAGTTCTGGTTCCCCATCTCAAACCAGGCATGGTGGAAAGGAGTGAGGTTCAGAGGAGCGTGGCAGTCCTGAAGTGCCTCTGCTCAAGGAATGATGAGGTATGGTAGGAATCTTCAGACTGGAGACAGGGTGGCTGAGGACAAATGTGATGCAAGTCCCTACAATCTTTAGTAAGGAAGGTAAACAAGTGTAAAAGGTTCACCATTACTCACAGTATCTTCCCACACAAATGGTGCAGAGATACAAACGTGAAGGAAAGAATGCAGGTGATGCATTCCAAAAACCTAGAAAACAGTCCTTGTGGTTAAGTTATTCCCTCCCTGACACGGAGTGTTGGGAATATAAGGGTCTGCATGAGTTTAAAAAGTGATTGAAGAAAGTAATGGAAGAAAAATCAGTTGGTGACAAAAAAGGACAAACATGCTCAAAACCCACCTCTCCTCTGACTGTTTTTTTGATCTGAGAGATGGTCTGGTAGAGGTATTAATATGTTATTTTGCATTCTCTTCCAACATCTACTATTGACCACAGTTAGACTCCAATCAGTAAGATAAAAAATCTTGGATCTGGCTCTGTATGACAATTGTTGTCCTGTTAGTATCACACTCTAGCTTCACCCGCTTTATCTTTTCCACCTTATTTTGTTTTCTTCATTTCTATTGCATTCTTCCACCTTAGATTTATTTTTCTGCAGAGCATTGGCAACCTGCTGCACCGTGGTAGAGCATACCTATGACTTTTTCATTACTTTTCTGCCTTCAATAGCTAGAATTGTTTTGACTCAAATTAGAGCTGTGAATTCCTTGTTTTCTAGTCCCCATTATTGCTTGCTCATGTAGAGACACATTTTTCAGCCTACAACTGCGTTAAGTTGTATGCAGTTAAGCAAGAGATGAAAGTAGAGGAAGAGAAAGGAGAGGAAGAATTTCTCCTCCAAGCAGAGTTTAGCTTAAGTCATATAAGTTTCTTTTCCTAAGTTAGAGAATCCCTTTGCATAACACCTTAAAAGTGTGACCGAAGCACGACCTCCTAGCTTTCAGTAGAGAATACTTTAATAACAGATTTCAGGAGTGGCTTGGAGAGGATGCTTTTCCAGGAAAATGCCTGGGTGGCTCACAATTGCTGTACTTTCTCCACTTGCTTACTCACCTCCTCTGCCCTCTTGGGAATATGCTGGGCTATGCTTGTTCAGAAAGAGAAGATTCTGGAGCATGCTGTGCTAATTCATGGTGCTGGCACTGCCCCAGCTGGCAGAGGCTGCAGTTTATCTCCCTGCCCAGGAGAATGTGCTGGACACGACTAATTCTACCCCAGGCCAATTCTACCCTCTGTGCATTCAAAAAAAAAAAAAAAAAGGTAAGTTTGAGACATCACCTATTCCTAATATGTTGACTAAGCACCTCAAGATGTAATTTGAGAATAAACAATGAATACATTACAACTTTTCTATGTTCTTATAAAAGCTTTCCAGAGGTACTGCATAGCAAAATTGTACAGCACCAAATCATCACAATTCAAAAAGAAGAAACCTTCATGTTAGATAGGAATAATACTTGGCTGAAAAAACAAAGTTAAACCCCAAATATTTTAAGTTCATGCAACTCAGCAGAACAGAAATAACAGCACCAAATAATTTGTTAAAAGACACATAGTTTGACACACCTGTTTAGCGAGATCATTATATAAAATCATAGTGGTCTGATTGCCATTTCTCCTTCCTTTTTCCTCCTCCTCCTTAACAGCTGCTTCTCAGCCAGAGACAGCTATAGCATGGCACACTGAGGCTGCACCTTCTGTTCATCAGCAGACCCTACCTACCAAGGGGACAGGATGCCCCACCAAAGGTACAGCAATGCCATCTGCACCCTCCCTGGCAAGTCATTCCCATGGGAGAAGGAGGTCATGTTGCCTTTTACAGTTATATAAAGGAAGCAGCTTCAGCTACCATACCTGTAAGGGATCACCTGTATCCCAGTTCTGTAGGTCTGGGTCTCATGCACTCTGTCAGACTTGTTTTAACCCTTGCATTCAAGCACCTCACTGGATCCTCAGACTCACAAGATTGTGAGAAGGCACGAAAAATTTAAATTGTAATGAAAATTAGAGGCATCTTTTGTTCCACCAATAAAGAATAAAACCAGATGAAATTAGGTCTGTTGCTTTTAATAACTAAATTCTTTTAAAATAAAGGCTTAGTTCTAATTTTGTTATCACACATTTCATTCAGCCTTTCCAAAGGTTTCAGGAAGTTTCATAATTCTGTTTTTTTTCTACAGCAATCAATTCTACTTATTGTTCAGAGATAATAACAGAACTGAACATGCCTTGAAACAAGCCAGTTCTGCTCAACCATTTCTAATGATACAAAAATTTCTATCACTCTGTCTCTTCTGGAATTGCTATATCTTATGTTACTAGAATGATTTAAAAAAAGTATCAATTTTGAATTGAAGACAGTGAAAAAGATCTCTGTATTGCTGTGTTTGCTGCCATTCTACTTTCTCATACTCTTTTCAGAGGATAGGATAACAGCAAACTTGCATAAATGCAATCATGCATGCATATATCTGAATAGTCTATATATTGCATTAGGATCTAAACCTCATTGATTATTTAGTAAGGCTAATGGTAGAGGAACAGTAGAGAAAATTTTATAGCTAAGACTGTGGGAATGAAAGCCAAAATATGGAATTCTTCTACATTAATCAGTCTCATACCCTGTCTCATTGCATTTTGTATAGCATGCTCACTGGCTGCTGAAGGTAAACAATATTCCCTTGGACACTGACACAGTACCAGTATGTTCAAACAGCTTTTACAGGAAGAGATTTCAAATATAAGGTATTTTCGTTGCAGATGATCAATTGCAGGTGATCTCAGACTTAAAATGACTGGTCTTAAAAGAGATTAGTCATGAGCAGGCTGTATTCTGGGGTCTGCCTGCTTCCTTCTGACAGGGAGGCTGTGCCACAACCTGTGCATCTCACTGAGAGGTGGCCCACAACTGATATGAAGGTCCTACTGTCTATCTTAAAGTCCTCATTGTGACTTTCCTGAGCAGACTGCAGAGCTTCTTACCCCATGGTGTTCCACCACAGCTTAAAGCAAGTGAAAACAGTGATTCTAGCATCCCAGAGGGGTTGCAGACCCCTTCCTCTGTGCCTAAGGAGAGTTTGGGAGAAGCAGGGCCATTCTAGTCTCACACATCTGGTGACCAAGAAAACACAGTACTTTTCAGGGGTCTCCACAGTAGGTGATTTTTCTTCATTTATTTGTAGGCACTAGAATGCCCAATTCCCTTTGAATTCTAGGGGACTTAGGTCCTTAGCTTGGAAAGGCAGGGAAGACGTGAGGAAACAGGTGAATAAACAGTCTGCATTTTGTTAGCTGAGAGGCTTGAGAGTGTTTTATGTTTTTATTTGTTCCTCGTTTAATGATAATTAAATTGTTATTTCCTCCCTGTTAATTTGTTGTGCTTGTTTTGATAACTTATGGATGTGTATAATTGTTTAGGCTGGGACTGTATCTTCCTACTCTGACTTCCAGGTGGCATCACATTACCATATACATAAACTTCCAGATGAAAATTCCACCTAGATTTTCCAACATCTGATGTTAGATAATTATTTTCTTTTCCACCTGTGATACCTCCTGAATTATTCTCTGCCTTTTTGTCCTCTTCTTATGGATAATCTCTTTATTTTGTCTTTGGTTTCTCTGTTATTTTTTCACTATAACCTGCATTTTAGGATCAATGGATTTTTGTATATATAATTTCTAAGCTTAATGCAATTTTCAGAGGTAACTCTTGGACTAGAAACTTTTGAAAATGCTGTCACTGTTCCTTTTTTGTCCTAAACACCTGTGAGACCTCAAAATAAGTAATCCTGAAAATAAGTTTCTTTCATTTCTATGTCTTACTGGATTTTGTGTATGATGACTGGACATTTTAGTTGTTAATTCACACTAACAAATCCTATAAAAAATCACTGTATTTAGGCAAGCTGCTGATTAATAAATCAGCAGTGAATGAGATCCTTTGTTCAACAATTTGCTGGGCTTTTTATCAGGCCTGTTATGCTGTTATCTACATCCTGGATCATATCCAAGCTTCTTACATAATGCCCTAGTACTTTCAGAGAAATTAGAGGACTCTGGCACACATCAAGACAATAAAATCAGGATATCAGGTTTTCCAGCTGGTGCATGTGCACAGAAAAAGCTCTGTAGGTGTATTGAGAAGTACGCATGGCAGATTTGTTGCAAGGCTTTTGACTCAGGGACTGAATTTTGATTCTGATTTAAAGAGTAAGTGAGAAAATTATTTTCTCCAAATCTGCTGCCTTGTGTTGGCTGATATTGCTTTAGATGGTTTCAGATGGCAGACAGTGGATCAGTTGTGGCTGTAGCGCAGCAGCTTTGTGCTCTCTGCGGGCTGCGGGGGAGCCGCTCGCTCGCAGTGCAGATGAGGCCAGAGCCCCGGTTTCTATGGTGACTTTACCTGCTGCCACCTCATCAAGCAGCCCCTCTTCCATTCCGTGGAGCTGGTGCAGGGGAGGGAGAGGAGGGGGAGGCAAGGATGGAGCATTTCCAAGGAGGAGCCTGAGAAATCAGTATTGGTGTGTTGTAGTGTCAGAGTGTCACGGAATGGACAGAGGCAATCCCTTCAGGGCGAGGTCCGGAGACACGCTAGGCTCCTCCATGCTAACCCCCTCCTGCACTCCTTGCATCTCACAGACAGCACGGCAGAGACATAAGGGTGATGGCCTGACCTTGTTTGGAGTCCCTGTAGAGAAATGTTTTTCATCACAACACATCTACCCTGGTGTAATTCTATTACGGGCAAAACAACAGTCAAGCTGTTGGAGTAAGGACAGTCCCAGCGACACTGGAGTCCTGCAAAAAGGCTCTGGGTCACATTGCCATAGCAATATGTAAACCCTGGACAGCTGATGCTGCTGCCCACAGAGAATTAGGATGTTGCAGGACGATCTGAGATAATCCTTTATTGATCTGAGGTGCAAGAGACCATAATTGAAGCATAATTGACCCTTAAGCTTAAGGTAATGCCTTAGTGCTGAAAAGGGTGCTGCAGCATGAGTCTTTCTGCTCCCCTTGTTGAGTCTGAATGTGAGGTTAACTTGGTATCTATCCCACCAAAATCAGCCGTAAATCGAAGTGTTTCTGTTTGGCCAAGTTAATCAGTTATTAATGCGATATATATACAGGAGAGGATGCCCTCCAGGTTTCATTCATTATTGAGGAAGGAAGTCCAAGGAAGGCACATAAACTTACCCTGCCATGTTGTCATAGTTCAAAAGAGCTGTGATCCACTCTTTTCAAACCCACCTGCTTTTCCCACAGTCCAAGTTGTCTTGTAATTGTAGAAGAGGCATGTGTAGTAAGCAACAAATCTTCAATATACAGAGATATTCCTTTAAATCTTCTGGGGTTAAATCTTGGCTCCATTAAGGTCAGTAGCTAATCTCACACTCTTGTCAAAATGACCATCCCCAATGTTAGGATTTCTTGGACATTTTGGTCATTGTCTCCTCTAAGCTGGTACAGGATGCTGATTTAAGTACTGACAGATTTAATTTAGAAGCTTTACTAAACCAACTGCTATAAGGTAAACATATATTTTCAAATCACTCATTGTTTTTGCCATGACTAGAAAAAAACCAATGTTCTGATCACTTGAAATACTTCATATAACCTGAGAACTTCTATGAATAATAATAATGAATTGTAGTAATGGATTTTATTAAAACATCAATTGTCTTTGCATTTACAAAATTTTTGTATGAGTTAAAAAGTCTGAGGAAAATAAAAATTTAATGCAGCAAAGTAAATGTTCTCAGTTTTATAATGAAGTTTTTCTTTCAAAAGGAAATCTGTAGTTACTGGAAAGGAAGATGCTCTCTTCTGAGCTGGAGCTGCTGATGGTCAGGCACAGAGCCAGGCAGTGCATCCCACCTCCAGTTTGATGCTGGCCATATACCTTATGACTTCCAGTTACAGTCCCTCAAAGCCATGATAATATTTGCTGCCATGTCTTCCTCACTTACCCTTCAGATCTAGCTCTGGAATGAGACATGAGTAACAGAATAACTCAGGGAAGTTAAGTCCTTTTTCTCAAAGATGACTGGGTTAATTTATTTTTAGGAAAAAATCCTAAAATGTTTTTACCCACTTTTCATTTGCATGCACTTTCCATTAAGCCATCATAATTTTAAAGATGCTTAACTGAGGTGAAGCAAAAATTCAGCTTTCATTTCGTTTACCATAATTTTAATAGCTGGAATACCAGAAACTCTTGTTCTGTAGGTTTCACTACCACTAAAGCCCACAAAAAGACACATGAGAAAACTTTCCTTGAGCCCTCTTTAAAGAATAAATGTCTTCTTCAATGTCTGCTGTGGTGACACTCTCTCTCATTGCAGGATGTTCTGTGAGCCATTGGGAGTCTGTGTGCATCTTTTAATTACTATCAAAGCTTTGGCAAAGGGTCAAACTATTTCTTCAAGCAGTTTTAAAGTGTAACTCAAGCCCATGTGCTGTCATCAACTACCCTTCCAAATAGCCCGATTCAAGCCACTGAGGTAATGGTGACTGCAGCACTGATGTGGAGTGGGCACGACACAGGGTTATTTCCCTGGCTGCCTGGTGAGCACATTAGTGCATGGGCACTGCCCCCTGACCAAGGAGCTCTGGAAACTGCACAGATCAAAACCTCTCTGGAGCAAGAGCAGCTGCTAGTCCACTTCCCAGACAGTAACATTTGAGATTCTCCCATTCAATATTTCTGCAAATTATTAGAGACACACCATGTCTTGACAGGGCCCTGTTTGTGCCTTTGTAACTATATCCCCCCTGAGCCATGGATTTACCGCTTGGTTAGTGTTTGAACTGTGTCATAAGGACATCATACACACGAGGGTCATAGGGATCAGAGGAGCTGTTTCTTACAGGAAAGACAGAAGCCACAATGGCTCCAAAGCCTTTCCTCTGAGCCAAAGCCCTTTTCGTACACTATCATATTACCTGGTAGCACAAGTTTCATCTGGACCAAAACCAACCTTAGTCCAAGTACAGCATGTAATCTTTATGCCAGTTTAAGGAATTATCCTGACTGCAGCAAAAGAGTTGATACCTGGTCCAGTATAAAACTGCTGGGCAAAGGGTTTCTTTTTTTGCCAAAGCATTTGGAAAGCATGGTTGCTATTAAGCGTTTGTTTAAAATACTTCTGTAGCACATTGCCACAATGTCTGGCACAAATAGCCCTAAAATTAGATGTACCCTCTCTTTGCACCTGTCAATTGAGATGGAGACATCTGACCGGGAGAGAAATTAGATTTTTTACTTCAGTGATATGATTTGGTATATGTGCATACTTGCCAACGTATTAAAAACATGTTCTAGTCCAGTCTTCTAATTCCATATAATTTTTATTTCAGTTACATGTGAAAGTGATAGGGAGATTGAAAAGTTATATAGCATCATCTAGTGTTCATATACAAATTTACAGGAGCCTGCAGTTTCACCGCCCTTAATTATTCAGATTAACTGGCACCTGTGTTGACTCCAAAGGAAAACGTGAGATAAATTCCTTATTTCCAGCTGTTGGCCTGCGGACTCTAAGGAAAGAAATGAAAAAAAAAAAAAGAGCTGTGCTCTGCCCATACTGTTAGCATTCACAGGAGTGGGACAAGAATATTAAGAATTTTTGAATTTTTTGCAAGTATTTTTGCAAATAAGGCTAAACCAAGGAATTTTGGTGTGTGATTTTAATTTAAGGATGGTAGAAGCCCAGGATCAGAGCCTGCTGTACCCACTCTAATTTGACAAAATAAATTAGAATGCTTTATTTTTTAAGCACTTGTTCAAAAAAAGACAATCTGAACAGGAATCCAAACATTCTGTCTCCAAGGCTAAGCATTTTAAATTAAATTACTTTGAAGGAAATGCAATAGAAATCCAGGAGGATATAACAGAGTTCAGAAACCTATCTTCTATGAAGCATGTCTGCTTATATTCACTTTTCTGGAGGGGGGTTGTCTTCTCCTTCTTAAAAGCTTAATATTTCAAAATTTTAAATTTATTTTTCTTAACTGTGCACTGTGTTTTTATGTATAGAATAGCCAGCATAGAGATCTATGCTAATACAAAAAAAAGGAAAAAAATAAATAAGGGAAAAAAGTATTGATGCCTCAGGTTTTATCTTTTATATTTTTCTGATTCTGTGCTGCTTTAGTGTGTATTTCTGAGTTTCATATTAGGGGATAGTAAGCTCTCTTCACAGTGTAGGTAGACAAAACAATTCCTTCTCTAGCTGAGGACCACAGACAAATGATCCAAATCTCAGGCCCAAGAGCATGAACAATGTGGACTGAAGAGAGAAAAACAAGAAGGATGGGACTTCATGGGCTAAAGCTGTAACTGGACAATTAACTCCAATATGCAAATGGACCAGAACTTATAAAAGTGTGAGACTTCATGACCAGTTATCCATTTTGTGACCATTTTGGGTTTATCTTGGGTGTATCCCTGGCTGTGCTCTTGTGCTGCCCCAGGTGTATCCATTGATGCCTCCTAATAAATCCCTACTTTGTTCTTTAGCTCCATCTATCCTCTGTTCTAGGTCAGCCTTGACAAGGCATCAGTATCCCTGGCCTTTCATTTAAATCTAGGCTACAGCATAAGACTTTCTTGTATCTGTGTCAATGACACTCCTAAGCATCTCCAACAGGTCTCATCACTCTGGAAAAGGCAACTTCTGTTTCTAGGGAGCACAGCAGCTTCCTTCACCACCCAAACAGCAGAAAAAATGCAGGTCACATCTCCCCAGGCTCTTCTGCTGGATGGTTTCCCATGGTATGCTGTCCCCTGAAAGTAAGCATCATACTGCGGCTCCCTGCAGGGACCACAGAGCATGGCCCAAGTGCTGGTGCAGGCAGGGAGGGGACAAAGACAGGTTATACTGAAAAACAACATAGGAGCAGGACAGCCAGCGGGATGGGTGGCTGAGGGAGGCATATCTTTTCACCAAAAAAGCTATTCTTGTCTTCTTGATGAGAATTAAATGGGACAATTAAGTATGACTCAATATGAGTAAGGTCACGTGACACGCACATTTGAGGAAATGGCACTTCAGAACAGGCCAGGAATATTTAGGAAGCTGGACATTTTTTCTAGTGAAATCAGGGAATCCTCAGAGATTCTTGTTTGATAGGGGGCTAAATGAATTCCTTTCAAACCTATTTAAAATTAAATACCTGCTTCACTTGCATCCCTTTGACAATCCAAGGCCTAATTTTTTGATTACTTGGGGCAACAGACTAGAAATTCCTGTCCTGCATTAACTGCCCAGTTGTGCATCTCAGGGATTTTTTTGTGGTCTCAAACTTGGCGGCCTTTGTGGAGCTTAGTCATATTTATGTTTGCTGTATGTCAGCAGGTGGGTGTCAGATACAGGAAATGAATTTCACACGGGTCTTTATGCATTGGACGCTTGCATTATGGAGCTGATATTGGTATGTATGAAGTCATGCCATGTGAGAAATCTCAGAAGCAGGGTTCCCAGGAGCACCCAGGTACTGGAGTTTGGCGTGTGCTCTAAAAAGAAATGAAAGTTAAGGGAAAGAAAAGCATGAAAAACTGGGCAATGGAAATATTTATCATGTTTTCCAGAATAAAGTATTCTGTTTGAAAAATGTTTGTTTTCTGTCATCTCTCAACTTGGTGATGTGACATCTCTCCATATACTATCATTAGGTCTCATTTCAATGTTAGCTTTGTTGTGCAAGCATCTGTGAATACCCAGTCATTTCTCTCTTTTAACACCTATCCATACACATGTTTGCTCCTTACACACCTTTTCTGGGTTTATAGTACCTTAATTATGTTTCAAAAATGACTGATTTGGTTTAGCAATTATATGTTGAATATACATTTTAGTTTAATCAAACAGGTTTGGAATTTGTTTCTCATGAGTTATTCAGACTTCTGTAAACAAGACTGAAATCTGCTTTTCTTGAAAATCACCCTTATTTCCTCTCTCATTGCAAATGAATAACAGAACCAAAATAGTGTGTTGTGTACCAACACAGAATATCAATTAGAAACAACAACAGTGTTATTCTTTCCCATGACAGAAGCAAAATCAGGCAATAAATGTGAGGCTAATTTATACCTCGTGTTTTATTTTATGGCATTTCTTTCCAGTTGTTTTGTACTAAAATTTATTTTTCCTCCTTACACAATGAAGAGTAATCTATTTCTTTGCAAAATTTTTTGTTAGCTTTCCTTTCCTTTCTTGTAAGAAAGCTTCTCCCCTCCCCCTCTCTTTTATTTTTCAGTCTAAGGAAAATGGCTGCAGGTGGAAGAAGATGGTCGACAGCCTCCTTAAAATTTTCTCTGCAGTCCCTGAGTTTCAAGAGCTGATTTTAATTCCTGAAATAATTGTTTACTCCTTCCAAATGGCAAAAAAAAGCTGTTTTGGTCCAAGTTTCTAATTGATGCAGTTGTTTTGCATACTTCACATCAGTAAATCTGGGCACTAGCATCTAGCCACAGATTTACTGCTTTGGATACTTGTGTCTTTCTTTTAATGAATCTTTTCCATTATGCTGATTTTTTTCTAATTAGTTATTCTCATTTTCATCTAACTAAAATGTAATACTAAAATTATAAGTGAAGATTCAGTTTATTTGTCTTATAAAAGAATCCATAATTAATGACATTGAAAAATAAACCCGACTCACAACGTGATTCTAGTAATTTTTGCTGCAGTTTACTCTTTCCCTGGTGATATATAAACAGACAGCCAAAAGATTTCCTTGGCTTCATAAGCAATCTTAGAGCTGTATTTGACAACAATTTCTAAGAAAAAATAGACATATCATATTAAAAATTTACTATCATCTTCCTCCATTAAACAGGTGTTTACAACTCAGATGCTCTCAGGAGTATCTATTTTGGTTATATCAACTTTTAAGTACATGTTTCAGTGAGTGGAGCTTTTGTATAGTCTGACTCAATGGAATGAATTCCGTCATGCTGTGAAAATAAGCCTGAAGTATTTTATGGTAGGTGTTGAGGAGGTGATGCTGAAGACCATGCTGTAGGTACTGAATTCTACAGATACTTGACTCCATGATCAGCTTCACCTTCAAGCTGAAGACAACAAAAGCAATGAAGATTATGGTATAATCTGAACTAACCTCTAAGCTAAATATACCCCCATAATAGCATTATAAAAATGAAAATTATAGATTAATTCAAATTTTTATGGTTTGTGTCTGATAAATATATTTTTTATTGGCTGGTTTCTTTCATATGTATATAATCTTAACATTGGTGCTGCAAGCAAGCCTATTCAGGAAATTTGAGGATGGTCTTGACTCCTCTGGAGCACTGTGATCTGGGAAGTACACCTAGGACACCACCAGGTGTCCTAGGAAACCACCACCCATTACACATCTTGTGTGTAGCTTGCTCCTCAATCTATATTTTTACCTTGTTGGTAATTAATCTTCTTTTACTATTATGAACTGGAGCTCTGGAAATGTTGGATTTACACCTGCCTTTGTAGCCATTTGTCCAGTCAGACTTCCACCCAGCCAGCCTCATGGAAAGAATACTGCTTTGTCTGGGAAAGAAAAACTGCATATGGTAAAATCCCACCACAGATATGAATCTGGCATTTCTCTGTGTGCTGATTAATTACAATTTATAGTCTGAATTGTCAGGGTCTTCAGTGCAGGTTACTCTTTTTGGTGATGCAAAATCAGCTAAATCATCACAGGAAGGCTTTTGCAGAGGGGAGAATGGGATTCATAAACAACATGAGAATGATGTTTTCCAAAGAAGGAGAAATATTAGCTTCAAGGATGTCAGGATATGATGATGCAGCACCTCCTGCTAGATCCACTACACACACAGTGTAATTTCCCCTCAGATGCCTGATGCTCCTACCACAGCGTGTCTTACTGCATTAGTGGTTGCACTCATGTGACCACAGGGTTTGGCTGATGACCTTTACTCACAGAGACGCCAGTAGCAATTTACAAACCCTTTTACAGCCCTGTCAAGGGATTTTGCTGGAGGATGCTGCAGCCAGAGAGATCCTCCCTGCCAAATACTAAAGGCCTGTGACAAAAAGAAATAGAAAGCCTGTTCCGGACAATAGCTGTGAACAATAACAACACAGAGCAGTAAGAAACTTAAATATATCCACAGCTTTTAGCTTATTCAGTGAATTACATGAAGAATACTTTCAGCTACAGTGTAGTGATTTTTCCCTGAAACAGATCACAGACAAGGGGCACCCACAATTTTGGGTGCAAGTGTCAGGGCATGAAACAAGATGCCATGTGATAGGGAGGCTCATAACAATATCCCATACAAATGAAAACTCCTTATTCTTCCTCTTAGGACTGTTATCTTAAAATGAAGTGGTCAAACCCTTCCTTTCAGTGCATTTTTATGTGGCTGAAGGATAATGATATCCCCAGTTTACCTAAAGGTTTCTCATCTGCAAAACTGTGTCAGTTCTGAATTAATTCCACAGGGAGTACTGATGTCCCTTCCTCACTGGCTTTCCAGCTCCTTCCTCAGTGTATCCAACAGGACTAAGGAACCTTATGTTTTGACAGTTTGGGGCTTAGGGCTGCCATTTCTTCTTGTGGTCACCTCAACTAATCTAATTGATGCTTATTAGATTTTCTGCAATCATCTTGAAGAAAAATCTATAGCCCACTTGAAAACTGCAGCATTCTCTCTTGAAACTTGAGAATTACGTATCAGGCCTGAAATTACCACCTATCATATCCTGCAGTCTTTCCCAGCACGTGATTCTGCTGCAATGTCTCTGGGAACACATCCTTACCGAGTAACTGGTGGGGTACTTGCTAGCAGAGTGGTGAATCATGGTGCTGACATCACTAATAGTCTTCCTTAATCTCCCCCTTGCTTACCTGGAGGGGTGCTGTGGCTCAACACCCAACACCAACACCACTCAAGCCAAATTGACATCACATGTACCCTCCCCTCTTCCCCCTCAGGACAGCCAAACCAACTGGACTGGATTCCAAACTGGAAACACCAGCTCAGATATTTCTCAAAGGACAACTGTTGTCCTTAAAGTCTTACAGAAACTTCAGCAACTTGTTAGCACACATAGGTGCAAAAATGAAGATCTTTAAAAACTGAATTATAATATTTTTCAGGAAGAACTTTTTATATTATTAATAAAAAATTATTATTGGCTCTTTAAAGATTAACTGGGCTATTGAAGTCCTTCTAGCACCATAATAAGGCAAGAGGCTGAAGCTTCTAAAAGTGAAGGGACTCAGCAGTCATTCTAAGTAGATGTATTCTTGTTCATTATTTCCCATTTATTATATATAGCAATTTTTTCTATCAAATAGCTCAAAAATTGATACAAACCAAGCATTATGACATTCATTTACCTCAATTCTGTATTATAAGTCTTTTGAGAAAGTGTGGTTTTGCATTAACACTAGTGATTAACCTTTTCATGCCTGCCCAGGTTAGTGTTAGTAGGGTTTACCTTTCTAAATGGCAGAGCAGGAGAACAGTTTTTCATGCACAGTAAACTTCCACACAAACATGGAACCAGTAGCTCCCTACCAGGTAATCTGCCATGAGGATGCACGCATATGGTATTTCTACAAAAAAAATGAAGGTGTTTATTCATCTCTCCTTAAGCACCTTAAGCAAGTACTCCTTAAGTACCTTAAGCAAAATCACTCATGTAATACAAATCTCTGGTATCTTTCATTAGAAAAATTAAAACTCTCCCCTTTGACTAAAGAAAAACAGAAGGAGTTTAGCTTCCCAATTTGGACACTTTTTCAGTGATGTTTGAAAAAAAAAAAAGCCAACCACTCTTACTCACTCCTTCATGATCCTAAATAAAATTTCTGCCTTAGTGCAATTATGAGCTTTATGCCTTTTATTTCATAGGTTTCCTCCACATATCTTGTACCTTAGCTGCTACCTTTCATCATCCTTCCTTTTTAAGTGAACCTTACTGCCCATTGCCTCAATTAGAAATTCATATATATATATATAAATATAAATATATATGAAATCAGCACCGTTTTTTGGCATTTGTCCTCAGGATTATTTAATAGAATGCCTTATTTCAAGAAAAAAAAAAGAAGTACCTTTCAAAATATTTCTGAAATTATTATTTCAGAATATAGATCAGAAATTATTTCAGAAGAGTAGTAGAAATCATGTTGATTTTATTTAATCTAAAAATATTTTTTCTATGTCTAAAGATAAACTTGTAAATTCTACTCCCTCTACAGTCAGTCAGGAACAATACATCTCTCAGTGGTGTGCTTTAAATGTGCTTTACATTCTGGATATATATGCCTGATTCTCGGTTTTGTTATCAAGGGAATCTACATAGCTAGGTTAGTGTTAAAATGCCCACATTTGGATTAGATAAATGCCATCCATAGAAGTTAATGAAAGAACAACTTGATTTTTCGAAACTTCTTCAAGGCAGCATGATCAGATCTGTGTTAATCTCTGGTGAGCACTGTATTTCAAAATCAGTGGGGTTCCTCTCTCAGTCACTCAAGGACAAGCAGACAAAAAAATTATAAGCGATCATTGAAAAATTCTGCTATTTACTAGAAAGTCTCCTTAATAAATAGAGTAAATGGAAAAATTTTGAATTGAAGAGATACATTTCTTTTGAATTTACTATCAGACATTTGCAGCCAGTTTTGACTTGCTCCCACCCAAGGGTTGAAGGTTTTTTAGGCACATGAAGCCCAACCGAAACCCACAGAATTACTTCAAAGAAAAGCAGCATTTGCAATTTTTCTCATGCAAATAAAAGACAACAGAGATAACAAACCACGTGTCTGTTTGCTGAGTGTTCTTTTGCAACCATTGCTTATCTGAGAATAAGCAGGTGAGGATGATAAAGTCCTAGAATTCCTGACAGTAGGTGGGATGAAGGCAGCTGGACAGTTTCACTTTTTTTGGAGTGTAACTTAGACACCAATTTTATCACTGGAGGCATGGCTTTTGTGTTCCCTTTGGAGTCTACTGGATCATGGAGGTTTAATAGGAGACCTTAGAAATTTATATTGATGACCATATCTTCACAAGACAAACCAGCGCTAAAAGTACATCTAATGGCCTGAAGACAGGCTAGTCTGGCTACTTCCAACACTCTTATGACCTGAAGGCTGCAGGCAGTTGTCCCAAGGCCAAAAGACAAAGCTGACAATGGCAGCAACGGCAGCATGTCACTGCTGCTCTTTTGTCAGTGCCTGGAGTCCTCCTCAGAATACTTCACACACAGCCTGTGCATGTGTTGAGGTGAGATCTCTGCCACTGCTGTCCCTTCTTTACCCAAAGGAATTGGGCTGGGAAAGGGAAGCTGACAGCTAGTAAGAAACACAGACACAGAAAGTTTTATAGTGCAACTGTACAATCAGTATTGTAGCACCTCAACCATTTAGAAGTGTGTGCATATGTCATGGACAGCATGGATTTGGATTTTCTGATTAGATTGGTTCCTCTTAAACATCTGGTGGTGCTCTCTATATCCCACAGAGAGGACAGAGCATTGCTCACAGCTGCTAGTCTGTCAACTCTTGGTCAGGGTCATGGCTGGGAAAGGGAAGGGAGAAAAAGGCTTGTGCGTCTGAGTCAGCCTTTTTGTCCAGCCCTCACCTTTACCAATAAAAGCCCTGCAGCCACAATCATCTGGGTCACAAGCCCTCACAATGTGGCCCCACTTTGGCATACACGCTCTTCTTGTAGTGACTGTCACCCTGAGTCCTGCGCCTGCTGCGGCACAGGGTGAAAACGATGTCACTGGAGAAGATCTCTATCCCCCTCTGTGGGACCTGGCCCCGGGAAACCTTCTGGATTTCCCAGTAAAGGACAACAAAATTGTCATCAGTGCTTGGAACTATCAAGATCGACTGGGAGTTTATAAGAGCTTGCTAAGTGCTTCAGCCAAGTATTTTGATGCCTTTGGACCCCACAACAGTGGCAATATTCTCTGGGGATTACCATTGCAGCATGGGTGGCAATTTCGTACAGGTATGAATTATTTCCTTAAGATACTGGCTCAGCAAATTGTTTACCAGACCTGCTTAGAGGCTTCCTTTCCAAAGTTTCTGCCTCACAAGCACAGTATGGCCTCAGACAATGTAAACTTTGACAGAGCTAACAATTTGAAAAAGAAATGCTGAGTGAAGACCCTTACCTTGCTGAGAAATAGCTATTAAAATTTTTTATAGGAAGAGGTCAGAACACAGATTTGTGGTATAGATGGGCAATATTTCAGCTAACTAAAAAACTTTGGAAAGGCATTCCCAGTTTCTTCAGTTTATGTAGACAGATTTCAGGGCATGCATTCTACAATTATGTTCTAAAATTGTTAACTAATGGGCTTTTATTTTTGTTAATGTTACAAGCTTCTAGAGGTGGTTTGATTTTCAGTTCTAAGACATCTTTGAAAGTCCACATCTCCCTCTGAGAATTTATTTCCATTTATTCTTCATGATCAGTTTAGAAGTAGCCTCCTTATTTTCTAAATGTTGTTTACAAAAATTGAAGTTTTTATGTTTTTTGGGGTTTTTTTTGTTTGCTTGTTCGTGGGGATTTTTTTTTTTTGTTATTTTGTTTTGTTTTGTTTTAAATTATGTCCAAATTCTAAGGGTTTATCCCCTAAAAGCTGGTTGTTTTCTAGGGCAGTCATTCTTGGTTTTCTTGTTGTCCCTTTCTTGTCTTGTGCCAGGGGAGCAGACACAGAAACACATGTGAAAGGTTCCTTAAGGCTAAGGCTGCAATATCTTATCAGGGGTAAACAAATGCATCAGACTGCCTGTTGTTTTCTTTATCGGATGCAACCCGTAGTTACATGTGGTGGTGGTGGTTTGGGTGACACTGAAGGTTTGAGAGAAGACAGAAGTCCTGCACCTGGTGGTGAAGGAAGGCTGCCAGCATTTAGTCACACCTAATGAAAAATGTACTCCCAAGTCAAAATGAGGAAAACAAGATAGTAAGCAACCTATAAGCAGGAAACTAGCTGGCAAACAGCTAGCAACAAAAAGAATTTGGTTGGAGTTTAGGCAAGCTTTTTCCTGTTTCCCTTCTTTGTGCATACAAAAAGAAAAGCAGACGAAATGGGGGACTGGTACAGCAGGAGAATTGACCAAATGTGTGGCAGAGGCAAAGATGCAGCAGCTACAGTTGAGTGGTGACCTGCTGGAAAGGAGGAGTTGTGGAGTATGGCCTCATCCACAAAGTGAGAGTGTGCCTTGTTGCAGTGACAACTTCCAAGTAGAGACAAGAGACATAGTTTGTGAGGGGAACATTTGCTCCTGGTTGCATAAACAGGTAAAGATGTCCTGTCACCTGCTAAAGAGTCTTAGGACTGACACTTAGACAAAATTTTTAATTTACATGACCAGAAGGTTAAAAAATACTAAAAGGAGAAATATCACATAGTTGGAAGTAGTTTTGCAGTAAAAAAAAGTGAGCATTTGAAGGATAAATAGAAGGGACAAAGAATAACATAATTCTGGTGCATACAATAGTGAGGCTAGCAAGGGTTAAAGCGAATCCAGATAGGCAGTGGGATAGATTAGTGAGGAATGACTGAAGCATTTGTGTATCAACATAATAAGCTTGGGCAAACAAAAGCAGGATTTGAGTTCATGGTGCAAGACAACAGAACTTTGAAAATATTACAAAATTTTTGAATTAGCAGTTCTGTCTGGTCCTGAAAGTTATGTTACGGAGAGAATATTTTAATGGATATGGTTCTGTATAAAACATGAAGAACAAGTGAAGCTGTTACTTAATAAGAGTGGTACCACCAAAGTGTGATAATCCACTTAGGGACATAAAATGAAATCAGTATTTTGCCTAAATTTACAGCAGAGGAAAAGGATCTTGAGACAGCATGGCTATGAGGAATGAGATTGTGGAAGCAGAAATTGTCACTTAGAAGGTAAAGCTAAACTGAGAGTCCTACCTACAGAAACTGAGGAAACAGAGTAGACTCTATCTTCACTTCACATACAGAAGTACAAATCCAGGATCAAAAACTGTAAGATTCACATGGTGTTGTCT
>NW_005054306.1:11251638-11256922 GCF_000277835.1 Geospiza fortis
AAACACATATATTTATTTGTCTTATATCAGCAGTAAACAAGACATTAGAATAAGTATAGAGGAAAGAATATTTAATGATATGGAACAAGAAAAAGGGATAAAGCACAGGTTATGTGAATCAAAGGTAAATTGTGTCGGGCTAATTTGATATCTTCTTTTGTCATACAAATGTTGGGGTTTTTTTTCAAAACGAAATGCAGAACTGCATTTACTCCCTTTTACAGAACAAGGGAACTGCAAATCTGGTAAAGGAACACCTGAAGGAGAATTTAGTGATAACTGCTGCTAAAAGAAGTATACGGCTAAGTGGAGGATGTGCTAGGAGTTCTTCATCAGTAAGATGAGAATAACTACATTTATCACTTTCAGTAACAACATTTCCACAAAAAAAAGTGGAGAAATCTTGCTGATGAGGCTTCACATAGTTATCAATAACACATCTGGGAGGCAGTGTCATTACAGATAATTTGGGTAGACCTGGAGACTGAAATAACAGCTGTTAAGCACAGAGAATAGGTGGAAGCAGAGACAACAAAAGTGGTATGGACATCTGTAAGTGCAGTTAAAGCTTCCAGCTACAATTTCTACATATCTTATAATTATCACTGGTACTGCCTGGGAAATCTTCATTTTCCTGAAACACCAATGCTAACAATATTTGGTTAACCTCATGTACAATTCTTTTGCAATATTTTGTCTTTTTCTTCTTAGCCTTTATCTTTCCCATTCATCCCCTTTGCACACCAGTGATCTATTGCTGTCTGTTTTTTGGCATTCTGTTGAAGTAAAATCTTGAAAAATTGAATATTTCTGTAAATATTAAAAAATATAATCTTAGTTTTAAAAAATGGGTTGAAATGCAACCCTCATTATTGCAAGTTCATGTTCTCAGTGCTTGGCTACTGAAAGATACAGGTTTGAGTAGCTAGCATGCCCCAAAGCGTAAGCTCTGCCCAGTCAGCTAGGGAGAATAATTAGGATAATTTGTATGCACATTGTTCATGATCATCCCTTCTTCTTGAGTGTAAGTATCAGAAAATTTGGTTTGGTAATGAGGTTTAGTTCTAATCTGACAGAAATGACGCTGCCATTATTCAGCTGACTCGTCAGAGAGCAAGTGCTCTGCAGGGCAGTTTGGGAGCTTCTGGAATAGCTCAAGTCATTGCACAAGGCCATGGTAATTGCATGCCATGCACTTAAAGCAGACTTCCTGACACTCTGCATGACAACACTTAATGTACACGTGTGGTATTCTTTTAGGACTTAGGCTATTTCTTCATGCCATGTGCTCAGAGTAAAATATTCTCTCATGAATATTTGCGAAATGTCTTGCATGTTTTCTACAGCACAGATGCTTGCAAACTTTGCTAATTAGTTACAGCAATGTTTGCATGCTTAGCTTCACAGTAAGGCTACGTTTGTCTGCATGATTAAGCTGGAAGTGATTCTGTATCACACAACCCAATTAGGTGAGGCAATTACTGGTACATTTAGTTTGTGCTATTTTGCTCGTTAAGCAGCTCTCCTGAACTAGCAGCCCTATGTCTATTAGAAATGATGCTTCAGCTATGCATGTGCTCATGCCTGCATGTGAATGTATATTTATATCGCACTAAAAATACTGTGATGTCCTGATTTCAAACAGTTCAATAAATTCACAGAATACATTTACAGTGAGGGATAGCTCAAAATGTAAAACACAAATTATTATGCAATGAGAAACTCAACTACTCTAGGACATTAGTTTATGAAGAAAAACAACAGTGATTGTTTTGCTTCTCTAACCAAAATCTGCATGCTTTATTCCTTACTATTTTTTTCATCTCAGTGGGATTTTTTGTGTGAAAAGTTTGAGAAGAATTTGTTGTATTATTTCATTTGATTCATTCAGGTAGGTTAGCAGATCCTTCTGGTGTGACTTCCTGTGGCTATGAAAATGGAGAGCTCCTGTGCCAATCTGTAAGAAGCTGGTGGTCCTGTAAGTATATGCTGTCACACTGTTCTTCTCCAAAATAAATTAGTGTCCATGAAGGCCATCTGAAAATATTTCTTCTCCTTAGAGCTCTCTATTACATTATAATTTCAGTACTATGTAATTCTCCATCCCAAACTTGCAGCAAGGCACCTAAGTGTGAGTGGGTAAATGAAAGTTAATTAATTTTGAATATTTACTTGAGGAAGGGGAAAAAAAGCCAACAAGTTTGAAGCCTTAAAAATATTTCTACTGCAAATATTCATGTGAAAATATGTGACAGGTATATATATTTGTGGATATTTGTAGATATTTGTAGTTTACAATTAGTCCAGAGCAGATTTCTTCAGTTTAGGTGCTTGCACTTCCAACTAAAACTTTGTGAGAAAATGTCAAGCAGGAATCTTTGTGGTTCTTATACCATCCTTGGTTCTCGTTCCCTTAGAATATTTTCCCTCCATCAGTCTTGTCCCTTGCTCCCTCAGCAGTGAACAAGAAGCAAGAGCCGGGTCAGCAATGAGTCTCAGTGAAACACTGTCTTCTCATCGCTTGAGAGTTTTCCTCTGCTCTTCTGGCTGGCCATACATTTCCTCCTGAATTCCCAACCAGGTCCACAGTTAGGAGCTGTGTCACATGAATTTCTCTTTATATATAACCGTTTATATTTGTTCCATCAGCACCCTCAGGGAAGCTGAAACCCTTGCGCCTGAGCAGCCTGTCAGTGCCCCATCATGGGGACCCCACCAAACAGTCCAGTCTATTGGAGCATGGTTTGACCAACCCATTTAGGGTCACACACCAACAATGTTCCCACTTGGAGTTGGTAGATATTTCCAGTTTAGTCAAGTATGTTATCTGCTTCTGGCCACTCATCCCTTAGTGCCCTTGAAGGACTCACACTAAACAGTGTACTGAATAACACACTTTATTAACAAACACACTGATAGTTGAACACTGTGACAGGTTAAGGTTCAGAGATTGCTGTTGACAGTAACTGATTACAAAAATGAATTTAAAGCAATATATTGACCAATTCTAATCACCAATTAAAGTTAGCTAGAGATAATAATTCAGCTTGCACAGAATGAGGTTCTTACCCAATAGGCATCCCTTCAGGGGAAGAAGACAAGTTATGGTGGAGTCTTCTCTCACCTCCCTCCCCACTTTAGCTAGATTTATATTGCTTCCTTTGAGGAAAAAGAAAAGGTTAAGTTACAGTTGGTGACATTTCATGTTGATGTGGTGCTTGAGTCATTAGTATATGTACAGAAAATCAAGACATATCTTCAAGCTGATGAAGCAAAGGCCAGCTTCTGGTTACTGTCTGGTTCATTCCATGGGCTTACTTCCTGCTAGCTGCATGTTTTCAGTGGAGCATAACCATAACACTGCTCTGTTACTCCATCCTTTATTTCATACCTGCATCAATTTCGACAGACCATGACCACAGCACCTGTCCTTTTTAATCATCTCATGCTTAGAGCAATACACTGAGTTCCCTCAGTATCCCTGCTCTTGAGGTGTGCAGACCCAGTCCCGGCTGAACCACAACCAGCACACACACTCCTTCTTCGTAAACTTTGTTTTGCGATCTTCTCCCATAAGGTGGAGCAGCGGCTTCCCATTAGGAGGACATGGATACATGGTAGGGGTTCAGGTTTTGATGATTTTGGTCCTCACTGCTGGGATTTTGTACAAAATATCAGTGCAGTCCTTGCCCCTGAGACCATGCAAGAGCAAATGATTCCTCAGCATAACAGCTCAGAGGTGCCCACCCAAGAGGAAGAACAACAGATCCCCAGGCTTTTCTTCACTCAAAACTATTGAACTTCATTTGTACAAAGGGGACACAATTAAGAGGAGAATTTCAGATTCTCCTTTCAAGAGAGGAATATCAAATAGCCCTGTGGGCACTCTCACTGGGGACAAGATTTGGCACCAGTGAGAGCTGAGCCTGGGTTTCATACATTCTGGGTCTGACTGCTCCAGCTTACAGATCAGACCAGAGAAAGCCATCATCATAAAATAAATCTAAACAGATAAACTGAGGTAATATCCAAGCAATTTTCAGAGAATGAAATATTTTCTAGAAGCAAAATTATTATTTTCCAGTAAAATATCACAAAGTTTCCTTTCTCGTAGGTCTAGGGTACATAGAAGAAGGATTTTTAATAGCAACAACACTTGTGGAATACCCCTTAGTCTTTCTATACTTAGTTTGCAATTAACATTTGAGAGACTATTCTTGTCCTGTCCATGACAGTATACAAAGGTCGAACTTTTTTCCATTAGTTTTTTTCCTTTCCTGCAAAGCAAAACACAGTGGAAGCTCATACAAGGCTCTTAAAGGACAATGCAGAAATGAACACTACAAATCATACCTAATTCAATACAAGGGTCATCTTTATTGCATTTCAGTACATATATTCCACTGCTGAACACAGTTGTATTTGTGGCAATTTCAAACAGTTGCTTTTGGTGTGGGAGAGAGTTCATTTTCTTATGTGGGAATTTTTCATTCGCTTGTGATTAACACCTGCTGCCTTTTAATTGTTGTTACAGGTATGAATTACTATCTGTCTATTATACCCTTTCTGGGGGCAGTGGAGGCTGGCCTCTTTGGGCAGCTGCCATATGAGATAGAAATATTGCCACCAGAGGAGCAAAAAGATGACTTCTGTTACAGTGTTAAAGACTGCTGGTCTCTCATGCCCAAGCTCATGGATGACTGGAAAGCCTTTTTTGAAGTAAATAATTTTTTAAAAAATATTTTTAGGAATTATACCAAAATGTTAGCTTTAAAAACTATTATTACTGTCATTTTTTTAATATCCAGACAGCTTAGTTTGTTTTCAATAGCAGCTTCATGTAAAAATAACAAGCAGGAAAAATGGAAAGCATAACATACAGTGAGTCAGAAATAAGTAGGACAGGATTTTTAAATGTTATGGAATTTTTCTCTTATTTTAAAACAGTTCTTATTTTGGCCTCTGTTCCAAGACACTGTTTTGTATTCAATTATATTTGTATTCTTCCAATACTGCTTATGTCAGCAATGCAAAATAAGCCTGTGAGATGATACACTGCCTTTAAAAAGTGGCCTTTGGTTGGTTTTATGAGGTTCGTTTATTTCTTTAAACATCTAAAACTTGAAAATGCTGAAACATAATTCAGCAGTACACCTATTTATGCAAGTAGATATTCTCTTTCCTCCTCACTCCGCTGTTGTCTAATCCCCAAAATAACAATATTTCTTACTTCATAGATTTAATAGCTATTTTTTATAGCTAGACTACTGCAGTCAAAATTATT
>NW_005054306.1:11256991-11373452 GCF_000277835.1 Geospiza fortis
TAAGAGTAAGACTGGATCTGTCTTCATAAGATCATTTTTCCCACACATCATGTTTCAGAAGTTATTGTAAAATATCTACTCCTCATATAACTATAATGATAACAAGGATAATTTTCTTCTTTTTCTGAAAATCTTCAGAAAGTTGTGGTTAAAAGAATATAGATAAGTTTTTTAAGATAATAAGGCATCCCCTATTTTAAGATAATAAGGAGTCCCCCTGAATATTCCATGGCACTCATATACAAAAGTCCACTGAATTTTTGTAACCAAATACCGAAATTATGCGAATAAAACCCTTGCAATGTTGAAGACGAAGACCAGCAACTAACACTAACTATTCAAAAGCAATTTCTTGCAGCTTATTATTTTGTGAGGTATGTGCCCATATTAAAAAAAATTGGGTTTAAAACTCCCCTCTCATTTTCTGCCCCTTTTGCTCCCTGTTGCTGCAGTATCTGTTATCTACAGAACAGAAAGCTGTGAGATCTGCCAGCCTCTCCTCCTTCAAACTGGACAATGCCCTTGGTCTCATGTGGAAGGCACATACCTCCTCCATTGCTTATGCACTCCCCACATTCCATGACAGGTAAGGGTAATAGAGCAGTGTCCATGGAAGATCTTTCCGCCACCAGGCCTCTTTGGAAGGATGGTATCCTAAAAAAGTCTGCATGAGCCCTCGTACTGTCACTGTCATATTTTCTGAAAAATCCCTTTGCCAGGATTTCTTCTCCTGGGAAGCTGAGAAGCCTCAGAGAAAAATGAAAACTATAATTATCTGATTCACTTCTCCTATGTTTTGCTGCTTTGTAATGTGGTTTGGAGATTGTTTACCAACTGGTCATTGTTTGATTGGTTTTATATGAATTGTTTTGACTTAATGACCGATCATGGTCCAGCTGTGTCAGGACTCTGGAAGGGTCACGAGTTTTTCATTATTATCTTTTAACCTTCATCAGATTCATCTTTCCTCCCCACGGCAGGAGACCATGGAAATGCCACACTCATACCTTAGGTATCTACTCTTTAGGCTCTGCTCTTCCTTCCTCTGTCTCAGAGTGTGGGGTGACCAGTGAGATATGGCTGCCCAAACTGTGATGGCCAGTCAGACTCTGGGCTTAAAATGAGATGCTGGTTCCCCTCTGGGAGCCAGGGCCTGATTTAGGAGCTGAGTTTAATCTGGGAAGAGGCAGGGTTGCCAGGAGAAATTGGGTATAAAGTACTTAAGGAGGCTTCAAGTTGCTGTGGCGCCAAGGCCACTCAGGATTTTATACTGAACAAAAATCTTTGGGATAAATGATCAACTAGTGTGTTCTACAGGAGAATTCAGTTATCTGCCGCATTTTTTATTTTCTTCTCTTTCAGCCTAAAATATCTCTCTGATCCAGAAGCAAATTTTGCTGAAGACTGGGCTAATGCTGTAGATTTCATTGCCGCCACACACTTCAGAACAGACTTACTGACCACAAACAACTTCCAGGCTTTCCTGCCCCAGAGGATGCTTGTTGAAGGGGATGTTGTCTCATCCATTAGTGACTTCAGTCCAGAGCAAAATAAGGTTCTGGTGTCACTGAGAACTCTTCACAAAGTAAATAAAATAACAGGTATGACCTTGACCTACAGATGTTTGTTGTCCATAGATATTAATATCTTGTTCTCTCTACATACCTTTCTCCATATGAATACAGTGAATGTTTGATATAAAGTAGTATAAATCTTAGAGACTAAGTAGTAATTGTTTTACTGTTAGTCTCTATCAGATGTATACTACTTTATAGTAGTATACATCTTAGAGACTAACAGTAAAACAATTAAAATACAACCATAAACAAACAACACACCAGACAGCAAATGCTGGGGGGATAACACTGACAATATGAGGGATTTCAGTGAGAAAAAAACCCCAAAAATTATGGGAGCAGATGATCTTACTCTCTTTTCCCAGTTTTCACAGGAACTTTAAAAACAGAGACTTTTTTTGTGTTTCACCAGTTGAATCTGAAACCATTATAACTGTAAATGAAATTATTATACCAATTGAACAAGAACAAACAAACAAACAAAAAGTAAATTATCATGAGGAACAGTTTTTGTGTCCAGAAGTGTTCTGGTTTCAGTTTTTTGTTTTCTCTCGGTCTTTGATTTAACAGAGATCTGTCCCAGCAAAACTGCATCCTTAGTCAATGCTTTTTTGTATTCACAAAAATAAGTCGTACATCACCATCCAGTGGTGCAACACAGAATTACACTCTCCTGAGGATTCAATTCTTTCATAGATACTTCTGGGCTGGTTATTTTTGTTTGACCTTTATGAAGCAAAGTTATTTTAAATCTTTAACACAGAATGTAAAAATACACTGAAAAATTGGCATGCCTAGTTATGGCACTTGTGATCTTCTTCTATCTGTACATTTCACTGAAAATTCTCTCACCAGTTGTATTTAAAGCTGAAAAATGTGTGAAATAAAGCTATTCAGTGCTGTGAAAGAGCATCCTTCCATTACAGAGTGCTTCCCTCACATTTTTCACATAGCATTATTTTTTGGAATCTGAATAAGGGTCTGAACAGATCTATTGCTTGCTTGGCAGCCTACGACACAGTTCAGGGTTTCTTGACATACCTCTAGGAAGGTAGAGGAGCACAGCAAGGAAAAGCATGACCAGAAGGACAGGAAGGAGGGACGACAGCACCAGGGTAGCACATCAGGTGAGGACAGCACTGCAGGGAGAGAGGGAAGGATGTATGGATGTTGAACATCATAAATGGAAGGAGAGAGAGAGATAAGCTTCATGCAGGTGCAGCCATAATGAATCCCGCAGCTGAAATCCCTTGCTTTGCAGGGGAGAGATTTCCCTGACTTTGCTCTAAGGGATGAGCTTTGAATTCAGCTGAGAATTAAATGCCACCTAATTCAGCCTGGTGACTGATTTGCAGATGAGAAAAAGGAGCTTTAAAATAAATTTGACTGCATCTAAATCCACAGCCTCAGCAGGGACCTGAAAGACCCTACCTTAGTGCTACAAAAGACAGGTGACAAAATATACTGGTTTTGTAGAGGCTTTTAAATACCTCCTGTGAGAGACAGGGTTCTCTACCGGTACTGCAAACTTCAACAGCAGATAGAAGGTCTTACTACCTCCTAGGATGGGACCCTGTCCAACCCAGAGTGAGGCTTGATTTCTTGGTTCAGAGTTTGATTACTCTTTATTTTCGTTCAGTTGCCCCTGCTAGTCTAGCAGGAACTGTAATGAGAGTTGTGCTGCTTCTAAAGCTTTTCTTCTCATGGACTGTCAGATCAACTTTTAGCCAAAGGCAGAAAGGAGGAGAATAAATTCTTCTTACACTAGACATTTTTACCCTCAGATTTCCTCTCTATCTGCTCCAAAGATGAGCACTGACTGGGGTGAGCAGTAGGCAGTGACTATCCTGCAAACCAGTGCTGATGCTAGGCTGGGTTGGCCAAGCCACACATCCTAGAGAGCCACTGCTTATCACCTGGACAAAAGTATTTGGATCATCTGCTTCTTTACCTTGATGTCTTAGCTGGCAGAAAGTGAACACCCTTTCTTTTAGAGTGAAAAAGAAGACAGGCCTGACTATAACTCCCAGGCTACTGCTCCATAAACCATGGAGCTATCTGCTAGAACATACAAAGACCTTCCCGTAAGTCTTCAATCATTTCGACCCGCAACACTGGTGACACAGGAGCAAGCCCCGTTGTCTGTCAATACGAAGGAGCTGAATGAATGCTCTGCGTCTCCCTGCACATTTGTAGGCAATTATCACCCCCTCGGCAAGCTCCAGCTTTGTCTGCATTTCTCTGTCCCCAGGAGAGTGCGGAGTGCTTGCTGCCAGACGCGCACTTGGTCCCTGGTGCGCTGCGAGCTGCGCGCGCTCCATGCTAATTTGCCAATGTCATGTTGTGTTTCTTTCCAAGGAGGATTGCTGCTGAAGATCTGGCAAAAGGCTATGTCCACCGAAGCAGGAAGAAGAATAGGCCGAGAACTGATTGAAAGCTTAACTTCGAGCCAGAATCTCGAACTACTTGACCTAATAGGAATTTAGAATTATTTGGAAGGGGATTATTTGAAAGTTCCCAGTTCCTCGAGAAAGAGCAGTTCCAAGGTGGATTGATTTAATCTTTTAGTGGACATGTGTCTGGTAGTCTGGCCTTGGTAATTTCTTACAGCAGGATTTCCTGAGTAGCCATGCATGTCTCTCTCTCATATGGAATCGATATTTTTAACCTTAATTTTCCTATCTCATTTGTTTAACTCAATTCCTTATAAATAAAAAAACCTCACAGAAGAATCTTACTTTACTACTTTTTATGGATTAATAAATAATGTATCATAATTGGAGACAAAATTAAAAGCAGGCAAAATATGTTTTGTTTCAGACTGGTTTCTTTTTTCCCTGTAGGCAGGGATTCCACTAGATATGTAATTACTTGATGGTCTAGCAGATGATCATGAGAAACTTTTTTTTGAAGTTCTGGTCTAAAAGCAATGCCTTGACTGTTTCCCACCAAAGCTGTTATTTCACAGAGCAGCTGCAATCAAACTGCAAGCTTTCAGGCTTTTCAGATTAAGTACCTGAGTACAGATAGATTCCCTTGCTGTGCTGTTTTGCAACAAGTACATGCCTCACGTGGTAGAGCAGAGCCTGACCAGAGCAGTCCTGAAGCAAATTATTTTATTCCGTAGCAGCTTTTACATGACAACAGAGATTTCTTGTACTTGATTCACTTCACTTTCTTCAAGAAAACTTTGATCTATATATGAATTTATGTGATTGTGTGCCATGTACAACCACAGGTTGCTTTTCCTTTCCCCCATGTCTAATCCACTTGTTGCAGTGTGTCATATGTTGGATTTGGTTACTGAGGAAAAGCTGTATTTATAATGTTTGCTCTCCCAGTGCCTGGAACACCCAGACCCAAGAGTTGATCCCAGTCTTCAGGGTGATAACACAAATTTGGAATCGGTTATAACTTGAAAACAGAGGTTGTGGGGAGGTGAGTCATGCCCTGCATGCAGACAGGGCTTGAAGTTTCTTGGGAAGTGAATGAAAGTTGTCTTTGCCCACAGCAGTTGGCTTGGAACTAGATGACCTTTCAGGTCCCTTCCAATCCAAATCCTTCTACAATTCTATGAAAAGAAATAATTTCTTTGCATTCCATTTTCCCGGTTTGATTTGTCCTTTCTCCCCAAACTTGCATGATATTTGCACTGTAAATTAAGAAATAATTATCATCACATTGAGCAGTTAAACACCATTCTGTCCTTTAATGTCCCAGGACAAAGGTGTTAATTATTCATTGTCATGTAATGGATAAACTCTTAATGTACCATCATTAGCTAACAATTTTCAAAGGAAATACATTAATGAGGTATAAGAAAATGTGGGAGTTTTTACCTTAATTACCTGGTTCATAGATCACAGTAATTAGATTCCATGAGACATTAGATATAATCCAAAAATAATCATCACAGCTGCCAGCTGCTAAATATTAAGTTAGTTGTGCTCCAGAAAAGTTAGAAAAATTTTTTTGACCTTTTCTGTAGTTAGATTAGATTGAACTTAATGTACGCTTTGAGAAAACAAAAAGAGCCATTAGTACAAACTTTTAAACTGCACACTGCTGCACTTGAGGGAGTATTTATAAAACACATTTTAAAAACGCAATTTACTTCTTACCTGCATTTATGAAACTTTAGGAAATAGTTCCAAATTTTGAGAGTCTTCTTTCTTAATACAGCACCAAGCATTTATGTATTTCATACACTTTGTCCTAATCCAACAAGACAGCCAGTCAGGCAAAGACTTCAGAGATTGGCCAGTGATTGCTCTGTGGAAGCTGAGGAATCTATAAAAGTTTAGGCAAAATATGGGATGGGGGTTTCTTACGAGTAGAGCCAGTTATCTTGAAATAGAATAGATGCATACTTGCAGGAAAACTTCTGAGTATCAGAAACTAAACAGAGAGAAAAGCATCAAGAGAAAGCTGTAGAGGTGTGGTAGGGGGGCTTTGGAGAAGAATGGGAGAGAAGTGAAGGAGCCTGCTTGCTAATAAGAGCTAGCAAAAGATGACAACTCCCTAAGCAGGGGTTTGCACAGCGAGAAGGGCTCACAAAGCATAAAGGTTTTTTCTGCTCAGCATTAATCTGGGGTTTGCTGCTCTCTTCTCATGCCTTTTACATGTGTGGTTTCTCTAATGAGGACTGGCTGGCATTAAGTGAGGCTACTTCCTATGTGACAGGGATGGTGTTCATAATAAGTAAAGCCACAGCTGTCTTTGGAAAGACAGGGGGTTACACTTCTGTACACACTTGCAAACAGCAAGCCTAAGGGGATTGGAACAAACAATGTTTGGGCATGAAGAAGGGAAGTTTAGAAATTAAATGTGTTACATGATAAAGGGAGAACTTGGGAAAATATAAACACCAGAAAAGAGCTTCAAAACTTGGGCAATAGTGCTGAATGCTGTGCAGTCCCCTCTCCACAGCTCATATTAGTCAGGTCAGCTCCTTATTTCTGAGTGCCATGGAGTTTTCAGTGCCTTTGCTACAGGAGTGATCACGTTTCTGAGGAATGGTCAGAAGTGAGATTCTTGTCCTTGTCCATATATTTGCAACTGGGCATACAGCTGCTGTGCCTTATCAAATACTGTGCTAAACTTACATAACAGAAATACATAAGGGCTGACCTCTCCACCTGTTCTTCCATAAGGGGAATGGCAACCTTGTCCTTCTCTGGGAAAGGTACCCCTGTGTCTTCACAGAAGAGCAGATAGGTGTCAGCAGGCACTTTAACTTTCTGAGCATCAAGACATGGAGCTTACAGGGCAAACACCCAAGGTAGTAAAGATGCCAAAAATCTCTTTTTTCCTTCAAGTAGAAATTGGACTTCTAGCTTTTCCCTTCCCTATGATCCTAATCTGTGGAGAATTGGGCGTTCCTTTCCAGCCTACACTCTCTAATAAATTATGAAGTGCTTTTTTTTCTGGTGGGAAAAATCACACCTGGCAAGTGTGGAGGGAAGAGCATTCTTGCCCAAGGCAGCCTCTAATGTGGTAGATAGGAGGTTTTGCAGGGAAGCAGAAGATGTAGATTTGGACTCTGACAGATAGAAACTAAACTAACCTAATATAAATATTCTAACTGTTGTGCATAGCATTAAAAACCCTCTGCATTTCTCAAACTCAAATTGTTCAGTTACTTTCTCTGACCAAGGCATTTTATCTGCCCCTCTCAGCAGAGTGTTGGAGGCTGTGGACCTTCAGTTCCTGCCACTAAAGGCAGTGAGATTCAAGGTGATGGAGACCTGTTATAGCATTTCCATCACCTTAACCTCAGTGACCTCAGGAGGAGCACATTTCCTCTCTGGTTGTGATATAATTAAAAAATATGAATATGCTCGTAGATCTGAGTCTAAGCTTGTTAGGGATTTAATTCTCTTTTTTACAATGAGACACAAGGGCCATGAGGTGTTTTGAGAACAATGTGCATGGCACAAACTGCCCTGACAGGGGCTGTCAAGGATCCCTAGGAGGGTGTTGATTAGCCTGGGGCTGCAGACCTGCCTAACTGCACCAGCTGGAAAGGGCTGCTTGATAGGGAAGCATTGACAGTGGCTCAAAATGGGGTTCAGAGGATGAGGAACGGAAGCAGAATCATGTAATGATTTGTTAGAAGATATTTACACTTGCTTAAATCACGGGTAGAAAAAACGTGATAATGTAAAAATGGTTTTTAACTGATTAATGCCTAATCAAACTCTCCATGACAGAAAGAGCAATAAAATAAAATCCTTAATGTCTCTCAGTTCTGCAAACTGTTGGTAGCTGTGGGGAAATTTGCTTGAACTGCTTGTGTGTGTGTGTTTGCAGGAAAGGCTGCAGCAGGTATGGTGAACAGATAGTGGCAGTATAAACCAGGCTTCTGGACTAGTAAAGTCATTTCAGAATGAAAGGCTCTTTCTACCTCTCCTTTTGTGTGACATTAGGTCCCAAAATACTAACAGATGTGATCACTGAACCTAAGAGAGCAGGCAGCTGAAATAAGAGGGAAAAAGGAAAAGAGTCTTTTTGCTGACAAAGTAGCTGCAGTGCCCCATGTGGGGCAATCCTGAGCCCCACTCAGATCCTTCCTCTGCACTATGAGAGCCAGAGGAATTACAGAAGGGTGATGTATTTGCAGTAAAGGAAGATCATAACATCTGAGGCTGCCCTGGGAAGAGGTACTGCTTTCCGAGGCTGGCCTGAGCCTCTGGTTGCCAGCACTGCTGCATCTAGAGCCTCAGGGATAGTGTCACAGAGACATGGGGATAAGGCACATGGATGTACTGGCATTTCTCAGATCATGGTGGAATCAGCCCCTTGACACACCATGTTCCACATACAAATGGAAAAAATTGGAGCAAATGTTCCACATGCACCCAAATTTTAACAAATAGGAGGGATTTAAGATTACATGACAAAATTAAAAGGGTCAGACTGAGCTATCCATCCTGGTACTCCCACTCTGGACAGAGCGGGCAGCAGTGGACTGGGGCAAGAGCAGCAAAGGCAAGGCAAAGGCAGGGTAATCTCTCCTTCTATTCAGCCTGCCAGCAGCTGGCAGTCTGCACTTGCATCAGGCCCACGTGGTTTATCAGTTCCAGAGAAAAAGAGTTGTGAAAAGTTATCTTAGAAAATACAAAAACCCAAGAAAAGATACGGAGTAAGTTTATCAAAGAGATTTATTATTGCAAAGCACAACACTCCCAGCACACAGATACATTAAGAAAACAAAGGAGGAAAACTAAAAAATCCCAAACAAACAGCAAAACCTTCCACTAATACATGAAGTAGAAGCAAGAGAACATTCTCTTCAGAGACTATCAGTTTTAACATGGTGTCAGGAAATTTGAAAATTTACATGGTAAAGGTGCATCAAAGTCTAAAAATGTAAGGAAAACACCTGGACAGTCTTAGAAGGGGGAGGAAAGATATCATATGTGTTAAGTGAATAAACTGTGGCTTATTGAGAGCATTGTGGTAGTGTTCCTGTGACACGTGTCATTTAAACAAAAGAGTTTTGGAGTTTAAAGAAGAATGTGGGGAGAAGATTCCTCTTATCTTCCCAGACACAAAGGCTGGATATACAAAAAAATGTGCATGTTGATCATCCAAACAGAAAATTCTGTCTCACTAAGGGCTTAGGCACACATGGAGTGCTGTGGAAACAGCTGCTTCTGATCAGGTCCTCAGTGAGAACTCACTGGAAATACTTCTTAGCATTAAAAGAGATAAGCCTTTAAGCTAACAAGTCTGTGCAAAAGCTTATGCCAATCTTTTGCAAAGCAAATATCTTATTATTTAAATACACTTGTATTCTCTTCAGGCATAGCAATTGTGGTATGTGTTCAGTTAAAAATGGCTTTCCCTTCCTGAATGCAGTCTTCTTGAGCATTAGTGTCTGGGAATGATAACCATGTCCCTCAAGGATTGCCATGACATTATAGCTTTGTCAAACATGTATTAGCAAACAGTATGAAATCACTGTGGTCATCTGTATGCCATGAGGGAACCACAGTGCTTATTAAGTCTTTAATATTGAACACAAACCTTTTATTAGGATCTTTCTCCATGTCTCCTTCCTCCCCTCTGCTTTCCCCAGCAAGACTGGGTGCCCCTTCTTCACAGCACAAGAGAGCACCATGTTCTGTCTTTCATCCAGAATGGAATGCAAATGGCATTGTCCTGCTGTTTCATGTAAACTGAACAGCCAGGATAGTTCCCATTCCTGTCATAGGACAGGTGTTGGCTCATGTGCCTGAGGAAAAGATGTGGGAGACCTCTCTGCTAGTCATATATTTACAGAGTTCATTAAACTGCCACCTCTGCTCAGAAGAATGAAACTCATTCAACTTTGTGAGGCTGAATATACAAGATAGAATTGCATCCCATGACAAGGGTGACAGAACCAGGCTCCTTACGTGAGAGGATCTATGCAAAGAAGAGAAATTGCTTCTTTGGAAGTATTTTGAAGGGAAGAATTTCCAGAAAGGGTTGATAGACCTTTGGGTTTTTTCACTAGATCCCAAATGCCAGTGTAGGATATCCAAAAGAATTTTAGATTTGTTGGGAAAGTTACTGCCATCCCACTTTGTTCACATCCATCCAAACACTTACAGCAACATGAGGACACCTTTTTTCTAGGCTATCTCAGCCTCTCCTTGTATGTCAGACTCTCCATGTGCTCAACCATCCTCATGGGCTTTTGTAGGACTCACTGCAGTATGTCTGCATCTTTCTTGCACCAGGCAGCCCAGAACGGACACAGTAATCCAGATGTGGCCTCACCAGTGCTGAGCAGAGAGAAGAGTTGCAAGTCTTTCTACTGCTGGCACATCCTGCCACTGCAGCCCAGAAGGCTGTTGACTTTCCTCTCCTCCTTTCTTCTATAGAAACCTGGTATTTTACTGAAGGAAATCATGGTAGTAACATATCATGCCTTTCAGAAATCCAGCAGGTGACAACATCACATTCAGAAGTAAAGTAAAAAAAAAGAGAAAAAAATCAGTAGAATACAAAAAGAAATTCTTTTATTCAAATTCCAAGCTGCTGAAACAAATGGGACTGTTTTGAGCTGCCAAAAGAGACATACAGATTTTTAAAAAAAAATGCTTAATATGTATTTAAAATACCCACAAGTGATGTGACAGCCACTTTTGTACACACCTGCAAGCCTTGTTAACTAGTGATATGCAAAACATTGTATGCTACATATGCATGGAATCAAAGTACTGTAAGTGATATTCTTAATAGTTAAATTGTAACTGATTTTAACGAGGATGAACATTTATATTGAATAAATTAATGTGAGACAATATTAAGAAATCCTAAATTAATTTGCATTAGTGAAAATTAATCATTCAGTAGAATTTTAATAGACAAGTCTGAAGATACTTTACTGTCTGCTTGAAAAGTCTTTTGCTTCAAAGAATACTAAGGCATTTTTGGAGTTTTTGCTTTTTAGCTCCTCAATAGAACTAGAAATAGGGTATGTCCAGGCTTTCTAAATATATTCCCTTTCTCCACCCTGCTGATTTCTTCACCCTACTGATTTCTGGATATGCCACTCTGATCAAGCTGCTGTTGATTCTGGAAACCCCTGGTACATCAACTCTATGTTTACATATTCTTGATAATTTTCCGTGGAAGTCAAATCACTGCCAGAGGGTTATGGACCTATCCTAGGTGGGTAGGGATGACATGGACACTAATTCTTCAGATCCAGATCTTCTGTCTACCATTCATGGCTGCATTTTCAGCAAATTGCTGAATATAATGCCTTTAGTGTGATTCTGGACATTAGCAGTACAAGGGGTTATAGAGATGGCAATGCTACATAATTTAGGCACTCCCAGGCCTTGTGAGTGGAGTGGCTTTGCTTTCCAGGGCAGATTACATATTGTGCAATGGTACTAACTGTGGTTTTTCCTCATGTGAAAATATTGGAATAAGTTCCAATATCACTGGATGGAACGTGCATGGGCTCATCTGGCTCTTGGTGCTTGACCAGAGGTGGCAACTGAGGTGGTTTTACCTCAGAGACACCTTTGGCTGGCTGTATGTTGCAGCTGGCACTTGGGACAAGCCCAGGCAAGCAGGAACTCAGTTTTACCTCTGGTGGAAAGGCTTTAGGCGAGGGTGAAGGAAAAAGGAGACAGGTCCTGCTGCAGGGTTTTCATCCAGAGCTTTATTTCTCAGTCACAGATCTCTGAATCTTGCAACAGCTCCAACAGAACAAAGAACTGCGTTGTCCCCGCGTCTTTTAAGCCCAGGGAGATGGGGAGGGAAGGGGTAGGTATGCCACCAACCAGGTGGGAGGGGGGAAGTCTCGGGAGACAAGTGGCACCTGGATAGCCCAATGTTGCCAGGGCTGAGAAGCATCTTTTGAACTTTGGCCAATCAGACGATGTCCTTGCTGGAAGGTTAAGATTGACGGACAGCTCTCAGCAGGAGGCAAGGGGAGGGGAACGGAGAAAGTATTGGCACACCTGGGAAAGGAACTGGGATAGCTGAAACAGTATATTACATCACAATGCAACATGAAAAGTTTCAAAATCTGGTCATTTCCAGTTTTGAGCCTTAACCTGAAGCAGGTAAGACTGGCTAAAGAAATGAATGTCCACCTTAGACAATCCTTTATTACCCTTTCCTTCTCAAAAAAACCCTCCAAAAACAACAAAACCAAAACCCAAAGGAAGCCACCATGCAGCTATTTCAGTAAGGGATGTTCCTTTTGCATATGCCCTACAGAGGTTCAGGAAATAACCAGAATTTCGGGCGCAATAAGAATGAAGGATTGGACTTGGCATCGTTCTCTGAATTCACTAATAAATATGTACAGAAGAGCTTTGTCCCTTCAAAGGATCATGAGACATTAGCTGGTTTGACTTCTTATTTAGGACAAGTAAGCAGTTTCGTTTTGCAGGGGATTATTATAGCTAAATTACAGCCTTGTATGCTCTCCATGAGTCGAGAAGGACACTTTCATGAGCGGCTTTTTCTTACAGTTGTGGTCAATCTTGATGTGCCAAGGACACAACTTCCTACTTGTTTCCAGTTAATTTCAGAATTATTTTCCTTCAGATGTCTCTGAAAACAAACACAACATAATGACAGGGTGAAACAGGAAATTTTATATTTGGATTTAAAAATTGCACAGAGAGTACAGGTGAATGAGCTCTTGAGATAAATTAATGGCTGCGAGTTAGGGCTTGTCTGTGCCATGAAATGGTTTGTCAGTACAATTACACAGCAATTCGAAGACTACAACAAAAATAAAGCTAATATATGACTCCAACACAGCTATGCCAGCAACATTGCTTAAGTATGTGAAAGTCTTACCAGTAAATTTTTCTTTTACTGGTATAGTTTGTGCAGTTCAGGGAAATATTTAACCTCCACTGGGCAAAAGAGCTCATTTAGTCAGCATAAACTGTGACTCCATCAAAAAGTTTTCCTAGTGTATCTCCAGTGTGATTACAACCATGGTGTCCCCTGTGTCATATTCTGGTCTGACAGACATAGTAGAAGAGATACCTTCCTCTTGGGGAGTGGCTTTCCAAAGGATGTGCCCTGTGACTAATGCAACAGAGCTGCAGGCCTGGAGGGAAGTTAATTAATAATTTAATTAATCTTTAATGGCAATATGCCAGTGTGCCAGATTTCACCAGTGGGCTGTTTTCCCAGCTCTGCCAACTATAAAAACATGCTTGAATATGCTCTGTGGGGGAATGGTAGGGCTTGTTTGAGAAGGAAGAACTTATAGAGCATCTAGATAATCATGGTAGTCTTCCCTGCCCTAAGGGTCTCTGAACCTTCAGCTGCTTTGAGACAGGTCCTTTGAAGTCCTGCCTGAGTCAAAGCTAAGATTTGCAGCTCTTAGAGCAACACACTGTTTATTTGCCCCCTCTTGACTCTTTCTTCTCTCTGTAATCACCATTGATTACAAACTGGAAAAAAAGCTTCACTTCTCATATCAGAGAAAAGTGAAAACAGCAGGCAGATGAAAAATTATCTAGCCATGAAAATTAGCAGGGTAGATGATGCCCACAAATCTGCATTGGAAGTTACTTAGGAAGGGGACTTTCAAAACTGCTGAGAACACATAACTACAGTCATGAATTTGGGTTCCTCACTCCAGTATAACCAAGGCTACAAAACCTGCAAAATCTGCCTCAACCATAGAAAAGCCCAGAGACTTTTCTGTGAAAGAAACAGCTCACTCAGAGGGTCAGTGGCATGACAGCTCCAAAGAAATGTCCTAGAAAAACAGTAAAAAAGGATTTATCAAGATGCACTGGGGTCAGAAAGGGTGATTTTCATTTATAGCACTGTCTTTAGATTTCAAATATGAGGTAATCTGCATCTCAGCACAATCAAGATGAAAAATAGAGAAAAAAATTGCACCTTAATATGTTTCATACAATTAGTTTAAAAAAAAGTACAATTGAAAATAAAGAAAACTACTTTTCCAAACAAAACCACCTCAGCTGTTCAGTTCATGAGAACAGGAAAACACAGCTGTGTAGCTTTTTCATTCCTTACTGCATTTCACTCTCTTTTCTACTTTTCCTTTTTTTGTGTCCTATTTAATAAGCACAGAAACTTGGTTAGCTGACACCATTCCTTTTCTGGCATTTGTGTGCAGTTTAAGTCCAGAAAGCAACCTTCTGAAACAACCTGACAGCAGTACTTATTTTCATCTCTCCAGGTGTCTGGACCACATTGTTTCTGTCCTTTTCCAGCCACTCAGCTATCAGCACTGGAAAGAGACTCTACTTTTTACTGCTTTTGCTGCTGAATTTTTTGTGGTTGTTGCTGTTCCTGTTCCTGCATGCCTCCATCTCATTTTTGGTGTCAGGGACATAGGAGGAGACATTACAGCAGCACCAGAGTTATTCCAGTTCAATGGTTGTAAATGACCTTCTATCTTCCCATTTTGTCACACTAGAAAAGCCACTGTTGATATTTGCAATACCATCCAAAAGACTGTCAAGCTGGGGGCTTTCCTCGTTAAAAAAGAAGAAACAACTCATGGCATTAAAGGAGAGAAACTTGTCATGCTGAAAAGAAAGCCACACATTTTAAATGCTTCGGGGTGATGTGGGTTTTTTTTTTTTTTACTTTCTCTTGAATATTTAATGAAAGGTTAAAATATGTTAATGATGGTTGTTGCTATAGCAAGCTCAGGCATCTGTAGTTAAGTCTCTTGCTTAATTGTTTGTTGTTCTGGAGTGATGAGGTCATGTTAACATCATTGACCTTCTGGGCACATTTATTCTATCAAAATTAACATAGCAATGACCTGAGGAAACTCTCTGTTTTTTCTCCCTCCTGCTTAGGATGAGGACTAACATTTTACTAGTATCACCCTGGCATGCTTCAGCCCTGATCATGGAAAGATTTCTAGAGGGACACTGGTGGAACATTGCAAATAATATATACTGATTTTTTTTAATGTAGACTTAACTGCTGAGGCTTACTTCTGTATTTCATCAAAACTATTTTTCCTCCTAGCGATTCTATTTAAAAGTATTTTATATCAATAGACTTAATTTTGATAAATCATATACATAATTTTGATAAATCATATATAGCAAATAATTAAAAATAGATATTAAAAAATGGCATAAATGTCCTGAGGAAAGGAGGCATCATACATGGGAAATGGTTAGCTGATGAATTCTTCAACGACTATCATGATCAGATATTAAGTAATGGACACATTTAATAGAAAGAGACAACATATTTTGGTGCATTATTATCCTGTATATAAGCCTAAATCAACCAATTTGATTATTTTGTCTGGCTACATATTTTTTAAGACTCTTGCCTGTATTAAAGATTAACTGCAAATGCCCACATCAAATCCTTATTTCCCAAAATGCTCACAAGTCCAAGTGTGGAATCCTGATAGAAACTGAATGTGCTAGAAAAAAGCCATAGCACAGCTTTCTGATGGCTGAGGGAGACCAGCAGGCTGGAGGAGCCACATGCTCCTTGGCTACCTAATGATTTCGGAGAGTGGGTATATCTGTCAGCTGTTAAAGACAAAAATTTTTGGGATTGCTTTATAAACCAAAGATTATCCAAAGAGAGTGATCTCCCTCAAGGCAGCAAAGGTCCTTTTCTTTCATGTTTTGCTAGTAACCTCAAAGAGGACAACTAATAAAGTGAAACCTTGCTTCCATTAACAGGGAATTTAAAGGACAGGTGGATAAAGACTTCAAGAGCTGATGCCACAACAGTAAGTGGTATAAACAGATGCTGATCCTCTAGGCTGGCGTTGCTTCCTGAAAATATGCTTTCCCCTTAATGCCTATGGTCAGAAAGGGATATTTTAGTCAGAAGAGATCTTAATTCTCTCTTTCTCAACTTCTTTACATGATAGAACCTCAACAGCACATGGACTGAGGAAGAAATGTGTTATGTGGAGCATCCTACTTAGTTCCATTTTTAGTCTTTTCTGTAACTTTGGAGTCTCTGTGTTTGTGAGCAGGGGGAGACATGGCCACACACTGCCCTGGATGTCATGTTTCTGAGGGTTTTGGGCATTGCAGAAAAAAACCCACCTTACTTCATATTCACTATGTTGCTTAACTTAAACACAGTATGAATGTTGCACATAATTTAAAAATAAATACAAAGTATATTTTGAAATTAAATACTTCATGTTAAATTTCTGAAACACAATATTTCAAGTTTTTCCTGAGTTTTCAAGTGTTTCTCCTCACAAAAGAAGCAATTCAGCCAAACCAAGTGAAATTCATAGAAGGTTCAGCTATGGGTGAAAAGAACTGCGACCACAGTTTCACTCATACCTAGAAAAATTCTCATCTGTGTTTCGCTGGAAATGACCCCTAGAAATTTTTAGAAATAAAGGCCCTCTTCACTGGCACTTAAAGTCACTGCAGACTGCCAGAGCAGAACCTTTCAGATTTAATGAAAGCACAGATAATGCCTGAAAGCTATTAAAGCATAAAAATGCACAACAAGGCATTCCCTTCCAGAAAGAGGAAAAGGGCTGCATTCAGAGCACCATAATTTCAGAGCAAATCGGCACAAATCAGAAAAAGGGCCTTCTATGCCCAGAACAATGATAGGTCCTCCTTTAACAAAGGTGACATGGCTAAGAGGCCACAGGCGGCAGCCCAGAGGAGAATTTCTGCCTTACTCACAGGACATTTGCAGCAACAGTGGAAGTTCCCAGGGGAAAACCTCTCTTGTTTTGGGAAGTGAAGGTTACCAGCCAGTCTGAAAAATCACTCTGCCTGAACTTGTTTGCATCCACAAGTGATCCCAGCCTACACTTACCTTCTTCCTTTGGAGACTGTATGCTCATTTCTAATGCTGGTGCCATGAAATACTTTTCTTATGTTTTCAATTATGTTTTCATCAATATAGCTGTAGTCATGCTCTTCTTCCTCATCCTCTTCTGCCTCACAGTTTCTTGCTAGGCCTGAAAAATCAGCAAAAAATAACTCTAAGGAAATGGAAGACTCTGCCCTTGGTCTGGAGAAGAAAAATTGTACAATTCAAAAAGACAACCATAAAAGCAAAGAAAACAATGTTCTCTTCACTTTCATATTTTTCAGAGATCCTAAATGACTTGCTCAATTTCCTAAACAGTATCTGTGACTGAACAAGAACGAAAATGAGCTGAGCACTTCACAAGAGAGTCTTCACTCAAGAATTCCTATTTCAGTTTTTGCATAGGCATGTATTTCTAAGTTGACCACTCCCTGCTATCTATGCATGAATAACTTTAAAGTTTATTGAGAAGTTTAGCTGGTGTAATCACTAACAGCATAAAAGCAGGCAGATAAAATTATCTGATCATATTAAGAGAAGAGCAGTCCACCTCCCATGAGTTGCATGTACCATCCTTACCACAGATGCACTCCCATGCTTTTGTGTTTCATTGCCTGACAAGAGGAGCCCTGCAGCTAGGGAACCACGGTGTTGCCTTGGGATTTCCTGGAGCCAGAACCCCCCAGTTGCTTCTTATTTTGAAGGTGATATAGCAGAGACACGGAGTTGAGAATGGCATGAGGTTAAAATGAAAGGTTTTGAAGTGCATTTCTTTACGTCCACCTAGACTGGCCTGAAGCATCACTGAGGACAAACCTTTCAGAAAACAGCAGTGTTTTCCCACGAGATCAGAGATCCTCACTGGAGGCCTCTTAGTGGCTCCACTGCTGTGGTGGGCTCTACTCTGCATCTGGGAACTGTAACAACTTCACTTTGCAGGTCACAAAGGCTCTGGCTGCTGCCAAGAGGCCCCAGGGTCTCATCCCCTGCTTGGGTTATCCACCACTTCCCTGAGGCTAGAGGAAGCTCTGCAAGATGTGTGGGACCACTGAACTCATGGAACTAAACTCCGTAAGGATCGGTCCATGAGTGCCCCATTTCACCTTCAGAACCAGCCCATCCCTTAGCCCAGCCTGTGGTGGCAATATGACCAACCAGAGCTGAGATGATGGTGGCGATATCATCACAGACCCCTGCCAAGGCAAATCATCCTTACAGTTTATCAGGAAGTCTCATAGGTCATGGAGCTGAGAGGATACTGTGTTTTTAAAGCCAAAACTTTCACTTGAAATTGCAAACCAGTGTGCAATACTGTTGTGGGTACAGCTGTTCCTGGTTGATTCCTTTTCTAGAGCACAACCTGAAACAACATACATAGTGTGCTATCTGACCTCCCAGCAAGCCATGTTTGTCAAACAGGTTTTTCTTTATGAAACAAAACTTCTCAAATGAGAATTCTCCCAACCTTACGCTTTCAACCACTGTGTGCCCCTTCAACAAGAGAATAACTCTGTAATTTTCCAGCAGTCTCCAAATCCCACTTGTGCTCCTCCTGAGACTCTCCATGACTGAGAGAGTCAGTCAGTCTGACTGAGACTGAAAACTGGGTAATAGTAATTTCTTTCTGAAAGTGTGATCCTTTCCTTTATAGGTTTTCTAAGGCTGGAAATAAATACAAGGTTAATCAAGTATCTGTCTGGCTACACCAGTGCAGAGTTTATCACAGACCTATATCGCCATGAGTCCCCCACAGCTGAATTAGCAAAGTATTTCCAGATCTAGGCATCAAAAGGAAAAAGAATCCCAAAACAAAACCCCAAACATATGATTAGAAATGCACGGAATATCTCACATGTGGCCACTATCTTGTTAATAAACATTTCTGGGTTTGTAGTTCATTTGCAATTTGGCTGGGCTTGATATCGGTAAAAGCAAACTAATGAATAAAACAGGCACTGAAAGAATCAGCTAATCCCTGTGATTCAGTGAGGGAAATATTGTTTGTGCACTTAGACTTGCTAATACGGATATAAGGTACAGATTGCTCATGGATGGCATAGCCAGGCTTTCTTCTTTCCCAAACACATGTAAACAAATTGATACACTTCTAAGCAAGACAGCTCAAGGAGAAAGAATGTTGATGTCATCAGGCCAGACTAAATCACAGTCAGTCCCAAACCTGTTCAAAGTTCCTTTTGAAATAAATATATTTACACTTCAATAAAGCATTAAGCAATTAATGAGACAAGCTGAACTGTCCAAGGGGGATTCTGAACCCTGAAATCAATGCAATTTTCTTCTCTGTTTGAAAAAATGACCTATTAGCCTCAACACTGAATTACCGAATGAGATAGACCATCTCAGTCTGCCAAGGAAACAAGGCTTATGTCATTGTGCTGTCCATCCATCCATCAATCTCCTCAGTACTTTTACAAGTTTATTTCTGCCAATTTCAGTCAGATTTGAAAAGGGGACAGAAGTCTCACAGTGGTTACTAAAGCTAGAGCTGAATTAGTTCTTCTATTGAAAGAGAAGCATGCAAAACACAGCTGTTATCCACTCCATTTGGCAGCAGACGGCGGGATAAATCAGTGTGTGCATATTGGTTGGCCACTCAACACACACATAGCTCCAGACCTGCTCTTTTTCTTTTGATAGGAGCCCTGCAAGGAGAGTTTTGGTTATTATCAGGAAAGACAGAGAGGAATAGGGGACAACAGTCCTGAATACTTATTAAATAAAATTTCATTAATTCTGCTCTTCCTGGAACAATTTGTATAATTATATTTGCCTTTATAGTGGAAGGCTGGTGCTCTGCAGACTAAAAATTTCCATTAATGTCACTTGTATCCTTGAGTGAGTAGGATATATTGTGTTTTTCTCAGAATATGCTTGCTGTTTTTCACAAATTTCAAGGTAAGAAATGGTTGTCATAAGTCTCCATTTTGCCCTTCTTCAAAAGGTAGGCAACAGAAATGACCCAACTCATCAAGACCCTTGCTTGAAAGAGACAAGAGCTAGAGGCCCCAACTCATGTACGTGTACAACTCCGCACACCTGAATGCCTCTAGCCATGTGACCATAACATAGTTTTATAGCTATGGTAAATATTTCAGATCAGTTTTAACTCTGCATAAATTAACACTCAATCACACAGCATTTATTGTTTATTTATGCCTAACTTGAAAAAAGTAGTTGTGAAATATTCTGCATAATGATGTTATGAACTCAACATGGTAGCAGCACCACATCCTTATTTCTGCAATCACTTAAGTGAAAATGCACAGAACCAAAGGTATATGCATAAACCAAGCATTTTTTATGAGCAGCAGCATTTTATCTGCTGTGAGCCTGGTTCTGATGCTCCTCAGTGCTAATGAGAACTAATTCCTTAGGGAGTGCTGCTGAAAGCCGATCAGTGTTAGAAGAATCAGAGCCCATAAAACTAATGGACTGTTCCTTGAGCTGATATCCATCAACCATTATTTCATGTGATGATGTAGCATATCTTTAAAAACTGTTATGTGCCACAATCAAAATATTTCACATAAACTGTAGGGTTGCATTTAATGTGTGGGTAATATTTATCTTCCTCTGGAATCTCCTAAACTAATTTTTGGAAAATATTAGTCTGAATTCCTTTAAAAGAATCTTAAATTTCCTGAAATAGACAGCTGATGTTTTTCACTGTCCTTTTACTTTAAAATGTTTTTCTTTGTCAGTTTTTTTTCTGGTCTGTTTTGCTGGTTTTATTGAACTTTTTGAGACCTAGTTTCCACCATTTCACTACTGCCTCATATAAAGTAAATCCCCAGTGTAACAACAGCTCTTGCAGAGAGAAATGGTTGCCACAAGTTTTAAACAGTCTCATATTTCTTGCCTCATCATAAGTTCCTGCAAGAGGATGCAGAGTGGGGCTCAGGGCACCATCAGAGACGTTCAAGTGCTGCTCTGCACAGGACTGGGGGAGCAGAGCCAGCAGCACTGCCAGAGAGTGGGAAAGGGCACTCACATGAATCAAACCTTTGGTTTAACTGCATATTATGCTGTCATACCTCCTCCTTGTAACGCCTAAGCTCCTGCCTGAAATCTCTGAGTATTACTGCAATTAAAATAAGTCATATCTAATAAACCAGTGAAATTAGAGGGATTCAGAGCCTATGCTTTCTTCTCCCTGCTGTAAAACAAGTTAGAGTTTGGTTGAGAGTAAACCTGATTGAAAACATTTTAATATCATTTCCTAAAGTGTACTCACATCCTATAAAATGGTATGATCTCCATATTTTAAGTAATTTTCTTGCCTTTTTTTTAAACTTACCTCAGAAGATGTATCAGCCAAGGATAAATTCTCTGCTTACAGATGAAAACGCAAAAAGGTTTTTGTTTTTTATTTTATTTTAAAGAAAATTACAAGACCATGTGAGCCAAAGAATCTAATATCATTATTTCCCTAATCAAAGACCAAGCTGAGTGGGAAGTTGGAGGGAGTTGTCACACACACATACAGAAAAGGATTCCTAATTCATATTGTTTATTCCCATGCACCTAGTTCAGAACACTAGTACAAAATCCCTGTGACATCATCAAAAAAACCCAGCTTTTATTTTTTTAATAATTCATAATTCTACATTTTGATTTAAGTTTTTGGGGTTATTATGTTTAATTCTATTTAATATTTGTTTTAGAGCACAGTGCCAAAGTATTGTCTTCACTAATAGGACAGCAAGCTACTGGGGCAGAAGTTTCTTAAACCATCTTTGAAAATTTAGTAGACATATGTGCATCCTAAAGCACAAATGGAAGGCCCAATCCTCTTTTTTTTTTCTCCAGCCCACTAGCCTCCTAAATCAAGTGCCTAAAGACAGAATATATAAATACCTTCTCTAAAATATCATGACATGAATGAAAAAAATCAGCATAAACACTGTTTTGTTGCAGACTGTAACTATTCCAGAAACCTATGCCATGAACAAGATTATGTAATGTTCTAGAAACTCCACTTAGAATAAATTTCAAGGATAAAGAAAAACCGATGCAGCAGATTTCTGATGAGAGTTATTATCCTGCAGATATTGCTACCATTTTTAATTAATTCAACCTTAGTCAAATATAAGAAAATAAGATAATATCTTCAGTGGCCTATTCAGGTTTAATTGCAACAGAAGAAGAAGGTTCCATTTCTTAGAAACAAAGATAATAAATCCTATCTTTATTAACATGAACTCTGTACAGAAAGACAACAGAGGCTTTAAAATGGAGGAAAAAACGTTTTTCTTTTCAGAACTATCTGGCCTTTGGTAAGAAATAGAAATTGTTTCTGTAACTATGGGGGTTTTTGAGAGTACAGATTCAACATCCTTATTAGGAATTTGAAACAGGTTGGTGCTTTGGAGGGTGGCTTAACATTCATCAGCAGAAGTTTAAAGATTAGTCAGTGAATGGTGCATTTCCTCCCACTCAAAACCTACAGGAGTGTGTCTGTGTTATTAGTCTTGACATATTTTCTAATCCATTATCTTTTGAATTAGCAGAGCAGAGTACACCCTCTGAAACAGGCAAGCTTGCTGCTTGCAGCAGTGGACTCATGGGGATTCCTTGGCTGGCCAGGAAGAACTGTTCCATAATCTAATCTGCTCTCCTGTATAATTCTGCAATTATCTTTTAATCAAGCCAAATAATTTTGGACTATACTAACATAGAACTTTCAGGAAAAACTTTAGCTTTGATTTGTGTATGTCAGAGTACAATCCAGAGTACTATCACTGTTCTTTGGACTGGATCACATCTGCCTAGCTCAAACTCACACTATACTCCAATTTGGACAGAATTGGTAAAGGGATATACTCCAAGGCAATTAAATAAGAAGTAATTTCCTAGTCTTGCAAAAGAAGTGTAATTATGATACTACTTCATGATTTTCAGTGTGCATACTGAGAGAGGTACTAGGAGCTTGCTTGGAATCCTCAGTAACAAAAGCTATCCTGTATCTGATGTTCCATGATTAGCCTAAGCCAAAAGAGTGAATAGGATGAACTTCAAATTAACTAATTACAATTTTAATGAGAAATGAGCCAGGAGACCTGTGACTGATGGATTTTTGAATCAGATACATGGCTAAGAAATCAGATGCTTGGGAAGATTTAGTGCTGTAAATGTTTGCAGTACCAGTCATGCAAGCATTCAGCAGTCCTAACACCATTTTTTTCTCTAATATTCTTGGCCAAACACCCAAAGCTACTTGCAAAGCATGGGTCTCCAGCCATAAATTCATGGAATAACACAGGAAAAAATAAACCTGACTGATAGCTAAAGTTTAAAAAAATATGTCTTCTAGAAACAGGAGGAGTTAAGTCATCAGTCTACCATGACTAATGATGGTCTCAACCAGAAGAAAAGTAAACTCTGCTTTCTCTGAAGGGATGTCACAGCAAATATTAGGATCTTGATGCAATGAGTGCCAAAGGAAATAGAACAAGAACAATAAAGAAAAAATACTTTCAAACCTGAAAAAGGCCCTAGAAAAAGCATTCTTCTCAATTAGATTTTTTCAGAATTAAGAGCAAGTGAAGAATTGGCTAAGAAAAACAGAATTGTGCTAGAAGCTGAAAAATCACAATAAAAATCAAATGCTTTTGGAGATTATAAAGAAGGGTTATCAATGATATATAAATAAGGCTTAATGGGGTGGACAAAAGACTAATGCTATTACCTCTAGATGAATAAAGAGAGAGAAGGCAGACAGACTTCAAGCAGGGCAGATGGGACAGTCAGTAATATTGCAGCATTTCACCATGGTGCTGAAACACGTTCAGCAGAAGGTCCAAACCTGGAACTGTTGCAAAAAGTCCAAGTCTGTTTTCTGGTGTCCAGAACCACAAACTGCATGAGTTAACAAGCAGCATTAAGGAGAAGGAAGAAATCTTGCTGGTACCAGAGGCAGCTGGCTGCCCAGGGACAGGTGAAGAGTCCCCTGAGAGTTTCTGAGTCAGGATTTAATGGAGAGACCAATATGAGTGATGCTGTGGGTGCCTGCTACAGACACAGTGATTTATTAATGGAGCACTCGACGAGAGTGAGCTTCCTTTAGTAAGTTTGCAATGGGAAGAGCAGCTGAGATGGTTGTGCTGCCATCCAAAAGGACCTGAGCAGGTGGGAGAACTGGGCAGAGAGGGCTTCCATGAAGTCCAGTGAAAGAAAATGCAAGGCCTGGGAAGGAATGACTAGAAAGCAGCTTCGCCCAGGAAAATGTTGGGGTCCTGGAAGACAAACTGACCATGCTCCAGCAAGGTGTCCTTGTGGCAAAGTGGTCCAACACCCCCTGGGCTGCATTAGGCAAAGTGGTGCCAGCAGAAATCCTTGTCCCCCTGGTCAACACTGGTGAGAGTACACCTAGAATGTTGGGTCCAGATCTGGGCTCCCAGTACAAGAGGGACATGGATGTTCTGGAGCAAGTCCAGCAGAGGGTCATGAAGGCGATCAAGTGCCTGAAGCATCTGAAATAGAAGGAGAGGCTGAGAGGGCTGAGGCTGTTCAGCCTGGTGAAGAGAAGGCTCAGGGAAGATGTTATCACTGGGCATCAGTGCCTGCTGGGAAGATAGGAAGAAGATGGAGACAGACACTTCCAAGAGATGTCCAGATACAAAAGAAACACAAGCAGAAACAAATACCTTCACAGTAGAAAAATGGAAAGACCAAGTGACCTCCCAGTCCTGTTATTGAGCTGAAGCTTTAGTAAGAGTGGCTCCATACTGCTTTTCTCAGCCAATGGAGCTCAGCTTAGAAACTGCTGTACAATTCCTGCAACAGGCACAGGAAGTGACTCTATGACTTCATTTTTTGCACAAACTGAGAAGCTGAGTTCAGAAAAATATTTGAAGACTCTTCACCATAAAGGCTTTGAGACTTTAGCCTGTGTCATGTTTCTTGTCTGTGAGGAGTCTAGGCCAATAGAGTTAAGCATCTATTCAAGCACTGACTTTTGTGCTTGTGAATAAACCAGTCCTCAGCATAAATTTTATGTCTGCCTTCTTTCTCAAAGAGGTACTGGTCACATTTTCTTCAGGTGTGTTCCCTCTTCTTCCCATGTCTGCCTCACCCCACAAAGAGTAACCCAGGCAAATGATCCAATTAATCCCTGTAGCATGGACAATGGTTTTCAAAGTCAAGTCTCAGTGATTTACAGGAAGTGCCCTTAACAAAAAATGAGTACCACATTAACTTATGTTGGTATTCCTTTTTTTTTTGTGCGGTTCAAACTGAGGATACTGTCCTTTGTACCTGCTGGCATGTAAGCTTCACCATTTACCCCTATAAAATGTAATCAAATCAATTAACAGTGACAAAAAAAAAAAAGGACTGAAAATAGATTTTTCAAAGCCACAAAATAACAAATCTGGAATTTTATTTAAAAGCTGCCAGATAGCAAAATATTGCTCTGGTTTTGGCTGGTGCAGAATTAATTGTATTCACAAGTACAGGGCAGATTTGGATTCGTGCTGAACACAGGCTTGATAATATGGAGATTTTTTTTTATGTGCAAGGGCATTTTTTATGGGCAGAGCTTACACAGAGCCAAGGGCTTTTCTGCTTCTCATACTGCCATGGCTGGCAAGGGAAGTTGGAGTTTGGGACAGGTGACCCAAACTGACCAAAGGGATAGGAGGAGGAAAGGGGGGGGAGACATTTGGAGTGATGGAGTTTGTCTTCCCAAATCACTGTTACATGAGATGAGGCCCTGCTGTCCTGGAGATGGCTGAACACCTGCCTGCCCATGGGAAGCTGTGAATTAATTCCTTGTTTTTCTTTGTTTGTGTGAGTGGCTTTTGCTTCCCCGCCTTTATCTCAACCCACAAGTTTTCTGGTTTTTTCCCTTCCAATTCTCCCCCCCATCCTCCTGGTGGGGAGCGAGCAAGCAGCTGTGTGAGGCTTGGTTGCTGACAGGGGTTAAACCATGTCACATTCAATAATCAGTCCCCAAATAATCAATTTCCACAGCAATAAGGATTAGTGTATATTCAACATGGCACTCTAATTCTTCTCCAGAAAATTGGTTTATGTAGCTTTTAGAAGTTTCAATACACATAGTTTCAAATAGACAATTCTTTTTAAGAGTCTTACACACTGAATGTCAAGAAAAAAAAGAGAAATTTTATAAGAAGTTCTTCTATTTATATCAATTATCAGTTTAACAAATGCTGTGAGGATGAATACTCGTGCTTTAGTCTTTGAACTGTTCCAGTGTTGTAATTAATGTGATTTTTTCATATTTCAAATATAACCTCTGACCAAGAGATTAATGAAATATTTTTTTAAAATAAGTTGAAATACATAAAATAAATTTGGATTTGTCCTCTTATGATCTAGCTTTTCAACTTCAGTATGGTTCATTTCTGAAAAATGAAAAACTTAAAAGATAAGTAGAAAAACTAGCCATCTATCAAAATTATGGGAAACACAAAAAATAGAGAAAAATTTAAAAACAATTATTAGTCAAGTATTATTTTGTTCAAAATACAAAAATATGAGTTGAAGGCATCTCTATATCTTTAATGTAAATGGCTTTCTCATCTTAAAACACTTTGGAATAGGTATTTTTTTAATAACAGCTTATGTGTAAGTGTCACAGTAAAGCAAAAGGACAGCACATGTTTTCCAGTTGTCTGTTCCTAAAAACCACTGAATATTCATGCTGCAGTGTCAGACAGAGTTTAATACCATGCTGCTGCTGAGAGCTTGGATGAATTTGCTTTATGGCATTTATGGAGGAAGAACAGAAAGGTTCCCTTTTCATCCCTCTTTGACTAAGCCACAGATTCCAAGTGAAATCACACAAGATACTCCCATCTGACAAATTTTCATTAGGGCTGAGGTTAAGCTTTGTTATATTAATAGCTCAAACCATAAAGCTTTACTGACCTTTAGTTACAGTGGTTTCCACTAGTGTAGCTTTCCCAGTCATGTCCTTATTCTCACAATGCACCAAATCATTTTGACAACTAACTTGCAATTCCAAAACAGCAGTATCTTGATCTGAGCATAATTTCCTGGTGGTGTCTACGTAGAAATTCTGAAATTAGATGGAATAGTACATTAACTTTCCATGTAAATTGTTATTCCAAACTGATGTGACATGCAAGAGCAATATTCCTTGGGTTATTTCTGTGAGTTTTAACTACAGATTTTTCTGTTTGTCAAAGTCATCGATGACATTTACCACAGAGCTTGTCTTTCAGGCATGTATATCACAAAATAACATGACCAGGAGGCACTCTAGGTGAAGAGATTACCTCTAAAACACATCTCCGGTCTTTCTTTTCCTTTTTACTTTTTGGCTATATGGTGTCACACAAGCAAAAGGAGATTTATGTATCCCTTTTGGTTGATTCAGATTACTTTCTGATTAACTATTTTTATTCTATCGATTGTTCATTTAATGTGTTCTGTTGCATATTACATCACAAACTCATATTAAGTCTGACATTTCAATTACATTTACCCAGTAGCATTCACAGCATAGTATAGTTAGATGATGGGAACATACAATTATGGCATTATTAATTATAATTTTATTACACCGGAAAAAGTAAGTTAGATGGCTGTAATATTTGCACCCCTTGAAATTCAAGCTTCACACACACCTTTCCATAATTATGTTGTTTTATTTTTAATTTTGAGGTATTTATATCTTTCAGTCAAATACATATTTTTAGCTGTGTAAGTAACAGTAAATTGAAAGTGTCAAAAATATATCTTTGGTGAAGCTCTACAGTATCTGTGGTGTAGGTACAGACCAATTGCAATCATTATACCAGAGTATATATTTTAGGAAATAATCAGTATGGATTTTCCATTCAAAATCAAATGCAGATTTTTTCCTTAGCAATGACAAAGCCCATCCTATTCAGAGAGATAAGGTCAAGCTGGTAAATCTGACAGTAGCTACACAGTAACAGGATCTGATCTTTTCAGAATCAACCCACAATTTGCGAAGGCGCAACACAAGCCCACATTTTACAACAACTTGCCCTTTTTGAAAAAAGATATCAGCTAGCAACAAAAGAAGTCACTGGGAATCAAAATAGAAAATTTGGAAGAGTATATTAAGAAAACACATGAGGATGAAATCTATAAAACATAGGGATGATTTTGCCCAGTGGGTGGGTCACAACACTGCAGTGCTGTGGGTCACAAATAGAATACCCTTATTTTTCAATTAGAGAAATCTCTGGTACTTTTTTCCTTTTTTTAAAAAACACCCCGCAGGATCAATCTACAGGAGTCAGTTGAGTTGCAGTATTCAATGCATGTTTGTGCTCTACAGGCTGTACAAGGCTGAGGAGTGTTTGCCTTGGTCCCAAAAGAACCTCTGAGACCCAGCGAAGCTGTAAGCACTGCTGTAATTCACAAAATACTCAGGGCACGTAAAAAAGAAATTCAGCTGAGAAATACTTTGCCAAGAGGACAGAAATGTCGGAAGAAATTCTTCACAGCAGAAGGTTTAACTTTCTTTCACCAGGAGGGCATGGCCTTTCTTTCATCTCCTTTTCTTGATCTTCAGCACCTAAACATGCCTGAATGCCCCACCTGCTTGTTGCCAGACTGTCCCAATTATATGAACACTCATTTTATAAGCAGTTCTTGAGAAATGTCCACCTTCTGCTTGGGGAAAATAAATGCCTAAATAACCATGTTTCAGAGCTGCCACTAAACTAGTCCCATCCTTGGTATCAGTCATACCTCTTTATCAAAAATTAAAGGTCTTGGGAAGGGTAGGGTAACTATTATTCATAGGCAGATTATTCCTGTGTTCCAGTTGTTTGGCATACTTAGCACACAGAAAGATTTCACTTAATGGTCAGCTTTCAGGGAAGGATGGAACCTTAATTTAAACTGTAGACATAAAAATGGTATTTTTTTTTAAAGTGAATTCTCTTATTTTCTACTCAGCTCCTTACTTACGCTATTAATACTAGCAATCAATGTGATGTATGAGTATGTTGAGTTTATTTATTTTTCATTGCCTTAACTAATTAAAAACAGGCCTTGATATCAAAATAGAAAGATAGACTCATTAAGAAAAATGTATCTGGAATTTGTGCTAATCTTATAATTCATCAGCAAAACCACATGCTGTGAAAAAATAGTTACCTGGGGCACCTTGTAAATAAATTAAAATATGCAAAACTAAAACATTTAAAAACAAATAGGATTACAGAAAATGAACTGTCACATCACTTTATGCTAAAATCTGATAGCATTTTAACATGCTTAATAGCACTATAGATAGTAATTATACTAGAGACCAACAAAGATGAGTTGCTTTTTAAAAACTATGTAACAGAGAAGTTTTACAGTTTTCTTTCAAATACCTGGCAAACTTAAAGCGCAGAATTTCTATCTAGGCAGAGTCATTGTTCCACTAATTTAAAGAAGTCAGGATATCAGCCATGATTTTCAATAGTTACTGCCAGAAAAAAAAATTAATTCAATTAAAAACTCATAATCTGAGCTGCAGTCATTTGTTATAAAAGACTACTCATGAGGAAACCCCAAATCTCAGCATTTGGAAAATAAACCAAACATCTAGAGGTGCATGAACTAAAAATTTTACAGCAATGACTAAGAATTTTCCATTACATCTTCAAGTTTGCTTGTGGTCCAGGAACAACTCAGGAGTCAAAGCATAAATCTGTAAAGGTAAATGTGTCTAAATACACACAGTCCTTCTCAGGAAAAAGGAGGTGCTACATCAAACAGGATAAACACAAAAAAGTGTGAGAGCTGAGGTGAGAACTAAAGGGCTGGAGATGCATCATTTTAGTAAGAACAGAAGTGTCAGAATTCAGCAGAAGCTGTAAATGAGTGCAGTGTTTGTCAGAGGTGCACAAACTGAAAACACTGCAGAGGCAAACTGAGTTTCAGGGCAAGGGGTTTGAATTAGTTTCCCTTTTCCCCTTGATCACCTGAAGAGTTTAATACACTGCATCTCTGAGTGTGTGTGTGTGCATGGGCTCTCTTCTGCAAGCAAGGCTTCCCTCTGCTTGTCTGCTCCAGAAGCTGTGAAATCTGACAATAGTTCTTATCAGTGGCACTGGCCAAATAGTGATGTTTTCCCCATCTACAGCCACAGTTGCACAAAACCTGTCCCCAAAATGCTGATATGCCCTGCAACATAAGTGTTTGCTCTCATCTTTCTCTCACAGCTCCAAGCTGGGTTCTCCTCCAACTTAAAAAATTTGGGTTATCAACAATTGTATCTATGTAAATATTTTTTCATTATGGTGTCAAATTGTTTTTTAAACTCATTTACATTTCTGTTATCAGTATCATGTGGCAACGAGTTCCAGAGTTTATTTCTGCTCTAAAATTTACTCTGGGTTGTGAGGTTTCTTTTTACTGCCCTAACTTTTAATTTTATTAATTTTCTCCTGTCATTCAGATTTTTACTGGTTTTTTTGAGTCACCTCTTCTTTAGGTAGAAGAGTTTCTGGTCTTTAATCTTTCCCCTTCCAGGAGTTAAATTGTAACTCATAATGCACTGACTCTGGAAATTCCTACTCCTTTGCAAGATGCAAACCAAAAATACTGAAGGCAATTCCTATCCCACACAGGCTTCAGACAGAAGTATTTGGTCACAAATTTTCAATCAGCCTATAAAATAGCACAGAAGTTCTTTAAAAAGACACCCCAAAACCCCAACCAACCAACCAAAAAAAAAAAAAAACCACCAAAAAACCCACAAAACCCAACAATAACAAAACCATAAAACAAACAAATAATAACCCCCACACTCTTCTAACTCTGGAGGCATCCAGCAAAATTATTGTAACCACTGAGATAAAAAAGAAGAAGGAGAAGCTCTTAGAGCAAGTAAGAAAAAGGACTTTTAAATCTAGTTACAAAAAAAAGAAAATAATTCATGTTCATAATACACATTATTGTTTGGTTACCTTTTTTTTTAAGGAAAAAACACCTCAACAGCATCTAGAACATTCACTGTAAAGAAGGAAACATTTGTTTAAAGTACAAAAAAAAATTTGGAAGCAAATATGAAACCAATAGCTGTCATAATCTCTGAATATGTGGTGAGAGATATCGTGCCATAAACCAATCTGAGAAAATTATGCTTTCCAGACTGAAAGTCAAGCTGTTAGGTGATTACAAATGACTCAAGTGAAGAGGAGTACTCAGTTGCTGGAGCAATCAGTGCTGGACATGGCACTACACCTTTGGAGTACATTATTACAAGTCACCCATGCTGGTAGATACAGAACATAAACCTTTTACTGCAATCTTTAAAAACAACTTGGAGTGGCAGTATTTACAGCCATCAAAAACCCAAGCCAAAACTCCAGATACATATTTATTGCTTTGGCATTAACTGCATGGTTATATTTATCTCTAAAATGCTTAATTGCTGCATGCACCTTTCCACCTGAAGAAAAAGATATATACATAGAATGAAAGTGTGATGAATGATTTCACTGTCCAAACACAGACAAAAAAGACAATTTATCCCCACAAGCTCCATATGACAGTTCTGTAAGAGAGTGGCACAGCACTCTATTCACCAGGAAGCCCAACCCAGGCTGGATGAAGTTTTAGTTTTAAATTATTTGCAGAGTATTTCAAGGAAATTGTGAGAGAGGGTGGTAGAGAGAGACGTATCAGTATTCATAGTTGCTGATTTATAAAGAAGACTTCATGAGCTTCAGAACCTACAGAATTACAACCTACCTATATAATTTTCCTCCCATAGTCATTATATCTGCATGACTTTATGCAGGGACAGTTTGAAACTACAATGGGTCAGAAAATAGTCACAGATTTTGTTTCCCATGTAGTATCAGCCAGAGTAAATGCTATCATATTCAGAGCCTTAGACCATCCTGAGCCACAGATCTGAATCACTTTTAGGTTGGAAGAACACACGTTGGAGTACATTCTGGAGTAACTGCACTGGTCAGATTTACACCAATGCTCATCATCAGGTGATCCCCCCTCTATTCCACTCTGGTGGAACCCCACCCAGAGTACTGCATCTAACTCTGGGGCACACAACATAAGAAGAACATTAATCTGCTGGAGTGGGTCCAGAGGAGGGCCACAAACACGATCTGGAGCACATTTCCTATGAAAACAGGCTGAGAGGACTGGGGTTGTTCAGCCTGAAGAAGAGAAGGCCCTGGGAACACCTTCTGGCAGCTTTCCAGTGCGTAAAGGGAGCTTTCAGTAAAGACGAGGGGCTCTTTATCAGGTAGCATAGTGATAGGACAAGGGGAGTGGTTTTAAGCTGAAAGTCGGTAGGTTTAGATTAGAATTTAGGAAGAAATTATTTTCTGTGAGGGTGTGAGGCAGTGGCACAGGTTGCCCAGGGAAATTGCGGATGCCTCATCCCTGGAAGTGTTTGAGGCCAGGCTGGATGGGGCTTTGAGCAACCTGGTCCAAGGGAAGGTGTCCCAGCCCATGGCAGGGGGTTGGAACTAGCTGATCTTCAAGGCCCCTTCCAACACAAACCATTCTATGATTCTATGAAAATATATTTCACCTACTGTCTGACTAGAAGTCTGAATGGGTGCTCTTACCTAACAGATGAGGAACAGAAATTTGAATAATGGGTGCACACACAAGGGAACTGCTGACGTGTCTCAAAATCTGTATTATTATGGCAGACAATTCAGATTGATTTATTCCACTTGAAAAGAAACAATTACCTTTGGATTATTATTCACTTGTATCCCAAGGTAGCCTTTCTGTATGATCTATAGGTAAGCCAGCTTACCTAGCACATCAAGGTAATTTTTGCAAGGGCACAGTGTACCCATAGCAAAGGGTACTGACAAGGGTCTATGATTTTGCAGCAAAGAATTTTAACAGTCTTTCCCATTGCACTGATTCCAGTACATGGTATCAAGTCTTCATTTTCCACAGTCCATTGGAGTGTGGAAAAGGAGAAGAGCTAGTTAGAAGATACTTCAGAAAGGCCATGGGCAATAAAGAGGGTCCTCATTTAGTCTTATTAATATACAGGATGAGAGCACTTTGGAGAATTATTATTTGCCTGCAGGACTCATAAGGTACTATAAACTGCAGATTAACAATTTTGAGAAAGAAGGGGTCAAGGTTATATAATTTCAAAGACAAAAGCAAAATTGTATTAATCTGTGAGTTATTGTCTGCCTAAAAGAGAAAAAAAAACACATGATAAAATTAAGTTTGTGATCCAGATTCAGGTGCTTAATAAATTTCTTCCTCACAAGGTATTTCCTCTACATATCAAAAATATCACAATTAATTTGACTTTCATTGTCAGTAGTCTGGGTTTTATCATAGAATCATAGAATAGTTTGGGCTGGAAAAGACCTTAAGGACCATCTAATTCCACCCACAATGCCATGGGCAGGGACACCTTCCACTGGACCAGGTTGGTCCTGGTTCTTTTCCCAAAGGTTAAAAAGGAGAAAAATATATATAAAAAAATCTTTCTTGGTTGTAGGCTAATGCTACTATAGGCACATTTTAAGGGTTCAAGCACTGCATTTAAACTCTTATGTTTTCCTAATAGTAGGGACAGGATTAGTTAATCCCTGTTCAGGATTTGTGTAAGAATACCTGGATTTAAAACCAAAACAAACCAGAGCAGAAAGCCGTGTTCCAGCCAGATCCATTCCGACAAAAACAAAAGAAAATAATGAGCCAGGCCGATTGCTCTTGACGAAACCAGCGGCACCGCGCCGTGCCCGACAGACAATTTGTCTGTGAGCTGGGACAACCGATGACATAGAAGGAATGGCACAAAAACCCACGACAAAAGGAGTAAGTGGGAAGCAGGCGGCGGGCACCGCTAGGGGGCTCCGCATCCCGGCGCATCCCGGCGCATCCCGGCGCTCGGCCGAGCGCTCCCCGCGGAACGCGCTGCCGGCACCGCGGCTCAGCCGTGGAACCGGACAGCCTGACGTCCCAACTCTCCGCCGACAAAGACTTCTTCTGGTCCACCCCTCGCCCCCCGTTTGAAACGACACACAATAAATTTCTGTGGGGCTGCGGAGAGAGAAAATGAGCAGATTCGATGATTTTTTGGGATGCTATGTAGTGAAACGTTAAGATCTTGTAATTTAACAGGTTGCAGTTTAATAATTGCAGTGGGGGTGGCAGGGAATAAAAAAACAGAGGGGGAAAAAGGGATCCAGCTGATAGAATGACCTTTAAAAAGGGCTGTTGTATGTGAACAGTGCATGCTTTCTTAGAAAATTTTGTGAGGGTTTTAAGGAGGTAAGGAAATACAGCCACTCTTCACTGACAGTTCCCACAGTTCAGGTAAATTTTCTGCAGCAAATGGAAACCAAATAAGTTGCATTATGTAATCAATAAAAAAACCACACTAGAGTGTATTTCTATTGCATTCTACAGAAATTCTTTGCTTGCTATGAAAATTCAGTCCCAAGATTTTAGTTCTCAATCCAATGGCTTTCATGTACTCATTCACTGCTCACAGTGTTTGTTTAATCATTTGTTGAATGAGATCTTTTTCTACCCCCCAGATTTTCCCAGAATAGTACTGATTGTGTCTCAAGAGACTTTAGAATTAAGTTTTGCTACCAAAGATCTTTTATATCTCTGGGTAACTGAAGCTGTCAGTTCCTTTTTCCCAGATATTTTCCCCCTGTTCTCTCTGTGTACAAGCAAAAGAGAACAGAAAATGATGTTGGGCACCCTTGAGTGGCCTGGGATAAGGCAATGCTGTATTAGCCAGCACAAAATCACCAGGCTTACACCTTGGGCTTAGTGTTAGAAACCAAAAAGGCTATTTAAAAATCTTTTAGTAATAGTTCAAATGCAAAATACAGAGCTGCATAATGCTCTCCCAGCTCCATCTCTTCCCTCTTCTCTCCCTGCTTAATACATAAAGGGGGCAGTGCTTGATCCCCAGTGCCTCAGAGCAGAGAATAGTTTTCTCATCTTTACTATAATGTGGATGATAATATCACAATTATTTTTGCAGTGATGTCTTTATGTTGAGGTTTGGCTTTTTTCTGAGTACTTAGTCTTAAACAGCACTTTGTCTCTTCAACACACCATGCAGTGAAAGAAAAGTATTATTTTCTGCATTTTACATGTTGATAAGGCAAAATGTACTCTTTTCCACATTGCTTCAAAAAGTGAGGTGAGATGCCACCAGCTGTCACCCTTCTACACACCCTGAGCTCTTCACCAGCCTGCTTTCCCTGCCATCAGGCCCAGAAATTGCAGCCACACTTGTGAGCTCTCAGCTGAAAAAAATTAGGCTAGGGCTGTTTCAGGTTGGGCAATGAAAGTTAGTATCAGCTTGTGGAAATCCTGGTTTCCATGGCACTCACAACAGTCTTGAAGGGAAGCAAGAAAAGGATCCCATAGTTTCATAGTGAGTCTAATGCTTTACCCCAAGGCTGGCTTTGCTTTTCTCCTGGGCTACCCACCCACTAAACAGTGAAGTTCTTGGGAGGAAAAAGGTATACACCTGGAGACCTAAATTAATGAGGTGTACCTCTGTATTACAAATGCACCTCACCTTGGCAAATGGAACTGCTTGTTTGTTCAAAGACTATGAAATGTTGTATTTTGTGCTATCACCACTTAAGCAGAAGATATGGATTCTTTTCATTTGTCTTTAATGGAACATTAACTGCAAATATAATTACAAGGGACAGATAATTACCTGCAGGTTTGCCAAACTGCAGATGGAATACACTCAACAGACTGAAATCTGATGGCTGAAAATTATGTGAATGTACGTGCAGTTTAGTGTGTGGAAAATTTGAATTGAAACTAAAGGAAAAGAAGAATGAAATTTCCTGTAACTCCTGACACAGGACTCCAAGGGAGGTAGCCCACCCTGCACTGTTGTTCCAGCTGTCTCTCCCTCAGTCCTCAGATCTTGTCTGCCCCTGAATATTTAAATAATGTCCACACTGGTTCAGGTCAAAATACATCTCACAGAATATTTTTGCTTCACCATTGCCTTAAGCAGACACCAAGGAAGAGTAAGAACAGAGCAAGTCAGGATCTGTTACACCCAAATACACTCTCAGCCTCTTACTATTTTCAGCTCAGGGAATTTCCTGAGTTTGACGTGGTTTCTGTCTTAGTAACACTCAAAGGGTGTCTCTTCCAAGTATTTGTCCAGTCTCCCCTTGAACTCCTGATCTGCTTCCAGCCTTGTTCTGACTCCCCTCATTCTGAATGTATCCTGCCCATTTCCTCTAATTGTGGTCCTGCAGAGACTGGGGGTGAGGTGGGGGTGGAGAAGAGCGGGGGAGTGAAATTTTTAAAATAAATTCCTTTCATGTTCTTACTGCTGTGCTGGCCTTCCTAGCATGAGTCTGCAAGTCCAGCTGCAGAACTCACCCTCTACTTCCTCTTCCTGCTAGACAGGAATCCCTCTGTGCAGCAGACATCAGCCTGGGGAAAGCAGCAGGACACTGAGTTGGTAGGAATTAAATACTTCACACTGGATTCAGTCCTCAGACCCTGGGTGCAAATCTGCACTCACTCCCTGTAATTTGAAAGCATTATTCTGGATTTGCTCAGTCATGGCTGAACTCAGCATCAGGCTTCTTGTTTTTCAAAATCGTCTGGTTTCCAGGCCACAGCAGGGAATGTAACAGCAGGAGTGAAAAGAAAATGGGTTATTTTATTAGCGAAATGCATTGCTATTCTAACAGGTATTTCTGCAACGTTTCAATTCCTTCAAGAATTTTGCCTTCACACATACATACACACATATAAATGTACACAGAGATGTGAGTATATAAATATTTCAACTTGCCCACTAGAAATCAGCCTGTTTTTCAGAAAGAAACTATTCTGCTCCATTTTCCACTTCCCTTTTTATTCTTTATTCTCTGACATAATTTCAAAAAGTCCTGACAATTAATTCCCTTGCAGCTGTGCTGAACTGCACACCAGTGGTTAGCAAACCCAACCAAGTCACAGGGGTCTTTGGTTTGTTGGCAACACTGAATCACATCCTGTAAAGGATCTGGATTTTTCCTCATCAGAAAGGATGTTCACATCCTGATACTTTTGGCAAATTGGGAAGTACTCACCTGTCAGAAAAAAAAATCACTTCTGATTACAAATACCTACTAAAACTATTAAAAGAAGACTTTGGTCTGTTTCTGGTTGTTGGCGTTTTAAATTTTGAATTTCCTCAATTCATTACAGGGAGCAAAAATTAAGGGAAAGAAAAGCTTTCAAAGCCATTTACTCCTGGGTATCAAAATGAAACTGTGTGATACCATGTGCCCGCTTCTGCCTGTGGCTCCCACCCTCCCCTGTACTGCCCTCCCTCCTAGGCACTGACTTCACTGGAGGTCTGAGTTCCCTCCCAGAGAGGCTGTAGCCCAATCAGCCCCAATACCAAGCTGTGAGGATGAGAATTGAATATCCCTCTGTGCTCATAACTGTTTTCCATTGCTTTTGTGGCATCCACTCCCTTTCCAGGTTCTCTCCTGAGAGCTGGCTTTGTTGGACAGGCCTGGCACTCCAACAGTGTTCAGAGCTATGCCTCAGTAGCATTTAAAAGGCCTTTTAAGCCTATTCAGAAGGAGTCAGCTGAGAAGAGAGGATCTCTACAAATCTCCACCCATTATTTCCTGGCTTACAAAAAAAAAAAAAAAAAAAAGGTAGCTAGAAAGTCAATCTAAGAAGCAGCATAGAGAACACTGATGGTGTTACTTTGCTCATATGCTAAGAAATGTCAAATAGCAGAAGAAGGCTCATATTCAGTAATTTTTCTTCATACTTAAGATACACCTTGGTTCTTAGTTCTACCATGCTGTAGATGACACTAAGAACTGCACCACCTTGAAAGTGGAGATTGCTCATCCCCAGTTCATGTTCATTCATGTTCAGCATATGTCCAGCTTCATGAAACAGTGTCTGAACTTGGCAGGTAGTTTAATGCACTGAACCTGTCCTTTTATACCCCACACCCTGTTTAAAACTTTACAGAAAGACTCTTCATGCAGAAGACATTCCAAATTGTAAGTATCTGCATTTCCTAACCAAAATGATGAAGTAAATAATTCCCATACTGCATTTACACATTTACAGAACCCAAGAAGACATCCAGGTTGATGGGGCTTTAAGCACTGTTGCAGCTGACTAAAGCATTAAACAGCTGTTGGCATGGAGAGTTCTGCTGTGAAATTCTGCCCTCTTAGGGTATCCACATTTTCAGAGGGCTTTTTCACAATGACCACATATATATACCAGACAGAAGATTCTTTGAGCAAATGAATACTTGCTTGGCGGACAGCTCTTCAAACTTCTGACACAGGGCAAAGAGCTGTGTAACTCCCATGATTTTCCTCAATAAGACTGCTTTGGTTTCATCAGTCCATTGAATAATGTTGGGGATTTAGGAAAGATTTTATTTCTGCAGCCTAAAATTTCCTCTCAGTCAGTCATGGAGGCAAACTTAACTGTTCACTTCCTTGTCAGTCCAGCAGCCAGTCTTCAAAAACATAATGCTGCCTTCTCCTGATGTTTTGTGCTCAACATTCAGATGGTCAGCTGGGTCTTTTTTTCAGATGTGAATATTTTCTTCTCAGGACTTGGAAATTGAGATGACTCTAAATGAGTTCACAGAGGTTTTAAAAGAGATTATTCTTACATCAGTCTTATGCCAGTTTTGAGAGGTAATATTTGCAGTTCTATTAATTGCACAGGAAAGACAATTTTCTCACTCTTCCTAACAGTAAATAGCCCAAACATGCAGACTAAGCCTCCCCTCAACAACATGCATTACATGTCAGATTATCAATAGTTGATTATGACCCATATTGCAGAGAAGTTTGCAAACAACATTGCAGGGTGCTCTCCCAGATCTACCAGCTTGGTTCTCATGCTTTGGCTCCAGAGAAAAAAGGCAAATGTGTCCAATCAAACTGGCAGCTTTGGCAACAGCAGGACTTTGTTCCTCAGCTGAAATGACTGCTGACCTCCAACCTTCTATAATTCCCTTCATCTGGTTTGCAAAATGAGGGCAGGCAGGAGAGGAAGAGGCTGGGCTCTTGGTTGCAGTGGCAGGAATTGGTCGTTGCCTCAGAAACTGCCTGGCTCTGCCAACCAGAAACAAAGGGCTTGGGGAAGAAAGACTCAGCAAGCCGGATGTGAGAAGACATTTCTCTCTCCAGAACTGTACTTTTCTGTGATTTACCAAAACCACAGCTTGTTGAAGTAGAGTGCTGCATAGGGGCACAGCACTGAGCAGATGCAAAACGTTCCAGCTCTGGTACAACAAGGCTGCCTCCCAGCTGTGCCTCCAGCCAGCCACGAGCAGATCAGGAGTGCTGTAGATCATGCAAGCAAAGAGGCTTGTGGCAGAAGTGAGGTTGTCCCAGCTGAAACAAAATGGCAAACCTGCAATGAACCTGGACAAGCTGCAGAAAGATGAGGTGGCTGGTACGTGTTTCAAGCTGGTTGAAAAATGGCTTGTTGAGAGTTTAGTGAAAGCAACACAAATTCTCAAATTCATTTGGCTGATTTTGGCTGCTGGTGTCTTCTTGACCCGGTGAGAAAGAGATTAATGCAATAACCAACAGAAATCAATCTGTTAAAATCAGTGTGCATCTTTGGGTGAGTACAGCTATGCACAGGTTTCACTGTTTACAGGAGCAGAGCCTCAGTGACCCACACATTCACACATACTGAAGTTTACTATGGTGAATAATCCCCTTTGGTAAGTGGAAAATCTCGCCATGGTCTTTTACAAGCCTAACAGCTGGCAAAGTCAGGGCCTTGGAAACAATGTTTTCTACAGCAGTGTGTGTTTTCTGGCACAAAGGAAGATGAATAATTTGTCAGATATATAAATCTTGTATGTCTTAAACCAAAAGGTATTCAGGGAACACACTGTATGTTTCCACAGATGAGGACAGTGCTTAACATAATGTGGGTGCTACCAAAATTCAAATAAAAACCAAAGCAAATAAATTGACATCATTTATTTATTTGCTTCTTTGTGAATATATAAGACTGACAAGAAAAAAAGAATATACAGTTTGTTGTCATTAATTGTCTGGTTTAATAGTCTTTTATTTACTTAGGTGTAGAAAAATTCAGAACTAACAAATCCATCTATGTTTTCTGGGTTCCTGTGACATTTGAAAGCTTATAAAAATAATGCAGATCTCAGGTTAGTCTCACCCTCCAACACTTCAGCTTTTTAGATAACTAATAAGATCAACAGCCGGTGACACTGCATGTGACAATGGCTCTAGGGAGAAAATCTTCAAATCTACCTGGAGCTGGACTGAAATCTCTCATTAATTTCACATGGATCATCAAAGAGCATCTGTGGGGCAGCAACAGTTTGTGGATGGCACAGTCCTGCTTGCCAGCAGAAGCCTTCCCTTCAGCACTACCTATTTCCAAAGACATAAATTCCCAAATTATTGAATCCCACTGTGAATTAAAAAGCTGTGTCATAGGCAACCTGAGGGCACCCCTGATGCATTCTTTCGAGACAGAATTTATTGGGTCAGCAACTTCTGGCTCCTCCTAGCCCATTTGGCCACCTCTATAGCCAGCATGTCAGCAACAGGGAAACACACATCATGTGACAGTAACTTTTAAGGCCCCACTTTGCACTGCAAAACTGAAAAGAAGCTTTAATGCACGCGAGAGCTAGACCCAGGGAGGAGTAGGAAGCCACACTTACAATGCAGAGCCTTTTGAAGTCAGTGAGTTTTACTGTGTTCTGGTTTTAGCACACCTTTGCAGGAGGTGGTCTGTGTGGTTTTGTGACCCAAGAGTTTCATTTTAAGTTTAGGGGGTTGGGTGAAAGAAGACATTTGAGAAGAAACTGGGTGAAAGATTCACACATATCTTTGAAAACTTCATAGAGTTTTCACTGAACTGCATGGTTTCTAGTCCAAAGTAGGATTTCATTAGAATTTTCCAGTAAAATTTCTAAGAGCTTGAATTTCGATCCATCAGAAATAAAGCAGAAATAAAAGATCTTGTATTTTGAACCACCTTATTTAGTTTTTTTTTAATAGTTTAACTTTTACAGTTTTGTAGCACAAACATTTTCTCATATCTTAGAACTTTATATAAGTAAGACTGTAGTTACAAAGTTTCATACTTCCCCCTCCTCCCCCCCCCAAAAAAAGGCTTTGCAACATTCATATAGCGAAAGGAAAAAAGTGGAGACTATTAAATATTCTTCTGATAAAAGCAGTATTACTGATAGAAATTTCTAGGTTTGAATAGTCCTCATCACATTTCTCTTACAAACTTAAAAATATTCTTTATAGCAATTTCATAATGTAGCTATCTAAAACTTCTATATTAAACCATGGATTCAAGCAGGTATTCCTTTTTTTTTGTGGCTTTACAGGTACAATTGGTACATTGCTCCTGGCAGACTGGCAAGATAGCACATAGGAATTATCTCATTTAACTGTAGATCAATGCCATGACTGCAACGATAAAATTGTAGGAAAATTGTACAGTAACTACAAGGTTATTATCAATCACTTTTAGCTCTGCAGTGGCACAGGAGAGAGGACAGATACTGTAAAAGGCTCTCTGCTGAGTACTTTTCATTAATAGACTCTGTTTTCTTACAGTCTTGCACATCTCTTACTCCCAATGGTTACTTTTGTCTTGCTTGTGATAAAAGTAGGGAAGTCAGCCCAGGCTCAAGTAAATATATCAGGGTGTATGTTGTCTTTCCTCTTATGGACCAAAAGGCTTATTTAGTTATTTATTATTTGCTAGAAATATATCACAGGGACATTAAATGAAATCAAGATGTATCTTTCTTTTATTTGGTAATCATTAGGTCACAGCCCTAAGTGGAAGACAAAGCCAAACCGAAGGTCCGTAGCAGATTTCTGATGTAGGCAGGTGTTCCTTTACTGAACATGGTAGCTTTAGAGAGGCATAAAATGAAGAGGCCAAATCAAATCCCAGTCTTAAACAATTGATCAGATTTTAGCAGTTAATGAATGCATAGAGGCAAGAATGGAACCACAAGATTTATCACTGCTGTGAAAGAGGCTTTATCAATGAAAATCAATTTATCAATGGTTGCAAAGTAATTTAAAGGTTCAAAGTAGTAGTACAGAAGAGTAGGTTTTACTTCTTGTTAAAACAGCTTCTTTTGCCCATCTCAAATTTTTTCCTTTCAAAACTACCTCTTTAAAAGCATTTATTTCACACCTGACCAAAATTCTTCAGGCAGTCCTCTGATTTCAGCTCTCTCATAGTCATGGTAGAATTCAATGTTTTGGGCCAGGGAAACATTAACATATTTTGGCACAAAAGAGTGTCAAGGATTTTGTTACAGAGGAGAGCTAAGTACAGTAGTCAACTGCCGTAGCATTTCTTCTTACCTGCATAAATTTTATTTTTCCACTATAAAGGGACGAAGAGGAGGGAATTCCTGGAGAGTAAGGTGGCAAATTTATTCTGGTTGTCAGTACAAAATTGGGTGTCATTCAAGCAAGAGCTGCCTGATGATGATCTCCAACTACTTCAGAATTATTTTGCAAAACTCATACCTAACATTATTTCACAAGGCTATTTATCACAGAACTTCTTCCTAAGACTTGATGGAGATGTATAGGGACACATTACAAATTCATCACAACTACATCCTTAAAAAATACTGTGGTTGCTGTGAATTAATTTTGTAGGCTGACTGTTTGACAAACTTTGCATCTGGGATCTCATTCTTTTTTTTTTTTTTGTTAAAAATTACAGAGAAAAAGTTCTACCCAGATATTTAATTCAGGACAAAACAGGTCTGCTAGCCAAGAAGCCTCACCACAAACCTGCTGAGTGACTGCAGGCAAGTCGTCTGCTGTCTATTCCCTCTGACATGCGTTCTCCACCTATTTAGAACATAAGGATGTCTGCTGGGATTACCACTCACTGCGTGTTTCTGCAGGGCTCAGAGACCTCAAGACCCTCATTCCACATGGCCCTGTAGATGATGTGGTGACTGTAAATATCTGTGAAATGGATTTTTACCATCACACCGTTTCCTAGTGGAATTTTATCTCATCCAAATATCCTTTTTTTATTTTCCAGCCATCAGCTAAGGTAAGTCCCCAGGTGTGAGAAGCCCTCCAGCTGCCTAGGAACTGAAGCTATGGAGAGCTGCAAGTATTAAATACCTCCCCAGGATTCTTACAGCTAGCAGCAGCCTTTTGTTCCCATCTCTTTTCATATTACCCTTATATAGTTCTCTTGTATAGCCAATAGCAAAATGAAAAACATGGAAAAAACCCCAAGCTTGCCTTAGTCTTGACAAAACAGGCCCATGCACACATCACAAATATTGATATATTTATACAATATATTTTGAACAGAATGATGGAACCATTCTAAATGAAGCAGAGGTCTGAAGTCAGAAAACTTCCCCGGAGTTATGATTAAGGCTGTGAAGTTCAATTGATTTGCATATACTCAGCTAATAAAGAAAATCATCTCCAACAACCAACTTGTTTATCAAAAAAAAGGCATCTTTACATAAATGTGCTCATCAGAACCCCGGTATTCTACACCCACTGAAAAAAATGTAAACCTGATTCCTCAAAACAAAGAGCTGCCTTTAGTGAAGGTTCACTCTGTATTTGGGTCACCATGACAATAATTACCAAGCCACTCACAGAGTTAGCTGAGGCACCAAGGGGACCTGCCTTGCACAAAGTAGGAAGCAGACTGCAGTACAGTGTCATACAGTGTATTCCACAGGGCCATAAGGCAGGTAAGCATCAATGGATATTAAATGACAGTCACAGAAGCAAATGCTGGTAAGCAATCAGATCAGTTCATAGCTTGTCTCACTACCCATAGTGTCTTTTCAGGCCTCATAAGTTTTCTATTTCAGTTATATCAACTGTAACACCAGCCTTAACCTTGATACAGGCTATTTTGGCAGGTTTATTTTTTTCCTCCCCAGACGGCAAGCTCTTTCAGCAAGGTTCCTCTCTTCTTCACTGTTTGCAAACAAGGCGGCCCTCTCATGTTTAGAAACATTTACGTATGTTCACAGCTGCCCTGCTGACTTCAAAATAATTTTGTCATAAGGAAAGGCTAATGTGTGACATCAGAGCTGGAGGAGAGCTACATGGAAGCATGCCTCAGGTACCACTAAGGCAAATACTCCAGCAATTAATTCAGACAAAATTGACTGCTGAATACAGAACACAGCCTTTATGAAAGTACCAACAGGAGGCTTGAAAAGTAGAAGCACATGATCTGCCTTAATCTCATGGTTCCTCTGAAATTAAGTGCCCCATTAATGGTTACGTGTCCAGTGGGCAGGTGAGACTGTTACCAAATCCATCACTATTCAGTCAAAACCCCAGGGTGAAGTTCTGTGCTGTGCAACAAGAAAATAATACAGCTGAGGAAGAAGGAGCTTTGATGGCTTAAAACATCCAATGTTCAGCTGTCCCAGGGGCTATAGCTGGCATCGAACTGTTTTGTGCCCTATCACCCCATATTTTACCAAGGCCCTTCAGAACAGAGGAAACACTGCAATGAAGTACAGGTGCTACTGTCCAAGGATGTATGTATTTCAGTCAGGTATAGTGAAGAAGGCATGCTCAGTAGAGGGGAGATGGGAGATAGAAGAGAGAACAAAATTAGGGAACTGAAGAGCAGCTGCTTAAATTAATCCATTGCATCTGTCTAAAGTCATACGAAATGATATAATTTCACCCAAGAGCAAACCTTCCAAATGGCAATTTATTTTCTAGAAATAATTTAATGACATGCAACTACTTGAGTGCTGGTACTTTACATACAAATAAAAATGGCAAGTCTTTGCACTTCAGTGTTGTCATCTAAATTAGGCTTTTGAGACCAAGTCCTCTGTGGGTATAAATTAACATAGTTCCACTAATGCTAGAGGAATTATTTATGCACCAGAAGGGGAAATAGTATAGGGAAAAGACATTTTTTGACTATAAAACACTAGCTCAGTCCTGATTGTTTTTATTTAAATTATTAATCCTCTGGGCATCTCCAGTGAATAGATTTTACACCATTTGTACATCTGGAGAATGCATATATAGATACATGAATTGATAGGACAAGCCTTTAAGCTCTCAGAAAGATGAAGCACAGGGCTGAACCATGTAGGACAAGGGAAATCGAAAACAAAGGTTTCTAGGCAGCTTATGCAAAACGCCTGCAATTTTGTCTTTAAAGGACACAATTGCCAACAGGGAAAAGGGTTGTAAAAAATAGATATTCTCACATTTAGAGAAAAAAAATTCCTTTACTATAAATTATTGTCAGAGCCAGTGTATTCTCTGAACTTTCAGTTCCCTTGGTGGAGAACTTTCTAAAGAGAAGGGGCAAGCAGCGGAGCATGTTCCTCATGCCACTGGTATGTGGCATTGGTATCCACATATAGGATGCAATCCTCTGCAGGAATGTATGAGTCACAAAACAGTAGCAAAAATTCAACTTTTTTAAATAATAAGATTGAAATCCTTGTCCAAAAAAAATAAAATGGTGCAAGTTACAGATAGAAGGAATCATGCCTCTGAACTCTCAGAGAAGAGAACCCAAAACACAACACAGCAAGATCTCAGGACTCAGTCACATGGCTGCATCCAGCATTGCCTTGGAGCCAAAGCATTTGTACTTTATTGCAACTGGCTGTGATCCCTTCAGACAGAGGGACTACCACTGGGCTATTCATCCTTCTGTGGTGCCTCAAATGTGATACAATATTGTTTTGTAAGTTTAGGGCTTTTTTTTTTCTTTTCTTTTTCTTCTCAGGAGACAGTAAGTAATGGTATTTACCTGCTGGTGTGCATCAAGACTCTTGTGAAGTGTTCCTTGGGAATGTAGGAAATGGGAATGCTCCTATTTTCACATCTCTAATTGCATTTATTTCAAAGTAGTGCTGATGCATTCTCTCTTCTCAAAGACTATATCCAAATGAGCCCCCAAAAGCAAATAAAATAAACAAAATGAAGGTGGTGTTAAAAATGCACATTAAACTATTTAAGAAGAAAATATTTGTGATAGTAAGAGGCTAGGCTCTGAACAGAGGCAAAGCAAGGGCTTTGTCCTCTGAACTACTACTGAATATGCTTTACTAGGAACATTTTAGTCATTAGTTATGTTCTGCAAGTAGAATGACAGCAATGTTTATGCCGAATGTTGAATTTATTAAATGGGGATTTTATATCACCCCTTTTATTAGAAAGTGTAGAACATAACCTAAGTGGTTAAAAAAAATTACAGATGAATAAGATGAATATAGCATTTATAATTAGACTAGGCGTAGTAAACAAAATTCTAACGTGGAAAGCTGTGGTTTTTATGGGTTTGATTTTTTTTCTTTGAAAGAGTAGGGTTGACATCTTCCCTGAACTGAACAAGCTTTTAAATGTAATGAAACAGATGCATTCAAATGCACTTAGTGGTTGTATATCAGTAGTTTAGTTAGATTTCAAACAAATTTTTCTTGTCCAAGATTATCTGTCTTTAAACTATGATTATATCAGGTAAATTATTAGAAGAAAAACATTCATTATGTTTTGGAAAAGGGCTCCTAATATTGGTATAGTGTATTTTAAAACATAATTCTCTATAAATTCAATCTATTCACATATATCTGCCAGATGAAAGAGAAATGTTAGTGAACTAAAAATCAAAAAGTAAAATGAAAGAGAAATAAATTTACTTTATTGCACCTATTAATGAAAATATGAACCCTGTGAGATTAGTAGGTGGGAATACATTTATTAAATACAGATGAAATAAAAATAATTTTAGAACAAAATTATTCTGTGGATGATTTCATTTATCTGCCATTGAAAATTATCTAGGACAGAAGTTTAATACAGTGAGATGCTTGTGTAATAAGCGTGAATAAAATGGATTCATAAAATTCAAAAAGAGGAGGAAAGCTAAAAAATTGTGTGCTTCTGTCATGCTACATTATCAATATACAGTGAGGAAGGAGAGGGAAAGGGAGAGGGAGAGGAAGATGGAGAGAGAGAAGGAGAGGATCTATTTGATGAAGCAACCTTGTATGTGTGGGGTAGGATTTTAGCACATTTTTACAGTTTATGTACCACTAAGGAAAGGAAAGCCAAAACACATGTATCTGTTTTCTTACCTGAAATGGAAGCTGAACAGACATATTCATGTGTGCAGTGTTTCAGTATATAGGAATCAAAATTTATGGCAGAACTACAAATCATATGCTTTTCTGCATATGGACTTTCCACATGCAAATATAACTAAAGTATTCTTTTTTACAACAAAGATATTAAAAACTTACTGCAATTGTTGCAATTTTTAAAAAATTCAATACTTTACATCTTCATCAGTGTGGAAGCCCTGGGGGCCATCCCCTAAGTTACACCCCATTGGCTCCTTCCCCTGTTCCTATGTCTATCAGCAGTAAAGGTGAAGACTTCAGAAATCCCCATTTTTCATCTCGTTGTAAGAAAGGCATGGGGCGTGCTCTGGGATTAGACTGTCGAAATAAACAGTTTTCATCTTTGTGACTTACAGTGTGTGTGCATGTTTGCAGAGGGCCAAGGACAGTCTTCCACAATTTCAAGACCTCAAAGAAAGAATCAACCTCTAACCAAGCACAACCTGTTTTAAATAAAGGTTTGAAGAAAAATCTGTGACCGTTGCCTTTGACAGGTCAGTGTTTCTTATGTCTCTGAAACATGTATGGATCTTCTCACCTCTGGCTCCTCTGGGTGCCTCTGGGTCCTGTTATAAACAATGCTACAAAAGCAAAGTGGTGGATGAAAACAAAGTCCTGTTAGAGATCCCAGAATCTAGACTGCCCTTCAATTACTGGCACTGCAAGAGCTGTGGAAACAGGAGGACTAGTAGCTTGCACTTGAATTTTTTCTTTGTCTATTTGTCCAGAAAGAATTTTCATGGCAATATCTAGTTTTACTGAGAAAAACAAATTGCAGAAAAACAAAATTTCCCCAGCCATACTAATTAATTCCATCAAATGTTTATCTATACATTTTTTCCCTGAACATATTTTCACTTCAGTAGGAATGAAATGTGCATAACAGAAAAGTATGATCCCCAGACCTTTATCTTGGGGATAAATTGTGTTTAGGCCCATTTCTATGAAGGAATGAACTTCACCCTTTGTATGCATATGGCCAAATTTCCAGACCTCATGAAATTCCTGAACAAGGCTGAGAGACTGTCACTTGCTACATATCTGGGGAGCCCAAAAAGGCAAACTCTAGAGCAGTTTGTAGGCCAGGGATGAAAACAGTTGTATGAGAATGCTGGTTTTCCTCTAGGCCGTAGGTTTCTGGATAACACTTAAGCCTCAGCCTTCCTTGCCAAAGCATTTCCTTTTGAACCAGGGCTGCACCTCATCCCTCAGAACTTGTACCTGCACAACTTTGCAGAGTCCAAGCCAACATATCCATGGCCCCAGGGTTTCACCAGAGCTGCTGATGGGTGTTGAGTGTACTGGCAGCCATAACACAATGCACTAATCACAGCCCTATTGTGAAAAACAGGTCTGTCATTCACTTTGAGTTAATTGCTATGCCACCCATAGGATGGAGTTCAGCTCCAGATCAAGGCACAAAAATATACATAACTACATGTACCATCGGCATGTTTCACATGCCCTTGCCGTGATTACCATCAGGAAAGCTCCACAATGCAGTTAAAAACTGCATCCAGCTAACCACAATGTGTCTACTTGGCTCTCTAGGCACCACTGAGAGTAGAGACCAGAGTGGAAACGTACACACAGAGGTGTCGCTCACATCTCTAACATGTGGCTACCTAAGAAAAGGCACCTCTCTCTGTGGCTCTGCTGTACCAGGCCATCCATCACTGCAGCATGCTGGCCCAGCTTTGAAGAGACACTCATGCCATTTTGCTCTTCCCAAACACATATTCCAAATTTGCACTTCTTGGAAGTAGTTTCAATTCCATTAAAGTGAATGGAGCTGTAAGTCCCTAAACCACACCCACACATGTCCCATGAGGGCCATCTATCCCAGTCCAGACATTTTAAGACAGGACAAAAGCATCAAAATGAATACACAGCAGAGGATCTGGGCAAACAGCAGAGCAGTCAATAGTGAGCTCATAGCATGGGTTTCAGAAAGGAAACTGCTTAGCACTGCCTAATGACTGAAGTCAGTTAGAAAAGCCAAATGCATCTGTCATACCAGAGAGGAGGTTTTGTGGTTACATCTGAGTGACACAATGTGTTGAGAGAAAACCAAGTAGGGCATTTTGGTTAGGGGTGCATACAATGTATATGCACATAAAACATTTGTAAAGTATTTTTTAAATCAACAAATTAGTTTCTCAGACTGTCATGTTATTACAATTGTTCTGTACCTGCAAACAGGGTGAGAAGCTGCATTTACATTTGAAAATTGCAAATACAAATTGCATTTGTACATCTGAAAATATATTTACGTTTGATAAAGTTATGAAAAATATGATGGCAGCGCTTGGCAATGTGTCTTTTGAAATAAGCTGGAAGAGCCCATTAATTTGAAGTTGTTAGCATAATGGTTTATGCCATTAGGTATCAAATCTCCTTTTGTAATTACAGAAGAGATCACAACCAACAAATAACAAAATTGTGTTTAGGTGCTCAGGAAAAACAAATTAGTTTAATCTGCAGTCCACAGACATTTGAGAGCCATATGTTACTGTTGCCTTTGTTATTTTTGAAAGCTGCTATGATTTATTACTCTAAACATATAGTGACAAATTGAAAACATGGATTAAAATGTCTCCTACTTGACCTTTTCAGAGCTATTCCATGAATATAAATATTTATTTTATGGATTCAACATCTGCTGATCAAGTTATATATTTTGAAAAGTATTCTTTGAATTATTATTCCACCATTCAAATTACATAGTTCCACAATAAATTCTGTAGGCATTTTATGCTAACAGGCACCTTATAAACCATTGCATAATCCTCATGAACTCACACTGCATGAGTGGTTGTAGAGGCATATGATCGTCTGTAACGCAGTGGTCTTTGCACTGTAACAATACAAGAAATCCCCTCTGGCATCAACTCTTCACTTGAAACAAATCTTAACTTCTATTTATTCATTCGGAGATGAGAAATCAGTCAGCTATTGCGACTAAAATAGGAATGCATAACAACAAAACCAAAACAAGCAGTTTCCACTTTCCCTTGGATTTTTATTCCTGTTCACATTCGTAACACTTTCATTCTTAGCCTTGCCCTTATTTCTCTCAAGCACTACAATCTCAGCGAGGACCTGAGTTGTCTTCACTTGGCACAAAGCAAAATAAAGATAGAGGTAAGCTGCAGTGATTGAAGACAAATAATAGAAGAAGTATATTGTCCCAATGCAGCTACTAAATTCTGGTGTGGATTACAGCCTATTCTCCCATCTGCGCCTCTTCTGGTTGAGCCATGGAGGGAGAAAAGATTACTTAATTTCTTTTCAGTGTGCATGTCTGCTGTAGGATCAAGCGCACAAGAAGTGAGCCCTTATACTCATGCAAAGAATTCCTAAGGTTATCAGAATTTTTTACCCCTTGTCCTGCAAGGCAGTGAAAACAGTCTGGTGTCTCTATGCTGGTTAGTATTATACTATTCATTAGGAAATTACTCTAAATTCCAATTTATTGTAACTACACCGGTTTACCAATGAACCAGAACAAGAACACCTTGTGGGAGTTCTTGTTTCAGCTGCCCTAGAAGAGATTTCTAGAAACCTTTCTTCTTTAAATTTGAGTCTAAGTTTTACTTACCCTGTGTTTTCTGTGTCCTCAATGAGTTGTGACCTGCACAGAATGCCCTACCTCCCTCTGTTACACCCACAAAATTGGGGCCTCCAATATGCAATTTACAGATTTAGCCCACAGAGTGTCTTCCAAATGACATTTATCAGAAATGCTTTTCCAAGTGCTTTCAAATATTCCTCTGCTTTGATAAGCACTTTGGATGCTTTTGCTTCTATCTCTCGCCTTGTTTATAAAGACATTGTGCAGTAAGTTAGGGAATGAATTTACAGCTCCTTGCCACTAACTGTCTCGGTAAACACCCCTACAGCACACTATACTGCCTTGGCTGGAAGCAACTTAATCTCCTCTCAATGCCACGTGAAATATCTAATACTTTCTGCAAACTGAGTAACCACAAAAGAGGGTATGCAGGAAACTAGATTAGCTGTAAATTCACAGCTGAACATGCTACTTTCTGTAGAAAAGCCATCTATTTCAGTTATTTCTTTGCAACTAGGTCGTGGTGATGATACACCAGCATCCCTGAGAATAAGTTTCATTTGCTCTTCCTGCTTTCACTTTCACTGTCATGACTGTAGAGCTGGTGTCTAGTCAGTGAGAGAATCTTATTATAGTAGCATCCAAATGTGACACACAGCAAGGATTAAACTGTTATCCAACTTGTAAATGCATAAGCAGGCTCCCTGGAAACAGAATTCAGGCTGATATTTTCATTTTCAAACCTGTATTTTTCTCCATCTGAGCAGTCAATGGAGCATCTTCCTTTCTAAGTAAGATCCAATTATAATGAGAGCTTGGATTGACAGGAAACATTATTATAACTGAATGAGCTGTCAAATCCATGATTAATAAGGGTTTTCATTTAGGTTCAACAATAGCAGCGTTAGACTACTGCCATATTATTATTCAATAACTCATAGCATTCATAAGAAGGTTTATTTTCTGTTTCAGAGCATAGACCAAGATGTTTCACATTCTCCTATTCGTATGGGCAGAAGTGGTTTCAATATTTCATGAGACGATTTTATCTCTGTTTTTTTTCTGAAGATGCAAACTAATGAAAAACCTTATGCAAAATCTAAGCCTGATGTTTGAGGATTTAGTTTCTGTTTTCCTTCTAGCTCCCATGTTTTTGCATCCATATTCCTATTGCTTGAACCATAACAACAGAGAGGGAATATGAATAGTGTAGGAGGTTGATACCCTGGGTGTTCACAGCATCAAATGTTGGTGATATGGAGTAAAAGTATGAGGCAAACCAAGATCTCTCTGGCGTGTGTGTTCTGGTGTGTAGTGAGGTGCAAAGAACAGGTAAAGAGCAGATATTTCATGTTAGCTACCATGTATGCATGCATTCAGCTGCGTCAAACAGAGCAGATTTTTTTTACATAACACTGCTTTTCACTTTTATATGAGAGACAGTGAGGGCAGGATTGTTATGAATTAAGATATCCACAAGGGGAAAAGAACATTTTTAGAAAGAGAAGTGCTCACCCTCAGCCTTCTTGTAACAAAAATGCAATTTTCTCCATCCTACATAAATTCTGCTTTCCCATCCCATTTCACAGTTTGATAGAATGTAACTGGATATTCTGTTTTTCTGTTTCACTAGTTCTCAATTTCACCTTCCTAGCTTAGCTCCTTAATCCGCTATTCCACCCAAATGGAGGTGCTGCTCCATCATTGCAAGTAGTATAAATGATGTGTCAAACTGACTTCAAAAAATAACCTTTTAGCCCAGCATTTATTTATACATCATCAGTTATGTCTGACTACTTTTTATACAGGTATGATGTATCAATATAAGATACAGATGTATAGATAAATAGAGATAGAGAGCTAGCTAGATAGATAGATATAACCTGTACTGCTATCTCTTTCCTCATTTTCTTCCCTAGCTGACACCTTTTGTACTTCCACAAACTAACCTTTAACATGCAACTCTTAGTTTAATGTTATTGTCTGCCAAAGTCCCACAAGGTGGGGAAATTTATGGAGGCATTATAAGAAACATCTGACTTTCCATCCATAACTCTCCTTGTCTTGAAACCAACTGCTACCTTCTGTAAGCCAGCGGGTGAAGACCAGGCTAAAGACACCAGATAGACCACAGCAGATGCGGAAGACAAGCACAAAGACCTGTGTCTACTATTAGAATAAACTATGAAGTGGTTAACAAAGGATCCTTCAAAGGTGTTAGTGAGCCTCAGGGTTAACACCTTGCTATGGTGTAAGTTCTTAAATGTTATTCTTTCTTGTTTCTTCCTCTTTTAAATACTTCAGAATCCATCTGTCCTAGGCAACTATCATTTGTTTTTTCACCTCTTTTGTAGATTAACTTCCAGCAAAAAACTTTAAATAAAGCTAAAATGTACTAATCTCCAGTAATTCCATTGTTGATATTATTTTTATGATAATATTGTTGTTGCTATTGCAGTAGTCAATGCACAAAATACTTCATACGTAGAAAAATCATTCTTGTCTATACAAATATCCAAGATGTGAAAATGAAGCATCGAGTCCCATTTCACAGGCAGAGGAGACAGCTACATGAACAAGTTGCCACCTAGTAAATGAGCATGGATTTACAGCTCATTTAATACTCCATGGCAACTGTCCGTGTGGTTACTGCTCCAGAGTAAATGCGAGGCAGCTCTGACCCTCACAGAAAGTGAGGCCATGTATCTTGCACTTACCTGAGCTTTAAGCATCCATTTAAAGTAACTAATGAGCTGTAAATCCACAATCCCTCTTCACACCTGGCAGTTTCTTCATGTATCTGGAGGCAATGATATTTTTGTGATTTGCCTGTGGTCACTGAAGCAGCACTTACAGAAGTGGCGATGCAAGCCAGACCTACTGAGCTCCTGCAAACCCCTCTCCTCACATAGCCAGAATTTTCTTGTAGAGTTACTGTTCAATTTCTTGGCACATTTCCCTTCAAATGACAGTAATTCACAAGCAAACTGAACCACTTTTTCCTCATTAATACTGCAGAACATGCATTTACCACTTATGCAAAACAGATGGATCCCTAAAAGTACCTTCCAGATATGGTTTCTTCATTTCACACATAAAATATTATTTACTTTTTCAAAGACTCTTTAAGTTTAAAAGTGATGCTTTGGGAATAGCTTTATCCTGGTTTATTAAACATATTTCAACTCTAGGTAATTTAGAGTCCAAACTAAAGCAGGGTTCATCATCAGTTTTCCATCAGGGTGGTCCACGACACACCACAAACTAGCAAAGAGTTTCCTTTATTTTCCTTTTTTTTTTCCCCAATGACTCCTATTAAGTGACTCTCTACTTAGGCTCCATCACGCTAGTTCAGGTTGTCCACTGATACAAGCCACTACCTACAGTAATTGCAAGCCTGGGATCACTGCTCCGGTTTTTCAGTGGCACTACAGGAATCACAACAGACTTGAATACTCTGTGCATTTTTACTCTTCCTGTTATTCTGTATTAAAAAAAGAAAAAAGAAAAGAAAATCTGAACCACTATGTCACAACACACTGCCATGGCATCTATTTACTAGTAAAATTGTTTTGTGTTCTGAGGCAAAACAAGACCAAAATGTCATAAAGACTTGAAAAAGTTCAGTGTAAATTACACACCTCTACACATGAAGAAAAAAAAATGTTTGTGGTAGAGACAATAAATACATTATATTTTAGTCCTTAAAAGCTCCCTCATATTTTTTTTATGCTGTGTCTATGGATTAACACATTCAAAAAGTAAAGAAGGAAAGCCCAGGGCTTTGGACATTACAAATTTTAATGGATTTGATGAGTCCCTCCACAGTACTCTCTCTTTCTTGATAATCACTCAATTCCTCACTGCAAGGACTCTGAAAAATATGAACCATGGCTACAGGTGTTTTAGGATGTGACCCTGCTCTCACACTGACAGCAACTTTCTCATTTCTTGTCATGGGGCATATATTTCAAAGCATAATCCCAACCTGCTGGGATGCCTTCATTACCAGAATGCTCAGCTGACAGTACTGCCAAATCTTGAATTTCATGAAAGAATGCATAATGTGAATGGGCAATGTCAGTGCTGTCCCTTACACTGACCATATACAACACTGAAGTGACTTTAGTGAAGCTCCTTCTTTTTCTTTTTTTTTCCCCATAGTTTTTTAGCAGTGGCTCTATCAACACTAGTTGATTACACAGTGCCTGGAAAACATCACTGGATTTCATTTCAACCTGTGCCAACTACCTCTTTCCACACAGTTCCCAGGCCTCATCTGGTGGTTAGAGTACCCCAAGGCCCATTCCCACAAATAAAGAGTCCAAAGGGTTGCTAGCAGGGACAGCAGCCTGTCACCGTAATATTTTATGAAAAATCCCTTTGCCAGGATTTCTTCTCCTGGGAAGCTGGGAAGCTTCAGCTTCTCCCTGTTTTGCTGCTTTGGAATGTGATTTGGAGAATTGTTTATCCAGCATGTGAATTGTTTTTATTTAATGACCCATCCCAGTCCAGCTGTGTCAAGACTCTGGTCAGTCACAGGTTTTTATTATTCATTCTTGACTAGCCTTCTGATGTCTCCTTTCTCTTCCTTTAGTATACTTTTAGTATATAATTTCTTTTAATATAATATCATAAAATAATAAATCAGTCTTCAGAGAACTTGGGGTCAAATTCTCATCTCTCACCTTGTCCTGGGGACCCTCACAGCACCACAACACCAGCCACCCCAGGCGAGCTGGCCTTCAGAGCCCAGGAAAGTTCCTGAAGGTGTTTGAGCAGGGATAGAGTCAGAGAGCTCGGGAGCTGTCCAGAGCCCTGGCAGCTGCTCTGTGGCATTCTGGGGAGCTGCCTGCCTGGTCACCTCTACTGCTGCAGACAGGCATTGCAGGAGTATGGGGACTGTACTTCCTGCTGGAAATTTGCTGGGCTTTAGATTATCTCTGGACATTTTAAACTGGAAAAGTCTTTAGTGATTTCCAAACAGAAGTCCAAAATATAGTCCATAACAGCTGGTGCATCAACAGCTAGATGTCTACAAACTTAATTTTCCAATTTTCATGCTGTGAGGAGAAGAACAAAACAGTAAAATGCAGCCTGCAGATCAGCTTTGAGTGAAGTCAGGCTTCTTGGAACCCCAGTTGAGAAAAAAGACATTTCTGTGCCCTCACTCCCCAAATTCTATTTTCTATTCTGCTGCAGTCATTCCTCAAATTTTAGATTAATTCTTCCACTTTTTTTTTTGTCCTGCTTTAGAATTATACATAATTATATGATCTTTTTATGCTGTGTGTTTTATTATGTTATGTGCTTTCTGTGAGACAGGAAAAAAAAATGTGCCAGCCAGTTCTTTCCTTACTGACATCAATGGCTTTTGCCTCACACACTCTGTTCAGGATTTTCCTTCTTATCAAGGGTTCCATATTTTCATGTGATTCAAGTTTTTATTTCTTCTGGGCATCCTCTTTATTTTTATATTTCTTTTCTCTTTGTTCTGCAAGTAATTAATTTTTAGCTCTAAATTAAGCAATTTGCTTTTAACCAGTTGGCATTTTCATCAGTCAGCATATCCAAATGTTCATCTGTACCTTCCTTAATTCCATGTACTATATCAGCATTTCCTGTATCACTAATGCCTTTCTGCAGTGAGACTTACACCTCAGATTGCCCTGCTGTTTCTTCAGGCAATTATACTGTCTGTCCTTCTGGCAGGCACAGTGATATCTTCCCCACTGTATTTCAGATTTGAGACTAACATCAAACCACAGTAAGTCTGCCTACTGCAGACTTGACTATTCTCTGTGGAAATTTTAAGCTTTTGGTATTTTTAAAAAGGAAAAGAGAGTACTGAGAGTATCAGGAAAATTCCAGTCCTCCATTAGCTTGGGCTTTAAGGTTTCCAGTTCCTCCAACCCCTTCCAGTTGGTTCATTCAGAGTCCATAGGGCACCCAGCAGTCCTGGTCTCCAGCCAGCACTGCTTGGTTTCTTCTGCAGAAAACCCCAGGAGGTGAAATGGGATGGCACATGTGTAGACTTCAGCCCAGCATAGTATGAGGATGTGGATAGGCTTTCCAGAAAATGGTTACAGGCCCTCAGATCCAAACACAGCTACAAGGATATCTGCATCAATATAAAATCCTTCAGCTTGGACTGTCCAGCCAACAAGAAAATCAAAGTGCTCAACACTTGTTGGCCCCTACATGCTGCTTTGCCCTAAGATCTGAGTAGGAGACCGATCCCGTGCTGAGGTTTGGAATGCATGCTGCTGGGGAAGGCAACAAAAGCCTGTGTGTAACCTGAGATGTGCCTGCAGCTCCCATTCCTTTGTGCCTATGACCTTGGCTTCAGCTCACGGCATAAGACAAGAGCAAGAAGAGGGAGACGTGTTGGGAAGAAGCGAGGACAGGAAAATGCAAGCCTGTTGAAAGAAGCACAGGGGACTGGGGAACCAATATCATATAGGTTAGGGGTGGGGTGAAAGGCACTTGAAAAGTGCAGCATGGGGGCACCCAAACACACCTGTCTGGGGGAAATCAGACATGTCTGTCACAGGATGGGTTTTAGGAGGGAAAGGAACCCATGGCACAGTGTGAACGCGGCTCTTGGAGAAGTGAGAAGCTGCAGCACAAGGACTTGGAGGGAATTGGGGTCTGATTCACCAGGTGAGGCTGAGTGGGGATAGGATTTTGAGACACTTTAGGAAATTGGCCACAATGACAGTATGGGGTGGTCCTCAATTTGTAGAGCTGTACTTGCAGCCTTCACGTTATTTACAAAGCTACTGGAAAATGATAGGGAGAAACAATAGATAGGATGTGGGGAAGGAGGGGGAAAGAGAGGGTGGAAAGTGAGATTCCAGGGAGTGGGAAACATCCTCTTCTGTGGGGACAAGAAAAAAGAGAGGAAGAGGAAGCACAGGTGCAGCATCAGCAACCACAATTCCGCACATGTCAGAGAGAAACCCTCCTCCTTATGTTTGCATATGCACATTTCTGCATCCACTAATGAACCTCTTTTTTCTTCCTCATTTCTAGATTTCTAGAGCCAAAAGATTGTTAATTCCTGAAGTCTGTTCTTGCCTATTCTTTCCTGGCTGTGCAGTGTGCATTTTCTAGTATGTTTTTGTTTAGGAAGGTTACTTTCTTGCTACACAGCAGAAATATTTGTGTTAAATCTACTCTATAAAGGAGCCAAAAATGTGAAAAATGCTCTGGAAGCAGAAAAGAAATACTTATGAGGAAGGAAAGGAGACAGTACAGGAAAACTCATTTGCTGAGAAATGCAGCTTATGTCTTATCAACTTAATTCCAGATAAGTCTTCATTTTGCTGTGAAGACAGATGCGATAAATATGTTAATGGCAGATTTCGATAGCTCAGTTTGTAGAACTGCAAAGCCAGATGGAAGTGATAATTTTTCTTTCATTTTAATTTTGAAATAAAAAGCAAGAAAGCAAGAAAGTTCTTGGTATCTTAGCACTGTAATGACTTTTGAAAGGATAATGGACCTTAACACAAAATGACGATTAACTATCATGCCCTGATGCTCCTATTTTATTAAATTCCAGTTTCCTTGGCTGGAATTCTCTCAGCTTTCTTGCCAGAGATGAGCAGATTACTGCTTGTGACTGACTTTTCCAGTTCCACATTCATAAAGTTATTTAGCAGCAATCCAGTTGGTGGATATTTTACTGATTTTACTGCTGCTCAAGTTAGATACATGACTAAGCAGACCATTGATAACAGCATTGGATGGAGCTAACCTCTCTTACTCCTTATCAGGTGTGAAATACTGCCTTTTTTGTCCCTTCAGCAATGCCCTTATGGTCTTAGGAGTACAAGGCTAAATTGTGGCTTTCCATGCATTGATTAAGATTCCATTTAGCAATATTTGGCATGGATCCTTTGTTTCAATTTAATACCAAAGCACTGAGGGACATAGATTAACACCTTCTTAAATGTTTAGGATATTTACTGCTTGAACTGACAGGCAAAGAGAAAGCTAGAAAACTTTTGCTGCTTGAATCCTCTTGAAGGGAAGGAAACAGTGGGTTTCCGAGCAGGTAAAAATGAAAATTTTAGAAAACTATTTTAAAGGAATTTACCAAGTGAAATCTTGGTTTTTCATATTTGCAGTGATGTTTCTAATGTGTGGAAAAAACCAGATAAATCTGTGTTATTCCCTTTACATGAATTTTCATTTCTAGAAAGTGAGGTCCTGACTGAGTACTCCCACAGGAACTTCTCTCCAGGAACCACTTGGCAAAAAGGTGAGATGCACTATTGTTGAATCAGTAACATTAACTTCTAGGGTTTCATTCTCACTTTCTAGATAAGCTCACACACCAGGAACTGAATGACGGTTTAATTCTACATGTCAGTTAAAGCCCTCTCTGAAATTCATTCCAATGATTCTAGCAAAGACAATGTAGATTTCTGGTGAATTTTATAACACATTTTACCATGAGACAAAGGGTACAAGCTGTTATGTCATTCCTGTCCTCAGCTGGGGGTGCTTGTGGGTGGAGGTATTGGCTATTACCAATAATAAATACCTGTTATAGGCTAGGAATATCAGATAGATATCTGCTGTATAAAGTGTAAGATTATTTTCATCATTCAATACCAGCTATTTTTTTCATTTGTTTAGTTTGCGCGCATTTTCTTGGGGGTTGTCTTTTTTAATTCAATTAGCAAGTAATACAAAACAAAATGTTCGTATGAGAGGGAAAGGGAAGGTCTGTGCAGTTCTGTAGAGGGGAGAGGAGAGATCCCAGGTTGTGGAAGTGAAAGCTGTATCAGCAGAAGCTGAGCCAACTTATTTAGCCCTGTAAAGAGACTGGGCACAATGCTTAGTTCGTGCAGCTGTATCATGTTTGAGAATTCATCTGCTGTCTCTGGACTTTGCTGAACTGTGCAGACATCCATGTCTGTGCAGCATTGCACCTTGCACACAAGCAGAGGCAGTTCTCACTCTCATCTGATGTTCCAGTCCACACTGGATGCCAATCTCATACAAACCAGTGACTCACATGACCAAAAGTATGCAGTGAAGCATGGCAGCCCTGCTCTTGGGCCCAGAGTTTCCTTACCAAGGTCAGAGAACAGCAGGAAGAGACAGCTGGAGCCTCTCTGCCCTCACAGCCTTGCTGCAAGCTGAGGTGATCAAAGCACAAGCTGTAGATAAAGTGATCCATGCTTGCAGATAATCCTCAGGTATTGGCAAAAACCAGGCAGATCTTAGTCTTCTGTGGACCCATGCAGCAGCAGCAGCAGCAGCATTTTATCCTGGAGCTCCAAACCAAGCAGAGCTTCCCAACTGATGTGCAAGGAAACCATTCACGAGTCTCCAGCAAGCAGCCAGAACTCCCCAAGCACCAGGCAGGGAGCTGCCTGCAGGAGCAGCGTGGCAACTCATGCAGCACTAAAGCTTATCCCAGGCTGCCACCTTGTCAGGCTTAAGTTCAGCTCATTAGGATGCTCATCTGTTATTTATGCAAATAAGCCTATGCATAGTCACAAAATATGCAAAGATGGCTATTTATCAGTTTGTCACAGTTTCTGACTTTCTGAACCCTCAGACATTCCTGATACATTTGAAAAAAACCCACAATGTCCCCTAGTGCTGCACAGGGGCCAAGGCAGAGCCTAGCTGCTACCATCCACGTCCTCTCAGAGGACTCATGGTGCTCAGGATAGAAAAGATAATGCATTCTGTGTGACTTTAAACACAATATGTTACAGCTCAGGATGTTTAATCTAGTCAATAAGGATCTCTACTTTTTTCACCTCCCAGAGGAGGAGATTTACAATATGCATAACTCCAAGCATTCTGACTGCAGTTTATTATTTATTTATAAAAGGCAAAAAAGGCCCCTCAAAAAATTAAAAACGGTCTTCTTAAATAGCATTTAATTTATCTCCTCTGTCTGGAGAGCTGCAGTCTAAAGTTGCTCTCACTCATGAACGTGCAAAAGAACCTCAGCTCATCCCTCCTCTACCCTTACCACTCTCTTCTCACTTTAGAAAAATGTTATCTTCTGCATGAGCCTGAGCAGGAGTCAGCATCCACCTGCTTTTCCGCACACACAGCCATCAGTAACTGCAGGAGGCCTGAATCCTTCTGACAAGGGTACAGATTGACCAGAAACACAGCTTTAGGGAATTTTCCCCCACTTCTTTACCCCTGGCCAGCACCAGGATGATTGCTGGCCTGTGAGCTCCATGGACAAGTTTCTCATGTATCCTTCCTTGCACAACAGGATGTCTTATTTAAGCCTCTTAATGTTCATTGTAAAAATTAGAAGAAAAGACATGTCTGCAGTAAAGACAGGAGAAAATGAAACATCATTTTTTTGGTAGTACCCTTATCTTAGGGAGCCACCTTATGCATTCAATCCTCCTATAGACTGTTGTAACCATCTCCCAGGTTCTATGTGGAGTTTTGGGCCTGAATGTGGTCTTGGAATTGAAGAAAGAGAGAAGCAGCAGGCAAAGAGAGGTACTCACAAACACTGCCCTATCAAAGGCTACAATTCAACTTCAGTTTCATACCAACACACAAAAAAAAACCTCCCTCTGAATCCCCCAAAATATAATAACATGAGTTACATTTTATTTAAAGCATAGCAATCACAATATAGGGTGCTCAGTCCACCCTGACATCAGGATGATGATCTCATCAGGAGAGAGAATGGTAAGAGCAAGAGTAGGAAAACTTGTGGGTTCAGACAAAGATGGCTTAATAAATGAAGAAAAGAGGGGGAAAAACCCCCAAAGCAGCGATGCAAAGGCAGTCCCTCACCACCTCCCACAAGCAGACTGCTGACCAACCAGTCTCTGAGTTATGGTTGCCTTCCTAGGCAAATCACCCCCTCAGTTTTTATTGCTGAACACAGCATTATGTGTAATGGAATATCCCTTTAGTCAACTGGGGTCAGCTCCCCCATATACGTCCTCTCCCAACTTCTTGCCCAACCCCAATGAACTTCCATGGGGGAGCCTGGGAAATCAAGAAGGCCTTGACACTGTGGGTGCATGGCTGTAAAACAGCCAAAAGATTGGTGTGTTATGAGCCCTGATTAAATCTAAAATCCAAAAACTACTTCACAGACTGATGTGAAGAAAATCAACTGCACCTCAGCCAGACCCAACACAAAGATTAATGAACAAATGCATTGTCTTAGTTAGTTAAACATCAAGAAAATTGTCCTGGAAGGGGCTCTTCTATTTTAATATCAGCTTCTATTCTAAAAGAAAAAGAACTGCTTCTTTTTTTTTTTTTTTTTAATTCCAAACCTATTTCCCACTTGGGTGAGTGCAAAACAGTGAATTCAAGAATTTCAATACAACCTGTCTCTCTGTGAATTTAATTCCACAATTTCCAGCTGAGCAAAATTATCTTTACATCACGAAAACATATGCTTCCCCTTAATAAAGATTTAAATACAGGCACTTCAAATCCCTCCCTTCACTTTTACAATGGTGCAGTAAAGGATTATCCATGCAAAATTATACAGCCAAGGTTTCTGCTGTGAGTCGGCATGGTTTTGTTGTTTTTCATGGATCAATTAACACACACTGGAGATTTTAGCCATTCCTGTCTGTAATTGCTAATTTGCCCATTACAGGGAGCTGAGAGCCATCTGTGTACATGGCATAAGGATGCAACAGTGAAATGAAGACTTTAAACCCACAGAACATGACCTGTGGTTGTAAGACATTCAAAGACAAGATGGGATACCTTACCTTTGGAGCCTGTAGTACATCAGACACATCTTGCTTAGGCACTGCAAAAGTAGGTGGTGGTGCTGTTGTTGGCTTTTTGGGAGGCCTGGGTGGTGGATGAAGGGTTAGGTTTTCATATCTTCTCAACATATAGTATTCCTCTTCGCTGACCTCTTCCACTGTTGTCCTCGTCACAGGCGGTGCAATTGTCTGGACATCTTTGCTGAGCAAATGGACCAACATGTTTAAGCGATACACAGGAATCTCCCAGCTCTCCACTGGACTGCTGGCACTACTGATCAGCAAGTAAGAGTCTGTGATTTCTTCTTCAAACTGCAGACCAGGAGCAGCAGCCAAGACATCTTTTTCAATGGAAAGGTCCCTGACGGACACTTTGACATTAAAAGGCAAATGGAATTCTTTGCAAATCTCAGAGAGGTGGTACTGTTTCTTGTCATGAACCACTTCCACAAAGCCACCTTCCATGTACATAGGGAGGAGCACTTTTTTATATGAATCACTTAGTATTTGCTCACAAGCTAAAACATCTATGAGTTTCTTTCCTCCCTCATATAGAACTTCACTAGTCTGGCATTGCTGAACTAGAAATTGATCTCCAACTGAAACAGAAAAAAGCTCTTTATGAGGGGAAGTAAAGGCTTTAGTTGCTACAACATGAAGGTGTTCTTTTTCATTTCTCACTATCTCTAAGTCATAGGCAGTTGGAAACTCCCGAGGTCTTCTCTTGAACTTTCCTTTGTAGCTCATAGGGATTAAATAATGTCTTTTGGAGGAATCACTTCTCATCTCAGAGGCTAGGATTCTTGCTGCCTGGTACTTTTTGTAGATGACAATCTTCCCGAAGGCCCTTCCATTATCTGAGCAACCATAGGAAATTCTTTACTTGTTGTCTCAAATATATCTTCCAAAGAAAGTGGCTGAAGGAAAGAGCTAATATCATAATGGTCTGTTACATCCTTGACCTCAACATCCAGATCTGAGAGGATATGAATTATGTCCTTTCGAACTGAAAAGAAAGAGAAATATATTGGGTTTTGTTTTCAAACTGACATTGAAATAAAATACACATCCTGTTGCCAGATACCAAAAGTACCTTCCCCGAGGCATGCATGTCCATGTGTAAATGTGCACTACTAACTGGGCCAGCCAAAGTCTAATTGTTGTAATTTGAGAGATGTGGTTATCAGATGTGCATGAGACCACACAAATGAAGAGAGACAATAAGGTGTGCAAGTGAACAAAATTTTAAGAAAAAGAAAAGGCTAGTTCACTATTCCCCCACAATACCTTCAAGTTTAATCAGTTCTTTATCTTCTCAAACTCTTGGGTGCAAACTGTATTTTTATTTTTTTATTACATAGTGGCTTAGAGTTTCTCTAAAGAAATGAGTGGGAAAACATTTTTAAGAAATAAATAGCATTTGGATCCATTAACAACACGTTGCTGCTATAGCCAGACTGGGAGAAAAAAGGTATTTTGATATTTATAAGAATAATTAAAACATTTGTCACTTAACAAAATGGCAAAGTATTTGTATAACTAAGAGTAAGTTATTTTTATGAATTAAGACATTTTCATATTATGTTCCTCTCTGGAACTGTTGCATCTTTTTCTGCATCACCTGGTTTTATTCACTATCAGAACTGAGCCAGTGAATTTAACAACCTGACAGGGAACAACAGCTCTTTTACCACAACTGAACTTGCAAAATTTTGAATGCAAAACTTCCAAGAACAGAGCTAACTATGTAATTAAGGCTTGTTTAAGAATTTGGCTCCAAGTCAGTGACACCGCAGATCACTGACCAAGGCAGTAAAATTTAACAAGCAAATAATACTTAATGACTCTCTTCAATAAGATTTATTCTGCATAGACCTACACAAATGGATAGTATATACTGGATTCACACTTCCTTGTAGCAGGACATACCAATATTTTATACTGAAAAGGTGGTATTGGATTTATTTTATATGACGGAGTTCTATGACAGTGATTTGGGGTCTGTTTGTTCTAACTCTGCTTTTGTCACATTGACACCTTGAGATGATAGACATCCTGAGCACCACAAGGGAAAGTCAACAAAGGAAAATGACTGGTGAAAATGAAACTTTCTATGAGCATTTGTGCAAGTTCCACACACACATCTTGTTCATTATTAATAATGAGACATATAGAGGATTCCTACTCACCGCCTGTGAAAATGTAATCAGTTATCCCAGTTATCAGGAATCTTTTTTTTAGAGTGGATAGTAATTGTCCTAATTAATCTTGTGTCTATTTATAGTTCTCCTAAAAATGGTGAAAATCCATTCTTCATGGTCCACAAGAAAGTAGTTATTCATGTACCGTAAAGCCTACTTTTCCAGTTTGTATTAAATGGATATTTAGGACATATGCAATGCTTCTTAAATGTTGAGAACACAATGAAATTTAAAATAAAAACAGCAAATACAATCCTGATTGGAATAACTGCTTGGAAGACAAATGAATACCAAATATTTCTGAATCTTCTGAAGATTTTCAGGGGCATTAAATTCCTACTGATTCTGCACATATATCTTAGTGGATATACCAATAAACCTGAGTTAATTGAGCTTCAGGAGATGAGCTAGATCCTTGAATCTAGCTAGAGTTACAGCAAACATTACTTTTACATTTACTTTTACATTACAGTTGCTTTATCTTGTGAAGTTCTATTTTCCAAACTCACACATTAAATCACATAGCAAGCATAGCTGAATGTCTTATGATAAGCATACAATGACTATGGTATACTGTGTTAACAATCTCTGCCTGCATTTATTGCTTTCTCTTTTGTCCATTTGCTTACATAATTCAACAGAGAAATGCTCAATTGTGAAAAGACTTCTTGCTTAATATCCTCATGAAGCCATACTTCTGTTAGGATTCAATTTATATGGAGCTCATTGGTTTGCTTCTAGTGAATGCAACAAGCAGAAAAACCTTCTCAAAAGCTAAGCTACTATCCTGCAATCAGAACCCAGATGTATCAAGGTTTTGGTGGAACAACTAGTGTCATAAATATTTTGGAATTTTTTAAAATAAAACCTCAGAGTATAAACTTTTAAAGGTACTGGTTTTCTAATCTTTCTGTTTCCTCAAACCTACAGGTTTCAGAAATTGTCCATGAGTTTTTGTGTTTATATTCAGTTGATATTCGTTGCTGCAACAGAATAAAATGATATGATTTTCCTTTCTCTAACATCCTCATTCTGAAAATTAAATGGCAATTAAGTGTATTGCAACATGTACAATAGTTTTTTTTCTTTTTCTACCTCCTAGACATAGCCATATGAAGCCATCAAGTGCCTTCTCCATGGCTGAAGACTAAGACACAAAGAAAGAGAATCTGGGAACTGAACAGAATTCCTAAACTCAACCTTTTTACTATGCAATACATTTTCAGTGAGGATTTAATTGTAGTGATCAACAAAATAGCAACAGAAAGAAATGCAAGGTAATAATCTGAACTAACAGATGATAAAGATATACTAAAAATATATTATTTTTATCTTTCTTCCTCTTGAAAATAACATTAGTGGCAAATATGGATAAGGAATTTTTAACAAACTGAATCTTTCATGGCTAGTTTAAGAAAATGTTGTGTATTTAAGGGTATTTTGGAATTTGCTACACCAAGTTGAACAGAACACAGATTTTAATTCTTAATTCCTACTTACATTTCATTACTGCTTGCACTTCATAGACAGGCATGAGAATCAAACAGCCATCAAAATTCTCAGGAAGTGGACTAGAGGAGTCCCAAGTATGTAAAGTAGTGGAAAGTTTAACAATCCGGTTTCTACCCTTAGGGATTTTCCATTCTGCAATCTCTTTTAAGGTGTATATCTGGTCATCTTCACACTCATAGAATTCTCCTTCTTGTGAAAGGGGCAAAGTAAAGGAAAAAGACTGGTTATTTCTGACCACGACACAGTTCACAGCCATCATTCCACGGACCTCTTCCACTGAGTTGAAGGTGATCTGCTCATCATGTTTGATAGTGAAATTTTCCAATTTTATATCCTTGGCACTGTAGAAAGAAGGATGGCCAAACCTTGTTGACCCAATAGAGACTTTTCTTGCAATTTCTTCAATGCTGACATATGGAGCCTTATCTGCCACAACCTTATAAAGACCTAAGAACAGAAAACTTGCATTATAAAAAGGGAAATATTTCTGACAAAGAAAGTCATGCCAGATTTTAGACTGTGAATGTTATGAAAATGGAGAGCAAAGCAAATCAAATAATTCATAGGTGATAGCTCAATTGCTAAAAATACGACTCTATAGAGGTAATATCAGCTGGTACAACATATAGACAACTGGAATTAACCCTTTCTGATGTGTATCTAATTTCAGACATCCAGTATTCTTAGTCCACAGTAAAATTTTTCATTGCTGCAGAAAAAAGAAAAATTATCCTAAATTCCTATTTGTCTTCTCAGGAAACCAGCCTTTGAAATGCAGATGTGGTGTGAGGAAACATAGCATTAATGTGATTAGTTCATGCAGGATAAATTTCTTGTCTAAACATCAGTACTATGTAACCTTCCACACACAGACTGGGAATTCCTAGACCAAGTGTGTTTAAAGATACATCCCAAATGAAAGAGTAGCACCTACAGATAAGAAAGAGCAAATAGATTTTAGTGTATCTGACAGCCCAGTCCACCAGCTGGATTAATTCAAAGTCTGGGTGTTGTAGCACTCCAGCCATCACTAGGCAATTAAAATGCTGAAGTTCTGCAAGGCAGAAGCTGTATCTGAGCTTCCCAATCTCCTAGGGACATTATTACTTCATGTTAATCATGCCCTTTGGATCTGTCTCATTAGGAGTTTCCATTGCAAGAAAAATGTGTACATTTCTATATTTGCGTGAGGGTTTTCATAAAGGAAGATGAACTGGAGGGTTGAGAGGACTAAAAAGCAGGTCTTAGCTGAACTGTGTGATTCAGCTGTCTTCCTTACAAGGCGTGGCACAATTGTGAATGCTGCCATATGGAATTGCAGTGTAGCTTCCTAAGACAGACATTGACAAAGACTTGCTTTTGAGTGAATATAGGTGAGAATAAAGGATATTTCTAGGCCAAGTCTGCCAGTCACAAACAAACCAGTAGCTACAGCTACAGTGACAAAGAAGCCAAGCTCCATGGGAGACACTGTGCCTTTTCTCCCTTTGTCTGCCAAAGCCAACCAGCAAAAATCCTATGGACTCTCTCCCCCATGCTATTGACTCCTCTGGACCGCAGAGAGGGCACTTTGTGGTAAAGGTATACTCCCATTTTGGCTGCTAAGGAGGAAGCATGGGATGAGGTATCAAAGAGCCTGGTTGGTACCACTAAAGACACTTTTATGGCAGCTCCAAATCCCATGAGTAGTTTAAGCCATGTCTGAAAGATTTTAAATATCCTACCCAATTGTCCTCAGCCAAGTGCAGGATGTCCCAGCAGATACCTAGATTTCAGTAAGGTGAGATGCTACCACACAGACCACACAGTTGCTGTTGGGTCTTGGGAAGATACTCATTTCCTTCACTAGACCACCCGATTGTGGGATTGTTTAACAAATTGGATCAGGGGATATTGCTTCTCTTAAAAATAAGCAAATTTCTTAATTTCTTCCAAAGTTTTTCCCTTACTGACTTTCATTACTGACCATAATCAACACAACTGAAGGCCCTGCATGGTATCAGGATGTCCCTAAGATTGTATTTCTTTAAATGGATATCTATCACAACAGCCTTTAAAATTTTTTTTTGTTTTTTGGAGGGGGGTGGTTCTGGCTACAGGATTGCTGTGATTCTTTATAGTAGCAAACCCCCATACTTTCACTTTGTAACTTTAGCACCACTCTTGTTAAAGGAGACATAATTAAGATTCTGTCTGTTGAGTAGCTTTTAACTGAATTCATCAACAGATTGGGCATATTTGGTTCTGTGTGTCCCATGCGGCCACTAGTAACTCTGGGAACGAACATCTCTGAGGGTCTGTCAGCAGCCTAAGCAGTAATAACCTCTTTGATCTGATGCAGAAGTAGTCACCAGTTGTGGCAATGTCACTTATTTCTGTAGTTCTGTGCCTTCACAATTGTCTGTACGTCAGCCAACTTTTCCTGTGTGAAGTCAGTAGCCTTGTGTCAGTGCATCCTCTACATATGTGTCCTCACTGCAGAAAAACCTGCAGGAAAACCTCCAGGCTTTTTCCTGGGCTGCAAGGAGGGCACATGCATGAATGTACAAAGTACAACTTGAACACACTTTTCTCTCCCACTGATGTTTGCAATGTTTATCGTTGCCATATTTAACACAGTTATTAGCAAGGAAATTATCTACCACAGTCCTAATCACCACCGGAGCATGTCACTGCAGATCAACACAAACAGATTCACCAGCACTTAGAAAGTATCACTGTGACAAGGCACCAGTGACAAACTGAAACTGTGGAAAAGACAAACAGTGTTCTAGTATCACGCTTTGCAAGGACAAGATGGGTATCATCTCTTGGCAGTGCTGGGAGAAAACAAATAGGAATATTTTTCATTAAAAAGGATATTCAAAGTACTTATGATGTGTCCCAAAGGCAGTAACTATGCTTACCCATCTGTAAAACAGGAGCAAGTGTATGCCCCCCACAAATTCCCCTGAATTACATTGAAAAGCCTCCATAAACTGTGTTAAAAACTTCCAGTTGAAAATATTTGGCAAGGTACAGGTACAAGGAACATTCTTCTCTTCTATGAGTTTGACAATAGTCTGAGGCTACTAATTTTGCTGGGACTACAAAGTTATTTGGAAGGCAACTATTTCAGCAACAGACCGATGAACATCCCAGGCTGGAAAGTAGGTGTCATATGGAAGCATAATTATCAGATTTTATGCAGAACTAGACACATGATTAACCCCTTGGCCCAGGCAGACTGGCTTTGTCAAGGATGGGAGCAGAAGAATGTTTGTCTTCTGTTCTGGTGGCTTTCATAATTTTGGTGACAGAATGCTTGCTTAGGCAAGAGAAGAGCCATGTGGCCTTGCATACTTAGCTTCTGTATTGATAAGACTCCTGACATGACCTAACAGCCACCTCTGAGTGGCTATGAACATGCAAAGTTCCATATGTTTCTCTCTACATAGAACATAGGTAAACATATAAAAGGCTGTTTTGGTATGTTGGGTAGAAGTCACTGCCATATTCTGCCATGGTATCCTCTCATAAATGCTACCCTTGATATTGTATATATGTAAAAACCAAAACAAAACCACAAAAAACACCAAACAATATTATCTGGAACAATTCAGAGCCTTATTAAAATCACTGTGAATCAAATTGCAAAAACAAATGTTTTCCAAATCGAAGATAACAAGGAAACCTCCAGGAGGAGGAGACATATGGTAAGTTTGAGATGCTAAAATTTGGACATTTCGAGGTCAAACAAAAATATTTTTATACTTTTTCACAAACCGTAAAATGACTGAATCAAATTCACTTAGACTTTCCCAAGAGATCTTGGTGGACTGTAAGAGGGAAAGACAGATGGAAATAACAAATTTGGAAAAAAGTCCATCTGGTTTATCAAGATCTGGCATTCTTGCTCCTATAGATTTACTTTCTAAATGCAATCTGGTCTACAACCAAACTGCACTTGTGTCCAATGGTTTAAGGGAAAATAAAACAGTCATATAAGAAGAACTGTAGACATATGTAATAATACTACGGGAAAATGTAATCATTCCATTCTAAGAACCCTCTGTGACATTTCACTAGGTGAAGTCTGCCTAGACATAATACAATGAATGATTAGTAAGCCCCAAACCTCATCAGCCCATCTTTTCAAGAAGTTGACACAGAGAGAATTTGAAAATCGGAGAAAATTATTTCACTGGTATGGGAGAGAAAACATAGCCAGAGGATTCCTATTTCCAGTCTTAATTAGACTCCTGAAGAAAGGGAGTATTTTACTCTCTTTCCCCCACAGAAAGCTGAGAAAACCAATAGTTAGGCATGCCTAGTAGAGTAGCAAGCAGCCTTCAAGAAAAAAGAAGAGCAGAACAAATCATCTGTCCCAGACTAGCAGTTTCTGTTCCCCAAGTAAGGTTGGGAAGAGTCCAGTTTCTACCTTCTCTGGAGATGACTTAATTGCTATTCCTCTTTTCCCACACCTCCAATACCCACTTACTACCGCTTCTGCTTCAGCATCCTCCTCCTCTCATCCCGTCCCAAAAGCCACCTCTTCCTCACCTACTACAGAGATGAGCATTTTAAAGCCCAACCCCATTCTTCCATGGATGTGTTTTGTGGTCACTGACAAGTCTCCTGTCTTTTGCCTTGCAGATGAGTACTCAAAGTCATGCTCAGCTCTGTGTCTGTCAGACTACACAGGAATGAGCAGCAGCAACAGCCAGGGACCTCATGAGAACAGAGGCAGTCCAGTAATGTTTTTTGCAGAAGAAGGAATACAACAGAATGAAATGTAATCATTTGTGCTGGCAAACAATTCAGCTGTTGTGCAAATTACCTGTCTGTTAATTTGCTAGTAGCGAAAATTGTAGTTCAAAATGTGGTTAGATTTAGTCATTGAAGTGTCTAGAGTAAGAGCAGACTTCTATTATTTTACCCAGTGTATGAGCACACAAAGAATAGCCCGGTCCTCTGAGGCATGAAAAAGAACAAATTAGAATGAGGATAAAAGAAATAACACAGATAGTGAACTTGCGGTTGCAGCGGTTTGTCTAATGCAAAGGGCAGATTAGGCCTTTATCAAGGATCTCAGAAGAAAAAAAGGAGTTCTGAAGACTGCAAATACGTTCAGAAAGACAGAGACTAGGGCTCATTTAAGATCAATGAGCCCAGCTCTTCACTCTCAGAGCGGCTATCCCCAGAGTAACCTAAATAGGAGCATTGCTCATTCATGCCAGTATGCGCGCAGTGAAAGGATACATGAGCCCATGGCATGCAAAAGAGCTCATGGCAAAGGAAATAGAAAAGAGCATCAAAGCAAATGATCTCTTTGCATTAGCGCTGGCAAGAGAGCACTGTACATACAATGTAAATACAGGGTCAACTTCCTGGAGACCTGTGGATATTTTTATTGAATTAAGTCAAAGGTGGCGTGAAAAAGATCATCTGCAATTCAGTTCTGTGCTTCGTTCAAGAGATGGGGGCAAGCCATGTTTCATGTACAGTGTTTCAGTTAGATCTTAGAACGTGTATGTAATAAAGTGAAAAGGGAAAAGGTCAAGAAAGAGCAAGAGACTGGGAAATTTTGACTCTGCAGAGCAGAATCATTCATCAGCTAAGAACTAAACTAGAGAAATGACAAATTTATGTCTTATCAAATAGCTCTTGAATACATAAGAGCACGTATACAGAGAAAAACAGGAAAGTGGTGCTCCCTGTTGGGCTAATAAGAAGTGTCATTATGCCCCTCTTCAGTGCTGCTGTTCAGTAATACCCATCATGTGGAGGATAATAATGATAAATTTCAGCAAAATGAACTCTGAATTTATTTTTCAAGTGAAATAACCCAGTTTTCTAGAACACTGTTTGGGAGAGTTCATAGCTATGCATGAAAATTGTAGTGATTAGATCGAATTTGAAAATGTGCTTAGCAGGGCAACAGCATCCAAATGCCAGGTTGTAAAACTGATCACTTGAATGCAAATAAATCCCAATTCACCAGGTTCAAGCATTTGAAATCACAAGTCTTTCTGTTCTAACAGTTGGGACCTTCAACATTAATAAATTTAGGATTACTTTTATCACTCTGTTGTGTTGGATATTTTGGGATTCAGATGTTCAACCTCATCTGCCAATCAAGATTTAGAATATATTTCTATCGGTGTATGAATTTTAGAGATAGAAGAAATTTTAATAATATCAGAGAAACTTGGATTACAAGAAAAATACCAAGTATCTTGAGAGTTCAGAGGAGAGTCATATTTCAATATCTCTAGATAGCTACAGATAATTAAAGGGTCTTTGATCTCTATGTCTGGGCCCTACTAGTGCTTGAAAATGGCATTCCAAAAAAGTCTTTTAATAAGTGGTTATAGAAACCATTCTGATTCACAGGATAAGAAAAACATGAAGGTAAATTGAGGATCTATTTGGGGGGTGGGGGGGAATTATATACACACAACTATTTCAGAGAGAAATCTGTATTTTAGAGATGGCAAATAAAGGCATAGCAGAAGGTTTTTTCTGTAGAATTCAGATGAAACATTTCATTCCCATGGACTTTTACATTTCATTTGTTTCAATAAGTGTGTCTTGTCTCCCTCTGCAGAAAAAGCACGTCCCAGCTTGGATACTGGCATAACCTAAACCCTATACACGCACGTGCACACTCTGGCATCCTCAGCAAGACTTTAGAAGAGCATCAATGGGGTTATTAAGTCAAGCACGCAAACACTAGAAAATACTCATATTATGTTCCCCATGCAGCATCAATTTAATTTCCCATGTGCTTTCAGTACACTACAGTGCTAATTAAATATTTAGGCTGGGTTTTTTTTTGTACAAAACTGTAGTCTCATTCAGTCCATTAGCTAGACTAATGGCCAAAGTGAGTCCTGGGCGTGATCTCAGACTCTTGAAGTCTGTTGTGTTCTGTGTGTGCTCTGTACCAGTGTTCCCTTTAGGCGTCTGCCCCACAACTTCTCCCCCAGAATCACTCCCACTCCCACTGCCCTGCTCATGCAGTTCTCCAGCTTGCTCATCTCCTCTCACCAAGGAGCTCCCATTACCTCTGCAGCCTGCAAGGCTCCCAGCATAGGAAATGCCCTACTTGCAAACTTGTGGGTGGGTGGGGTCTTCCTGTGCTGCTGAAACCACCCACACCTGCCTCCACTCTCTGATCTTTAAATGGAAAATCTGCATCCTTCTGTCCTGCTCTGAGATCAAAACTTCTTCTACCATTTTCCTAACACAGTTTGTCTCCTCCACCTCCTACACTTGGGATACTCACATAGGAGACACACTTCTCCCTCTGTGCTTTATTCACTTCCCGGTTCAATGCTGCTGGGCCCTAGCAGTGGAGGAACTGAGATGAGAGCCAAATTCAGAAATTAATAAATATGACACATGATGAACTACTACTGGGTTCAGTACTTGGTCAGCTCTCCTTAACAAGGTAACATGGAGAGGAAAGATATCGTTCAAGTATCATATCTTGAACCATAGATATGGTTCAAGTACTTCAAGGGAAAGTATGGTTCAACAAGTCAGTACCACATGCCAAATTGCAGAAAACCACATCCATGCCCCTCTAATCCCATTTCCAAGCCACTCTGGCCATCTTAGAATGAATCAATAAAACAAAAGCAGTATTGAAAACAAAGTATTGAAAATATTTTGTACTCATAATAATAAAATACAGGTGTAGTAATGGTAAATACATCATAGTTTAAGAACACAACAAGGAAGATTTCAGCTCAAAGTTTGGCAAAGTCATAAGTAAACGAAAAGAAGATTTTTGTTGTAATTCTTACCCCAAGGGACTCCAAGTGTAGAAAGCATTACAACAAAACTTTATATAATATTAATAACTTCTATCCAGGTTTGAGAAAGGACTGTAAGAGAGTTGGTATTTAAAAACTAGTTGACTGTGTCTTGTACCATCTGATAAAACTGTGTTCTTGACAGTTGAGTTGCAACCTCAAATATGAATCAAGACAGCAAATCAGTAAAATGAACAAAGGTGATTACTCAGGGCTATAATTTCTCAAAAACATGTATTCATGAAATACTATACCATGAAAATTTAGTGGTAATTCCACTTTGGCTGAAAACTGGCTGACTTCATTATTCTCACAGATACTTGCTATGAGTTTATTAATTTTGAAGCCAATAACTTTAATGACATCTTCTGTTGAGAGGGAGAATTCATTTCCAAACATCTCATAGATGGAGTCTGAAAAGAAATGCAAAAGGAAAGAAAAACATTATTTAGCTTTTCCTTGCTTTGTCATGTGTCTTTACCTCTTTAAGTGAAAAAAAAATTAATAAACTATAAGAAATAATACTTATCTTGTGATAATTAGCCTAATTTTCTCTTACCTCTTCAGGGTCATGAGAAAAACAATCTTGTGGCTTCAATGACCAATCAGCTCTATGTTTACATGGTTCTTAAATGCATGCAGGGAGAACAAGGTCTGAAGAATCTATATTTCCAAATTATTAGACCAGAATAGGTCAAGGTAGAGCACAGGATTACCTGGGTTGTCAGGAGCTGTCTCCTGAAACCAGCAGGCAGTGGATCTCAGGCACTACAGGTGCCTCTGCGCAGCACAGGGCATAGCATACCCCATAGGAAACAACAAACTAGAGCAGGAGACAAAAAACCCACAGAGCCTTGAAGGTACCCAGGGAGATGACAGGAGACATCTAAGTGCAACCAGCATCTGAGTTTCCTGTGGTTACAGAAGAACTGAAGAAAGTACAAGAAATTGGAAAATTGGCAAGTTGTCAATGGCAATCCCTGTCCCGTGTTGAAATGAGCATATTGATTCAGACCTGACAACAAAAAATTCCTTTTCTATCTGTCATGTTCAGAACTTTGAGAAAAGGAACAAAGCAATCCAGCCAAGTGTTTCAGCACTTCCTCAGCAAAACCTGGAACTGCATTTTGTCCCACCAAAACCAATCCTCCCTTCTCCATTCTAGTTGTGGTCAACCTTTACTGTTTCAGAATCAGATGCACAGGGAGAAGAATAAAGCCATAAAACCTCAAAAGTCAAGTTATGAAGAAGATGGAAAATTCCTCCTGGTCTCTGCAGGAGATTAGCAGAAGCTTTGGGGCATGGGATAAATTAACTATATATAAAGGCAATGCAGTGAACACATAGTGTTCCATTTGTACATAGAATTGCATTGAACACAGAACATCAGAAATGTTGACTTTAATACTAGCTTCCATTCTTCTGTGCATTTCCTCCCAAGAACTAACCAAGATCTGTCCCAAAGCAATGTGGACATGTCCTTTCTGAAATCTCATCTCAAAATTTCATTTCCCTTGTCGTGAGAAACATTGATCTCATTTCCACTCCCAGTGCATTGGTGAGCGTATTTATTTGCTCTCCTATCAATATTGTTCAGCTACTTAAAATACTTTCTTTCTCATTTCCATTTTTCCCTTCCCCAAAGGGTTCTCAGGGTTAATTTTGCCCTTTGCTTTATCTCCTCTGAGAAGATAGATTTTTTCTTCACACAATTGCTCTAAGCCCTTAGTTATATATATCTTGTTCAAAGTCCCGTCTTTTTTTTTTTTTTTTTTTTAACCTGGGTAAGCAGAATGGTATCAGGCAATGAGAAATATTTAAAACTTGATCTCTGGCTACATAGTTACAATCAATAATTGAGAAGGCCAGTACTGAAATATCATTATTGCTGGCAGAACTTCCTTCCTTGAAGAGTAACACTCTTTACAACTCTCCTTGTAGTTGGTGGGGATGGTGGGGAGAAAAGAAAAAAAACCAGCTTACCTTTTTTCTTTTTTCCACCCAGGTGCCATACCAAAAAACCCCAACTATTAGCTAACTGCTCTTCCTGGTGTTCATTCAAGAACAATTCCAGTCCTGAATATAGCCTGGGCCAAAAAGCATCACTTACTGAGTCTAGGATCTATTTATTAACTCTGCTGCAGCATCCGCAAATGACAAGTGCTTGACTATCTCCTAGACCTCAAGAGAAGTCACTGGGAGCCCAGTCTGAGCATAACTTATTCTTGTTTTAGCCTAAACCTACTCAAAACCTCAATAGAGCACCACAAAACAACAGGAGAATGATGGAGAGTAACGCTGAGCAACTGGATACGTGTGTTCTTTTGTGAATACATGTCCAAACAAACCTATTGGTTGCTCGTGCAATGCTCTCAACAATTGAGATGGACACCAGAAAATCCTTAGCTTCCCTGAAGAGGATGTAGGCTTTTTACCCTCTGGAGAACTAATCTTGATTGAAAAAATAAAGTAAAAAAACATCTGGAAGATGCTTTTCACAGGCTGGATGGGACAACATCCCCTGGTTTCCCTTGCTGAGGATCTGATACAGGTTTAAGATTTCTGCTGTGCTTAGATTCCAAACTTACACAGCAGGCTTCCTGCTGCACACCACGATGATGACTAACTCAGAGGTATTCTGGATTATAGTGCCACACAAATATCAACCAGTGCCAGGTGAAGAAAAGTGCTGTTTAAGCATGCATTCAACAATTCTGGTACTGAGCAGAAGACCAAGAGAGCTGCTGCTCTTTAACAAAAACGAACAATCTGGTTTTCTTACTGTAAAAATAGTGCACAGTTTTTTGCTCTGTTCAGTCCCTTAGCAATTCAACACAGACTAACTCAGCTGTCTCTGTGGAAATTGCTACAGCTCCCATCAGGAGGCTGGCTGCTGCTAATACTGATCATGAAGTGCCATGTCTCACTTTTTTAATACTCCAGGTATTTTAATACTCATGTTTTTAATACTCCAGGTGTAGTGACTCCACCATTTCCCTGGGCAGCCTGTTCCACTGCTTCTCTCCAGTTCACTCTTTCAGTGAACATTTTTTCCCCGATATTTGAGAAGAGAGTCCCCCTGGCACAACTTGGGGTTGTTTTCCCTTGCTATGTCACCGGTTGCCTGGGGGAAGAGAACAACCCTCACCTCACCACAGCCTCCTTTTAGGTAGTTTTAGAGAATGATAAGGTCTCCTCAGCCTTGTTTTCTCCAGGCCTAAATTCCCCAGCTCCCTCAGCTGCTCCTCCTAGGATTTCTGTTCAATACCCTTCACCAGCTCCTTTTTACTTCTCTGGGCATGCTCCAGAACCTCAATGTCTTTCCTGTCATTCTTTCACCACCACTCTCTGGGCTTGGCCATCCAGCCAGTTTTATATCCAGTGATGAGTACACTTGTCCAAGCTGTGGGCTGCCACTTTCCCATGAGAATGCTGTGGGAGACTGTGCTAAAGGTTTTCCTGAAATCTGAGTAGGCAACATCCACAGTCTTTCCTTCATCTACTAAATGGAGCAGTTAAGGGGCTAAAGGTCTCCAAAAACTGTTATTGAAGAATATTTAATGACCATTTCAGTCTATATCTGCCACAGAGTGATTCCACAAAACCCCCCAAGAAAATTAAAATCAAGGGAGGTCATTGTCCTACCATCAAAGAAATTAACATGTGTACATAATCCGCTGGCAAACAAAATGCTTTGCAATACCACCAGTAAGGACCATAGGATAGTAAATTTCTTTTGCAGAAGAGAAGTTGGAGAGATAGATCATATAATAATGGAATAATGGAGGTATATATGCCACCACATTTTCTATCTAAGATATCAGAGACCAACTTTCAACAGCTTATCAATAGTAAAGCATGTATTACCAGATTTATTTGAAACAGGCCAAGAAGTTGAAAGATTATGAGGATGAGAGGTGGGGTGGATGATTGCTAGCTGTCTGAGACCATGATTGCAGAAGTCTCATTTTTATCAATACTAGGATTTAGAAAAAAAAAATTAAAATCTGCCAGCCACATTTTTGGGGGTACATTTGCACATACAGTATTGATTTCAATTACACATTTGTCTGCAACTAGATTGCTTTGGCCCTGATTTTAGCCCTTGCTTGGCAGTTTGCCTGGAATAATACAATGAAGATTATATTCAGACAAGAAAAATGTTACCTAGGCAATTGCAGCAAATATTTGTGCTGGTAAAAGGGAACCAGGGAAACTGCATAGCTTTCAAAAAGGATAATAAAAGTACTTTTTCCTTTAGAAACCATGATAATTAATCTTAAAACATTTTGAAAATTCCCACTTTGTGACAATGTGACCCTGAGAGATTTTACTTCAGCTGTGTAATGTGGACCCCTCACACAATACATTGAAAAATAAAATTTTAATTAAAATGCACCTTTTCACATTTATTTGTTGTTGCTCAACAATAACTTCGTTTTTCCCGCTCAAGTCACAGAGAAAATGTAACTCTTTGAAAATGTAAATCAAATAACCTCGAGAACAGAATCTTTTGATTTGAGAAAGATGTACGCAATGTAATGCAAAAAACCCCCCAAACCAACATTTTAGCAGAACCCAGAATAAAGCAGCTTATTTACAGTGATCAAACAATGCCCCTGAAGGCTGTAATTAAAGAGCTTGTTGCCTTTGAAATAACCTGTTCTGAAATGTTACTTTGTTCAATAAAAACCACATTTATATCCTTTCATAAGCTCATCTCTAGTTCGACAATCTGTGTTATCAACCACCCTGATCAGATCAAAGCAAGCATCATGATCGGTTCAGTATCTTTTCCCTGCATCTTTCCTAAAATGTTAAGCCACACCGCCATCCTCCCTAACATAAGCCCTTTATTTGATTTATTTCTCATTATAGGTACAAGAAGAGCACTTTTGTATTAAAAACAGCAGTATAAAATATAAATACAGTGAATGCCTGAGATGGCTGATATCATTCTTAATGTCAGGGCATCTGACAGTACCACTGAAATAAACATTTTATAATACAAGGTGAAACAATGAAATATCTCAGTAATATGTCCCTTTTTCTTCCCAGCAGCTTGGAGCTCCGTTGGTGACTGCTCTCGGAGTGAACGACTCACTGCCACTGATAGAAACGGCTGCCAGTCAGGGCCGGGAGTAAACAGCAGTGATACATCACTGGGATGGAGCTCCTTCCTGCCAAGTGCCTCCGGGCAGTTTAGCATGAAGGGCCAGGGAGAGCGATGCAAACGAGACAAAAGACTTGACTAAGGTGGCACAGAGGATTATTCAGCAGCGGTGAAGCCCAAGCCCAGGCTGGCTGACTCCCAGTCTTGCAGCCTGTCTGATACAGGGTGCTGCTAAGCACTTCCAAGTATCCCCCTCTTTTTTTTTTCTTTTTTTTTTTTTTTTTAACAAAGACCAAGCTTTTTTCCCAACAAAACCAAATCACTTTGGAGGCCAAACACTAGGCATTGACTGCCTAGTCCCATGAGCTTGAATCTTTGAAGGCAAATATTTTCTCTTTCATGTCTCAGTAACACTCACTGAATTCATTGCAGCTGGCAGGCTGAGCAGTCTTTGAAAGGAGATCCAAAGAACCAGGAACCTGGCTGCTTAGTGGGGAGATGAAAGATCCCCCTACATCTCCTGAAAGAGTAGAACTTTGTCCCAATGTCCTTTTCCCAGTGCTCTTTTCTCTATTAAGTTGTCATCAGCTGCCCATATGGGTGCTGTCTTCACTATCAGAGGTGACTCTGTTTCAGGGGCTGGTGAAAAGGTTCTGCTTTCACATAAAGGCTCCATGTCCTGGTGCAGCCATTCAGCCAGAATTACAATAGCCCATTCTCCCCTACAACATAGCTCAGCTGAAATCACAGTTTTATTATGGCTCCTGCAGGCTCCTAAAGTAATATGAAGGGCATAATGGATCTATAATTAGTGTCGATAAAAAAGGTATCATTCTTTATGGGCATTATTTGAGGGCTAGCCAATTGTTCAGAGTTTATACTCTTTGGCAAGAAAAGAGATCTATTTTAAAGTTTTAAGGAGGAGAGTTTTGCTTAATCATTAAAATCATTTTATATTCTGATTAAGCAGAAAGAAAAGCAAACAATTTCTGATGGGGAGACATTAGGTAGCTTTTTTTTTCCAGTCAAATACCTCCTGAGCAAAAAAGGTGCTCAGCAGTCTGCTGAATTTCCCCCACTAAACTCAAATAATCCAATGCCTTGTAGGAAAGAGGCTGGAAATCATGCATAATGATAGACAAAGAAGGAAGCATGCCCCAGCTTCTCTCTCTAACCCCAGGCTGTGAGAGTGGCTGCAAACAGGATAAACCACCTGAATGGCTTTTATCCACCCCTCCCTTCCTAACCCCAGAAGGTGCCCCCACTGAGAGCAGGTGAGCCCAGCTCCCCAGTGCCCACACAGCGCTCCAGATGCCCGAGGACGGCAGTGGTCATGAAGGCAGTGTGAATTTGAGTGGAAGATCCTTTGTCAAGTGACAGAGCAACTTATTGGGCTTTCAAAAACCTCTTCTCTCTTTAACATATCCTAAGCAACAAAAATCTTTAGGTTTGATCATTTTGGGATGCAAATCTTCCAAAAGACTCTACGCAAAGATGCATTTGACCTAGATCATACCTACTTAGGCTGTGAAGGGTCTGATTTTTGCCAGCACGAAACCATCAAAAAAACAAAAGCCATTAAGATTTATCTTTTGCTGTATAAAGTCAAACTTTAAATGTCAAGTGCTTTGAGCCATTTCAATCATAATGGACTTTAAAAAGAAATTACTTCTGAGGTTTCTGATTTATTACTTTCCTGATAAGTTTATGACCATTTTTTTTTAATAAATGCATCCTTCTGATTCTCGTCTATCCAGAGGTTCACACGCTGCATGTGGCACAGAACTTTATGCATGCAGCACCCACTATAATGGAAAGAGCAAGTAAAACCACAGCTCCCAATTTGACCTTTTATTTGGGTTTACCCAAATGAGTCAGAATTACTACAGCATTGAAGAAAATGCCCAAACCTGGTTTTGAACAGCATTAGTCACTGTTATAGCTGGTCATGATTTATTTAGATTTATTCATTTTCTTTACAGCATTAATTACTTTGAATTTAATATGTTTATTCACATATATGTTCAACAGAAAACTACATTTTGTTGGACGAGTTCAGGAGGGCTGCTCAAACTGAGTTGCAGGATCAGATCAGAGTGTTGAGCACTTCACAGGTACAGTCCAGAACTGGAAACATGTTTAAGCATTTTCCCCTACTGAGATCAGAACATGATACCCCTCGTGCAATTTTTGTGTGTCCAAGGGAGCTAACCAGAAACAGTGGACTTGGACAAATGCCATGTTCCTTCATGAACACATCACCAGGTACTTGAAGAAAAAGTTTTGTCCCAAAAGTCCTGTAGCTCAGAAGCGGTGTGTGGTCATGGTCTTGTGTATCGTGGGATGTTTACCCCAGGATCTTCCCTCCTGTGCAATTCAACATAGTTGTCCCTTCTTCTTTCCAGAGCCTGAGTTTGTGAAAACTATCTTGGTACTTTTATAGGCTTTTTAGAGGTTTGTGGGAAGGGAAACAGGGCCCCTCCTGCTGCAGACCTCCTCCTCCTCCTCACATCCCTGGAGCCCAAGTGGAATGACAGCTGAGGAGCTCTCTGCTACAGGACACCAGCACATTGAGGGAGCTTCAGCAAGACAAGACAAGGAGTTGACCCCTGCATTGAGACAAACCAGGCAATTTGGGTATTCTTCCTACCTCCTGTGTCATCCACAGGGAGGCCCAAAACTGAATGTCACAGAAAGAAAATCCCCTCAGAGGAGATCCTCAAATCAGCTTCACCCTGAGTGCCAGCTACCCAGGGTCAGAGTTTTCCTCACTGTGTCTGGATGAGTCATTCTATTAAGGGCAGCAGTATGAATAAAATGAGCAATATTTGACCCAAAAAAGTCAGGGTTTGTTCTCACATCCACTGAAGAACACTTTCTTTCTTGTTTAGAATAAAACAGGCATTTGAAACAGCTTGAACAAGGGCAGGAGAGTTTCAGTGGTTTGTATTAATAGAGAAAATTTACCAATATGCTCCAACTAGTGACCACGAAAAAGAATCCAAACTATTTGGTACACTGGCTGTACTTGAGGCTCTTGCTCCTACTTGCTCAATCAAGAGGAACAGAAATAACTGTATTCAAAGGAAACTACCCTTCCACTTTTTGTTATGTTTATCTATCTTTAAAAAATCTTCTCTATCTCACAAAAAAAAAAAAGACACAAATTAGTAAATGAAAGCACTGTACCACAAGTTTCACCAATTTCACAAGCAGTTCTCCCTTGGCATATACTCCACTGAGAATCACCCAGTAAATGCAGAGAATGATAATAATTTTTAATGATACTTCACCTCTAAGAAATACAGCCCTAACTATCTTCATCAAAGCTGTCTTATGGTCAGCTTCTGTTTAATTCTTTTGTTGCTTTTTGTAAGAAACAGTAGTTTTATTGATCCTGAAGAGGCAGTTTGCTTGTTTTATTCATACATATTATAGACTGCATATCCTAGCCTTCATCAACTCATTGGCTTATCATACTTGACGAGGGAGAAGGATTTGTTCTCTCTAGGTTGGCTTAGAAACAGTAAAATAGTTCTACCCTATGTGATCATTTTTGAACTGTTAGTGTTGAGAGATATTTCTTGTTGAAATTAGGACTCAGGGCAGCTGAGTTTGGATAGATGAGGATTCCTTTTGCATTCAGCTTGCCTAGCTACAATAACAGGGTTAACAAAACCTTTTGAACTCTGTTGATGATCAGCAGAGCCCATCACTTTCCTGAAATGCTTGCAGAAATGCATGCTGGAAAGATGCCATTTTCCACTCACAGAAGCAGAGAGAGTGAAACCAAAACTGCAGAGACAGCAAGCGAATGTGGATACGCAGCCAGCAAGAGGAACCATGAGTCATGTTGTTTAGAGTTGACCAAAATTACTTTTGAAATGGAACTATTCACCCAAGGGTTTTGTTTGGCATTGCCTCTCACACAGCTGTCAGAGAGCACCAAACATCCGTCTAGAGGAAGAATCCCAACCTGTCAATTCTAAGAATCTTTAGATCCCTTAAGTCTGGAAGGACATTAACCAAGGATGTACTTGTGACCCTACAGTTGTCTCTTGCCAATATTTCCTCCCTGCACAGATCTGGCACTTTTCTGAATCCCAGAGACTGGAGTACTACAGCTACAGCACGCTGCCTCCCTGCATACCCAGCCTGCAGAGGTGGAGGCTGCTGGCTTAGAGTTCTCTTCTCCTCAGAGGAGGAGCACAGAGTTTCCTGTGTTTCACAGGCCTGTTTAAAACAGGGTATGTCCTGGAACTCCAATTTACACAACAAACATGCTGTTTTCAAATAACTGAACTGCAGAGCAGAGCTACAAACTCTCCCCATGCTCTGGCAAGTTCCAACCCCTGAAGAAATGGGGGAATTCCATTACTGATGTATGCGTGTAGGTGGGGCAAGAATGGGAAGACTGTGGGTAGACTAATGACAACAAACACCAACAGAAGAGGTACTTGAGAGGTTCTTCCTTTTTCACGATTAAAATTGGTGCTTTTTACTGTTTTGCCATTGGTTAAATTAAGCCTGCAAAATATTAAATTCATTACCCATAAAATAATTATATTAGTATTAAAACAGACAAAATTTTTGCAACATAAAAATGAAAGCCTACACTTGCATGCTATCTGTAAAAATCAGTGGTCAGACAGTACTTACTTCACTAAGTATCAATATTTACTAAAATGTTCAAAGAAAGAGATTTGATCAATCAAATCAAGTTCCCAATGGAGTTTCAGCAATTTAATTTTTTAATAGCATATTTTAATGAGCTATTAAATTATCACGTACTTCAGTCTGAACCATAGTTCCTTTCTAATCAGTGCTGATTACCAAGTTATTTGTATCTGGCAGACTTGTTTCATTTTATAATCATCCTTCCTATTCCCTTCAGAGATTCAACAGTGCAGTCCAGTTTCTGTAGCAAGGACTTTACAACTGCAGAGTCCAAAGCAACTGCAGCAACTGACAGGCATCCCTGGCATTTGCAGAACTACCATCCCCTTTCATCCGTGTTTCTGTTTTCAAACCAGGGTTGACAATAATTTCTTTGCTTCTGTATGGACTTTTGATGATGATGAAAAGCATTTTGGAAGAACTCAGGGCTGGAGCCAAAGCAGAATAGAAACATGGAAGTGTGAACAAGCACCTCCAACCTTGGCTGTTCTTCCTAGAGGCAAACTGGTAAGGCTTCAACCAACCCCAAAGTCCAAGTGTAGCATGAAAATCACTGATATCATTCAAGGAAAATGCTTTCCTCTTCTTCATGCCCAGAACAGAGAGATAAACAGCAACAGAACTTCCTGAGAAAGGTGTCTAAAACACAGTATTCTCTACCAACGGCAAAAGTTCAGTTGCTCAGAGCTTTTCCAGCTGAAAGTATTCCACATGGAAGCAGGGTCTATAAAGTTGTGTCCATTTGCAGTTTGGGGAGCTACAGTTAAGTACATCACATTCCAGTAGTATCAGCAGAAACATAATTTTTTTATAGGCCAGTAGAGAGACTAATGGTAGAATGAGTGCACACAGCATATGTTTTCTGCTTGCTCTCCACTGGGAACAGTAGCAGGCAGGCTTGGGTATGAAAGGAGAGACCTAGATCGTATTTGGTGTAATATGGATAAAGAAGCAGAATGGATTCTTTCAGAGATGTTGCCTTGCCAAGGGCAAGTAAATTTCCACTCTCTCCCTGGAGCTTGACTTTGCTGCTTCTAATAAAAATACCTCACCACATGGAAAACATTCATCCTCACAGAGCATTCAACTTTTGCTTATGCTTCCAGAGGTACTGAAGATCTGTCAGGAACTGTAAGGCTAGTTTGCAAGTCCTATATTTATAAAATCATTAGACCTAAGTGCAGTGTGTAGAAAATGCTTCTTCCAATAGAGTAAATGGAGAGTTTCATCCCCACAGCACACAGAGCACCAGAGAAGAGCAGTGAATCAATTACACCGTGTTGTCTTATTATCAAGTATCTTGCTGTAGCCTTCTTTGGTTGGCTGATACAGCTTTGAGGTGACAGCTCTAATGGATGTAACAGACCATCATTTACTCCATTAGCCATTCACATTTACATGTATAAAAATTCTTCCTATTTTAAATCCTTACACAGGAAAATTAAGTATCCCTTGTGATTGATCAGTTTCAAATGATCACATGTAATGCTTTAACAATTGATCTTTTCCCTTACTATCTGCAGGTTGTGCTGAGAATGGTTACAGATTCCTGTGAAATCCCCTTCCACAAAAGCACTTAGCTGACCAGGCTGCCTGTGTAGCCATTTGGGAGCTATTACAATCAGTGCACAAATGCTCAGATTTGGTCCCAGCAGCCAGAGCAATAAACCCATGTTCCCTGCCAACAGGCCTGCCGTTACCCACACTGTGATTGATGGTGGACTGCATGGGGTAAGAGAGATCAAAAAGGTTGGTGCAGGGGCAGAGGGATCTGCCTGAGGAAGGACTTAAGAGTGGTTGTCCTAATGGAAACTTGAAGCGCTCAAAGTGGCCCATTCTCCTGTTTAGCAATATAACAGGAATTACTCCAGACTCTTTTTGAAGCACTAGTCTTTCAACAGAAAATGTAACATAAATCATAATGCAATCACAGAACAATGTGTTCACCCCAGCTTCCAGGTACAGAAGGAAGGAAAATATTCAGGAAAGATCTGATGCAGACAGAGAGCTCAGGGAAGAAGGGAAAGAAAGGGACTGAGGGCCTGGCCTGAGGAGACCTTTTGTAGCCCTAGATCCTGAAAACCTATCTGGCACCGAGCGCCTTGAGCATCTCAATCTTCCTCTGAAGCAAAGAAGAAGAGGAAACCACAGAAGCCTACTACAGGACATCGGTGTTCCTAGATACTTGCAAGTATTTTTTGGGATATGGTGGCTGTGAGAGCAAGGAGCCAAGCAGAATAGATCAGTCTTGCTTGTTGTATAAACAAGAGACTTGTGCATGGCTGTTAGAGTTGCAGCTGCTGCGCTGGTGGGACACGTATGAGAACAGCTGAGAAGCCACCAGGAGCAGAGGACAGGAAGAGGTAGTGCTGCTGAAGGCCAAAAAAGCACCAGAGCAGCTGTCACTTTTTAATGCTAATATTCTCAGGAGCACATACCACCTCCTCCCAAGGCTAATCAACAGCTAATAGACTTTTTCTTTCACATGTGAAGAATTGCTGCAGAGTGGTCTGTGTGCTTACTCACCAGTGTTTTGCTCTTCAGGAAAATTAAAGGGTTTAGACAGCATAGAGAATCACAAGCTGAAATACTCTGGCTAAAAAAATGTACTGGTATAAGTTTTACCATCCATGAGCAGTAGGATGCAGACTGCAGGAACTCACAAACATGCAGACAGCTGGGCTACCATCATTTTATCATAACATTTTTGCATATATACATATATAAATAGTTTAAAAGATAAACTTGAACAGGCCACATAGCAAAGTTCAGAATAACAGTATTTTCAAAAGTTTCTGGTTGTTTTAGCTAAGTTTATTTCCCAGAACACTTTTTCTATATATCAATATTATTCATAGGTAGCTTCCAGGGCAGCCAGGATGAGCAATCAGGCGCACATGGACAGTACTCTACCATCACAAATTCAAATGCCCTTTCCCATCTCCTTTCTGCCCAAAGAGGCTGTTGTCATGGAGGGAAAAATCACCCACTCTGGCCACAGCTACTGATTGCCAGTCAGACTCTGACCACCTCCCCTCTCCTTCTATGGTGCAGCACAGAAATACTTAGATTGATGTAAAGATAGATGTTGTGGATCCCAAAGCGGGTGTTTGGCTGAAGCTGAAGCAGACTTCAGTTCATTTCATTAAACCCTCTCTGTTTTATTAGTTGAACCCAAGTTTTTGCCTCTCAGTGGCATGGCAGTAACTTTTTCTAGGCTGATACATGGGCTTGACATGATATCTTCACTGTCATTGAACAAAGTCTATGCCTAAACCAAGAGCAGATTTTTCCCTCTAATGCAAGTCTCTTCGACACAACATTTCAAGCGTGTTTTGTGCACAAACAGAGTACTAAAAACATCATAAAAACAGATCTGCAGCAGGAAAACCCAGTAAAGTATTATCCCTGTGTTGCTCTTGTCCAGCTCATACCAACTCCTTTGCATTGTTGCACACTTGAAGTGCCCCAAAATACAGGACAGAATTTCAGGAAAATCTTATGGTCCTTCACGGTCACTTTCCAGGCTCCCTGTTTCTTTATTTCTGAGCCAGAAGAGACCTCTCCATGGCAGACCCAGAAGTCCAAGATGAGTTAAATAAATTAACCTCTGTGAGGTGATTTGCAGTTGCTGGATTGATGGCTCTGTGTAAGTGCAAAGCAAATTCATGTCTTAGTCCAGTACTCTTTCCAGGATATGATAAGGACTAACTAGTTTCTTTTACACTGCCAGTGAGAAGATTGAGTGCACGCTGCACCAAAGGCATTTCCAAAGCCATTCTTTGGAAACACTTATTCTTCAGCTGGTAGGAAACTGCTCGGAGACAACTCCATGAACATCCTTTCTGTGCCTCCCCCCATTCTACACTCCAGTCTGAAGGGGCACCTGATGTCAAATACAGGCTTGCAAAGCCCTGACAGAAAACATTCAATGCTCACCTTGACAATAGATGCCTGACTGGATTTGGAGGACCCTGGGAAGGGCTCTGAGGTCCAGAGAATGAATGAACTTCTGCAGGGTAGAGGCCATGGTCCGCAGCACTGTAGCATGTGGGTTTGGCACGTAAACACCAGTGAGAAGCTCTCAAGGCAGCAACACTCTCAGCCTGGTGCATGCTGTGCTCGGAAGCTCCACAGTAGAGGGGAGGAGTGGCATGGGGAGGAACTTCTGCTTCCTTCCCTCTGTGACTGCTTCCTCCCATAGGTGCAGCTGGAGCAGGGTGAGGCAGCTGATTGTCCCATCAGCTGGTTCTGGCACCCACACCCACCAAGGGTCTGTGGCAGGTTGGGAGTCATGGGAGGTTGCTGTTGGTACTGGGCTCCAAAGGGGAAAGGGAGATCTGGTACAAAATTTCATCAGTGATAGTTATTGACCCTGTGAAAAGAAGATACTGAACATCAGCCCTGCCTAGAGTGGGAAAAAACCCACCATATCTGTGTGGGGTGTTGTTGATTTGTTGGGGATTTTTCCCTGTCTTGGAACACAGCAAAATAATTTGGTGTTTGTTCACTTCAAAACCACAAATAGTCCTTGAAGAAAAGAGATGAAGCACTCTGCTGTCCTAAATATTTTATCTGAATTTAAGATATACAAATAGAATACAAATTACTTCATCCTCTAAATGGACAATTTAACACAATATTGTTATGCAATACAGTCAACATTTTCTCATGCCACCAATGATTCATGGGAATTTGATTTTGAGGTGCTTCAGCTGGGAAGGAATTTTAAGAGACAGTACCAGGTGAAAATCAGACTGCACTGGTGACAAACCCCCAGCACTGATCCCAGCTCTGCCAATCTGAGCTTGACCAAGCACTGTTGTTTCAGCAGGACTCTTCTGAAGAACAAGGCCATAGCAAATTCACAGCAGACTCAGATCATGAGGAAAACTGATGTGACTGTGATTTCATGGTTTTTTTGCATTGCTCTCCTGTCTCCCTGAGGGGTCAGGGAAAGTAGAAAGCATGACACTGTGACAAAATAGTGAGCAAGATAATCAAAGATTTATTTTCAAAAAGCTCGCTGGCTTCATTTCCTCTATATATAATATTTTGCAGAAGACAATATTATTCACATACTAAAAACTTAACAATTAAAACTCTCAAATTCTTAAAGGCAATGCACTGGCCTTTGAGGCATTGGGCTAGCTACAGAGTCTGAAAAGTTTATTAATTTGGTCTTAACAAATATTTCTCTAGAGGATGTGAAATATATTTTATAAGTGGGGAGTTTCTAGGTGCAGAACTCACTATTGCTGGTCATTAGTGCTGCAGGTGCTACAGGGAAGAGGAGTAACTGGGCTTTGAATCTAGGAGTAAAAGCCAACCTAGAGAACATGCATAGCCAACAACTCATCAACTATTTTAATACAATGCATTACTTGTTCTCCCATCCCAAGGAAACATATTAGAAATTACACAAATGTAATTTGAGAGAGAGGTGAAGAAATTACATGTATTCAGGGGTAATCAAAAGACCCATATGGTAAAAAGCTGGTTCTTACGAGCACAAAGCAGGGAAATGTGGGAGTGGTTTCAGTTATTTCAGTGGGACATCTTTGTATTTTTAAGATTTTGTGTGCAACTCTAGCAATTCAAGGCCAACTTTCTTGCTCCCAAGGCTGTCAGGTATTGTGCCAGCAGCTGGCTTTATCTGTACACATTGTTTGGATCAATGGAAAAAGAGCCCCTAAGGCCATTTCTATAGTTCCTCAATTCACCTGTATTTGGCTCTTCACTTTGGTAAGACTGCCAGGAACAACGCCACAAAAGAACATTTAACATGGATGGCAAACATGCACACAAATTAATAAATGTTTTTGAAATTGCTTGAATCCAGCAAAGCAAATGCACTAATAGACATGGATTTCACACAGGAAAAATTCAGAACAAAACCTGGTTTATGTTGCTGAATCCAGCAGTCCAACAGCAGAAGGCAACTGCAACTCTGCTCCCATGGCCAACAAGCAGCATGCACTTCCAATAGGCACAGGCAGACAGACATATACAGCACCCATACACATAAATACACTGCCAGACAAACCACAGCAAGCCCCAATGGTCTCATCCAGTTCCCCTTTCTGGTTGATTGATGTATTACTGGGAAATACACATGTATGTATTTATGTAGTGGGGATCCCTCCAGCAGTTGAACTTAGGCACAGTCCACCCAATGGCCTCTGATCCTGCAGCCGCTGGGGTGTGCAAGCAGCTCTGGAGGCCCAAGGTCTCTGTAATGTGGCTGGGAATACCCTGGAAATACCTCTGGAATTCCTCTCTCTGCTGTTATTCCTCTGTGCTTCTGTGTGTGTGTGTGCAGAAGCCAGCCTTCACCACATAGCCTAACAAAATCAACCATCTTAGCTGCAAGGAAGGAACTAGAAATGCACTTGTCTGAAATTGCAATTTAAATCAGGAATGCTACCCAGTGGTCATTTTTTATCAGAAGAGTCCCCAGATCTGCTAACACAAAGACTGGTAAATGAGAGTCCCTGACCTGTTCTTCCAAATGCTCGGCAGGAGATTTTCCAGTTTGATTTGTAAGGCCAAGTGCAAAAATAATTTGCCGTCTCCAAACCATCCTTGATCTCGGAGTGAGAGATCATCAGATTGTCATCATGGACTGCTGGTAACAAGAGATCCTTTGGGGAGGTGCTCATATTGCAGACTAAATTCTTAGGAGGATCTTGATTTAGAAAAATTCCTTTTGTTTTGTCCAAGTTTCAGTTTTGAAGATTAGAACAAGCTGCTGAAAAAAATGTATGTTTACTATTCTGAGAGGAGGCAATATCTCACCCCATTCTTCCCAAACGGAAAGAACAGAGATCACAAACCTCTCCTTACCCCAGCTTCAGTTCTAAGTTATGGCATTCTTCACAAAGAGCCTGCCAGGACCTCAGTGTTGCCTCTGCCCTGTGGGAACCTGCAGGTACAGTCAGCTTGGCCACTCCAACTCTACTGCCAGCAATGGGGTGAAGGTTGAGCTGCACAGCCAAACCTACAACAGCCAAAGTGACTGTGAGTCCTCATGCAGCCACTGTGTTGGCAGCTCCAGCTGCTCTGGAAGGTGCACACAAACAGGGACCCATGCTTCCCCAGGTGGAAAAGCCCTGCTTATTCCCCAGGGCGGGGGGACAAAGAACCAGCTGTAGGGGAACGTGACAGAAAAATAGTTATGAAAAACTCAGAAAGATGGACACATAAGCAAAACACAGAAGTCTGAAAGCTATATCCAGGAATATTTTTCTACCTTGCTGATGGGTTTAATTATTCTTTTTCAGAAAGTCAGTAAAATGTTCCAAAATGTTTCAAAACAAAATAATTTCTAAACCTGTGAAGATTTGTATTATTTTTTGAGCTCAGCCCATTTGTTAGATAAATGTGGCTATTAGTTGAGCTGGTTGAAACTTTAAAATGGAAACTTTAAAACAATCCCATAAATATGAAACTAAGCATTATGTCTATAGGAATATATGCACCATTTATTGAACTTATAAACATAAGGGAAATGTATTTGATATAGCCGGCAGAATAGTAATTTCAAAGAGGAAAATGCTTTAGGGAAACTCAGAACAGTCAGGACCTGGGAGACAGTGTGAGTGAGGTTCATATGGAATGGTTGCACTATCTTTTGAATCAAATTCAAGATACTGCAGGAAATTCAATACACTTGCATACTTTTTTTCAGTGTAAGATTGTCATGGTTTAGGAATGATATTCTCCAATTTAGTGCTCCCAGTAAAACAAACATGTGATACTTCCCCTCCCTGCTCTCCAATTGGAGGCAAAAAAGCCAAAGTTAAGGCTAAGAACAATATACTAGAAACAATAATGAGATAAGAAAATGAACAGTAACAACAACAAAATTAATAATAAAAGTACACAAAAGAGACAGTGATTCACATGTAAAAATGCTCATCAAAGAGCCTGAGACAATAAAAATTACCAGATGCCCCCCCGTCATGATTTTTTTGACCAGAAGGAACCCCTTCTCCTTGGAAGAAGTGGTCCCTTTTCCCCTCTCTGGAAATGATGTGAGGTGTTACAGAATAACCCCAGTGTCCTAGCCATGGCCCTTACTGGCTGCTTTAAAAAAACAAATCCTGTTCTGGCTGAAACCAGGAAAAATATGAACACTCCTCCTGTCATTAAAAATAGAGTCAGACTAAGCTGTAAGGAATCCTCCTTGACACAGGTGCATTGAGCTGAGAAACAATCTCCCAAGGGAACAGTAGACTCCTGGAATGTTTAAGCCTTGAATAAATGAAGAACTCTATGATACCATCCAGAACAATTCTGACAAAGAAAGGAAGACAGGTCATCTATTCCTATGGGTGGTTAGTTGTATTGTTACCCTTAATTTTTAGGAATCTACTGTCTCAATACATAAGTTAGTTGAACAGTATTATATTTAACTGTTCCAGAGGTGAACTGAGCATTACAAGAGGCTGCAGAGACTTTCAGGAGCTGTGGTCTTCCTCTGCTAACCCACACTGGTTCTGGTAAGATCAATCAAGTTTCATACAACCCACCCAAGAAGCACAACACTGAACTGACAGCTGTGCCCTCCCAATGGCCCTTGTGATGTAAGATGATGGTCTCAGCTTGAACAAACTGTCCCCAACGTGAGGAAAAATCTAATCCCTGCAATGGCACACATGGATTATTCACAGAGAGACAGAGGCTGAGTTGCCTGAAACATGAACTGTTGGAGCACAAGTTACAACATGATAGGTGGGTCTTCGTGTAAAACTTTTTCTGCCCCTTCAGTATGTATAGGTGGATAGGATTTATTGCCCAATAAAGCCAAAGCTGATCAGCTCATAAGCACTGAAATAATTCTATCCGAAGAAATCTAACTTTTTCAGCCTAATATTTAGGTTACTTATCCTCCAGCACCTGCAACAATTGCTTCTAACTTTACCTGAAAATATAAAGCTCTCTTTGCTCAGAAGATTTCACTGACCCCAGAAAGCGGTTTTGGGTTTTTTTTTCTTTTTTTTTAACATTCTTTCTTCCATTGACAGCTGCTGCTCACACTCCCCCTAAGATGAGTCAATTCAGGTAGAGGACTTTTCAAATCTGCAGAGGCAGATTTTGCTGGAAATTAAAATTAAGAGCCATGTTAAAAAGCAAGGATCATTACCCACAGAATTTTATACTGCTTTACCATCAGTTGAAGTCCACAGATAGAGATAAAATCTGCCTTTCTAAAAATACAATCTTGCTCTGCTCCAAGTTTTTGCACTTGATATAAAAATTATTGTGGTGAAAATCCTAACACCTTCACAAAGCAGGTGGTCACCCTTGTGAATTGTGGTGGCTCCTGGCTCTAAAATCTTGGAACATTTTAGTGCCCTGTGATTTTATTTTGAGCTTTCCTTTACCTTTTCAGGAGCTACATTTTGGGTTCTTTGACATTTCCTTACAGTTTAACAGAGAGATCTTAGACATGCTCTTCATATGAAATTTAAATGGCTTAGTAGGTATGAACAAAAGGTTGTTAGTAAAAGCTCTTGAGCCCACCAGGTTTTTTGCCAATGTTTGACTCCAGTGAACAGTCTACTGAAGAACCAGGATCCCCCAGTGTTTTCAAAAGAATTGAAGCACATGTACACACATTACATTGTGAAAAATAGTAAGTTTTTGGCTGACTTTTTATGGACTGAACAACAATAACCTGTGGGTATTTTCAACATTTTATTGAGCAATTCTGTACCTGCCAGAAGTCAGAAAGATATTTTCATTGATTTTAATAGAATTTGGAGTAGATTGTTAATAAGAAAGAGTTATGGCTTTCAGCTGGTTGTGGCTTCACGTAGAAGCACCTTGCTTATAAAGACATTTCAAGTTACAGTCCTGCGAAGAATATTGACATGAAGTTTTCCAAAGTTTCTTCAACAAAGAGTAATAGCTCTGTATACACCAGTAAATTATAGAAAAAATATCTCCATAAATCTCTCCCCAGCTGTTGGTAAGTGTGATAAGAATCATGGTCTTAATGAATGCATTTGAAGTGTTAGCACCACGTATGTATTGAGCACTCAATCCCCTGAAAGGTTCCAGCACTGCGAAGGCGGACAGTGCTGCCAATGCTTTGTTCAACCACAGAGAAAAAAGACACTATTTGAGATTTCTAGCTCTGTGCTAGTAGAGACTCAAAGCTAAAAATAGCCTTGAGACTACAGAGTCTCAAGCAAAAAATTCTCCCATCTATTGAAAGGTATTAATGCTACCTATCTTTATAAATGTATGAAGATGATTGATACTGAAGTGTTTCTAAAGCATTTTGAAGATAAAGCAGAATGCCAATGTTTCATACAGTAGGAGTCCCAATACAAAGAAGCACCTGCCAAAATGAACTGTTCAGGTGATCCTCAGCCAGAGTTAGCACTTTTTATTTGACAGCACAGAACATGAACTCACTCTTCCAATGGAAATATTTATTGATCTGTGCATGGCATTTCACTACAAAATCTATTCAGGCAGGCTCAGTGGTCCCATGGCTAAACAGATATTAAATATATTTGGGTTCTATCTTCCATACTCAGTTTGGGGGTAGTATTTTTCTTGGGTAGACTCAGAGCAGAGAACTTTCAACACAACCAGGGCTACATGGAAAATCTATGGCAAAGACATGGTCTTGAGACCTGATCCCTAAAGCCCAGCCTAAATCTTCTCACTGCAGTAAGAATTTTTACTCTTTCTACAAGATAAAACACTTTACTCTCTGAAAAAAAAAAAAAAAGAAAAAGAAAAAAGTCAAATATGCAAACTCCCAACTCAACACCCAAACTGTGCAAATTTTATTATCTGTCTGGTTTCTATGGATTGTTGGTTTGTTTTGGTGTGGGGTTTTTTGTTGTAATTTTGGGGTTTTTTGGTTTTTTTTCTGGTGAGGAAAGAAAAATGATGGGAGGGACCTAAATAAAAAGACATCCTACAGCTTTAGGAAAAAGATGGAGTAAGGATTTTGGCAGTAAAAATTACTTGAGATGCCTTCAAATTACAGAAGGTGTTTTGAAATATATTTGGCATATCTTCAATGTATTTTGACAGCTGGAAGCATGCTGGAGAAATTTTTGAATTAATTTCAAACATCACTCTCTCTCTTTGTGATTTCTTGAGTGGGGTGGGCTGTAATTTATTTTTAAAGAGTCAATGTAGGCTTCTAGATGCTGTTGAAGGAATCCAAAATAATCTTTTTGCACCCTGTCACTGTTCAAAGAAAAGGACACTGTATTAATTTAAATATATTTGTGAAAGATTGATTCCCCTAATGGAATTTACATAGCTACTTTCACTAATTATTTCTGAAGTTTCACCTATAAGCTGTCAATTTTCCACAGAAGGGAAGCAAAACAGTTTGACTTTTCCTGACAGCAAAGAGCTCTAATAGAACTATAATGAAAACTGGCATGTCACACTCCTTACCTCCCCAATGTCTATACTACTAGAAGAAAGAGCACTAATAACTCCTCTTTTTGGGAGCATTAAAAACTATAGTTTAGCCTAAACAACTGGTTAAAGAAATCAACAAAATATTTCATTTAATAATGGTTACCTTCAATGTTTTTTCATCCTTAATATTTATCTTAAATTACAGACTTGTCTAACTTTCAAATTAATGATGAATTGGTGGCACTGAATGTATTTGCTCATTTTTATTGAAACTGAAATACTAGCTGTCATTTTAAAATGCAGACAAACCTTCCTTCCTTCCTTCCTTCCTTCCTTCCTTCCTTCCTTCCTTCCTTCCTTCCTTCCTTCCTTCCTTCCTTCCTTCCTTCCTTCTGCCATTTTTCTTTTTTTTTCCTTTTCTTTCTTTTTTTGTCTTTTTTTTTCTTTTTTTTTCATCATTAGTGGCAGCCTTTCTAGAAGGTCCACAGAAAGACAGTCAGTCAAGCACTCAATTTTATTTCCCAGTTTTAGAAACAGTTTTAGAAAGCTGAAGCACAAACTTAAATGTAATTGCTTCCATTCCATGTATGAAGTTGAATTTAAAAGCAAATTGTTTCTGCAGGAAAAATGTGTCTCATTAAAGAATAAAGACTTCATCAAAAATGCAGTTAACACTTGCCAACATATCAGTGAAATTGGTTATAATTTCCTACCTTTTCCAAGGCATTGATATTACCCATTATAATTTACCATATGAAAACTCAGATGTATTTGCTGCTTCAGTGTTCTGCATCTATGCTCTTATTTCAGGTGTCCCTAGTTCTTGCTTAAGGAGAAGTATAAAAGTATCAATGATTGGTGGACTTCTTTCTTGGAATCTTTTTTGGGGTTTTTTTTTTGGTTTGTTTGTTTTTCATTGTGTTGTTTTTTCATTGTGTTGTTTTTTCATTGTGTTTGTTTTTTTTTTTTTTTTGTAATTAAATACAGAGGCAAATTGAACATAGATAAAGGAATGTGGAAAAGTCGAAGAAGGCTGTAGGAAAACTAAGATCTGACATAGAGAATTTAAAGGTTCGTTTTATTTGAAGAGGCAGCCAGACTCTTGGGCTGGCACCTGCCAGAGTTTCAGCCTGTGGGAGAAGAGAGTGCCCAGGGAGTTCTCAGACTGCCCTCATGATTCCTTATCCCTAGGGATGGTAGACTGAAGGATGCATTTGGTCCAGCTGAGATGAGGTTTGTTTTCATTTCACCCCAATCACAGATACAAGCTCTTTATTTCATGTTTGTGTCATATATTTTCTGTTTGCTTATCAACCATAAAGATTTTTTTTATTTTGGGGAAGGGTCTCAGTATAATTAAACAGTGACTAGCTTTTAAATTAATGCAGAATCCAGTACATTTGGTCATAAAAAAATCTGAGAGCACCACAAGCAATGCACATTTACTTCATAACAAACAAACATAAGCATCCCCTTCTTTTTCTCTTCCAGTCCTGTTTCTCCCTCTCCAAGAGCAGAATGCTGCTTTTTCTGCCCTTCCTGGTATTATTAACATAAATAGGGTTGTCACCAAAACCCCTCTAATGGCCTCAGTGGTGGCACAGGTTCCATCCTCTACCTCACCCAAGGGATGGCTGCTGGCCAACATCTTTTCCAGTCCTACAGAGTCATCATTCTTGTGGCAGCCCGTGACAAGCTGTCACACACACTGTGAGAAGCTAAGCCTTCATGAGAGACTCATTTGGGAAAACTGCTGGAATAAAAATGTGTTCCCTTATCAAATTGGTCAATAAACCTGTCTTCCCTGCCTCCTCCTGGGGAGGAGGAAAGAGCACAGCGTTCTTCTCCAAAACAACCTATAAAAAAGCCTTTTTTTTTCTTGAAGAACGCATAGGTAGCCCTTAATTTTAACTCTTTTTTTAGCACTTTAACTTTTGTGTATATGTGTGTGTGTGTGTGTGTGTGTGTGTGTGTGTTTGAAGCCAATTAAAATACCCAGTCAAGAAGGTTCTCCATGTGAAGGTCCACCAAGTTAAATAAATCTCATTATTTCTCATGTAAAATGACAAGTTACTAGGTAGTACACGCTGCATCCATTTCTTCTTGTAGGCAGCTTTGCTTTGCCGTATGAAACATATGTTGTGATGCAGCCAAGGCCCTTTCACCTTGCCCTTCTCCACAAACTTCATGTAAATTATCTACGATTTCAAATGGTCTGTAAGGAAACATCCTGGGGCTCTCATTTTGGAGTATAAATCCTTCTGCCAGCCTTTCATCTTGATTTCAGTTTGTTGCATGTACATTTATTTGACATCCAAGAGCATTTCTGACCCCTGGGCATCTCCTTCAATGTGTTCCTAGCACATGTTCTCCTGGATGAAGCATACAGAACAGCAGTTGGACCCTTCTCGTGTCCTCCTTTCTTCCCTTCTCCACACTGCCAGAGACCCCTGAGCTGGGGGATTATGAGAGCCTGTGGGGCACTACAGTATCCCGGACCTTTTGGTGCTGAGTATCATGTGAGATTTAACACACACCCAGCACGAATAGATAGATACATTTTGAAAAATTAAAGTCTACATCTCCCTCCACATCTCTCTGAGCAAAGTATCTGTGAGTGTTCTTGTAGAATTATGTCAGCAAATTGTTTCAGGCTTGCCAAGGCTAGAGGATGAAATCTACAAAGCCATCCAACTAAAGAACATTTTAAAAACAATGTATTTTGTTAATTTCTTTTTCTGAATTCTGCTCTCTGCTCACCTACAAAATCCACCTATGCAATGAAGGCTGAAGATGAGCTTGTCAGGGAAGATTTAATATATTATATTAGGTACTTTAAAAAGAAGAAAAAAACCTCCAATCCAAAAACTTAAACTCTTCTTAGAAGAGAAAATAACATGAAATCAAAGTAAGCAGAGTCACAGCAAAAAAAAAAAAACCAAAAAGCACCAAACCACACCAAACCAAACAAAAAACCAATAACAAAGCCCAAAACAAGCCAGCCCCAAGCTTGAAAAAAGTAATGCTAAAGAAAATTTGCTGATTTTGGTTCTAACACAGAGCTGAGGATGCTTCCTAAATCTAGCAGGTAACCAGAGTCCCTTGTCCATCCAAGCCTGCCCTGTGATAGGAACTTATCATGAGCTCTCTGTGGGGCTGTCCTCTCTCCTGGCTTGGACAAGAGCAAACAGAGCAATCAGCTCAAAAGATGCTTGTAACTTGGGGTGCATCGCCCTGTTTTGGGCAGTTATGGTTTTCCTAGAACATTGTATTTCTGAATATTAAAATAAATTTGAATACGTAAAATGTTATTTTTTTGTCCCCAGACTATGTATTGTAACCCAGACCATTGCAAAGAGACAGGAGCATGTGTCCCAGCTTCCACGTGGACACCAGGAACAGTACTGTTATTGGAACGTGGGTGTGGGAAAGTTATTTTTGCAATGCCCCTTTGACTAGTCAATTTTAAAGTTTCCTTTAAAAATCACTTCACAGTAGCACATTTCAGGAATTGCCATGACAGAAAGTCAGTTGTACATACATGCTGGAGTATGTGCATCCAGATATTCCTATTTCCTTTGCCTTAAGACCTTGGATCTTCTGTGGAGTTAACCAGCCTGCCCCCATACATTGCTGGATGAATCTTTTTTAAATTAAACACACCTAAATACATCACTTACCCAAGTTCTTCCTGCTTTCTTTTATGTTTTTTTAAAGCCCACTGACCTTTAAAGACTTGGAGACACCTTTAAAGATTTGGAAGGGAGCAGGCTTTTTCACCTCCTCCCCACTCAAGAGAAGCACTGGAAGGAACAAATCATTTGCAGTTTTTTCACTTTGGAATTAAGTCGCTGTCATCCTGATTAAAACACTCAGCAGATTTTGAATCTCAACCAGCAAGAAGCTTGGTTTCAGAAGTGTCAGCTGACTTCAGGTGAAGGTGGGAGGTGTTGGGTCAGCTATTTAGTGTAAAGTTGGAACTACCTGTTGAAATTGTTTCTGCTGAAAAGTTGAAATGTGTTACAGAGATAATACCATGTTCCATCCACACTTGGTTTGCTTCAGCCTGTGCTGAGTGAAAAAACATCAGTGACAAGAATTAAAAGAAACCAAAACAAAACAACAAAATTGAGCAACATATGCAAAGTCCTGTTTCTGGATCCCAGTCAATTTACAAAGGCCACTGGAAGAAGAGGAAGAATGATCAGGTAAGAGTATAAAATCTAGCTGGAGAAGCACACAGGCTTGAAAAGAGTATGTGTCTTCTTTAAACATTTGTGTGCCTGTGGCAAGTTCAGAATTGGTACCTCCTGGCAAAGTCAAAGTAAGGAGCAAGATCAGGACATCATGGTACTGTGAGGGATCTTTGCATGACCCTGCAGATGTGTTACTTAAAGTCTTAAAAGTGAAGGCGAGGAAAATGCAGACTTGTATATGTATATCAACAAAATAATTGTCACATTCTAGTCTCTGTTTTTCCTAGGATTATCTTATAATTGAATTTTCATTTTGCCATGCTAGACTGTAAACTCAGACCGACTTGCAGGGCATGTGCCTCTCCGCAATCCAAATTTTGTAATTTTTCCCAAATGCCAAATCCTGTAGGATTCTGAAGGTATTAATTTATCACGTTGGTTTCTGTTTTCAGGACACAGAATTCTTCTCACTCTCTGAAATCTTCCTTTACTGTGGCTCCCTGCAGGACACAGTAAAGCGCCTGTCTCTCAGAGTGCCTTCCCAAAAAATGCTCTCCTCCATCAACCCACATCTCTGATATTGCTTGTTTTAGTAAAAATTTTCTTCTTCTAAGAAATGAAAATTTTATATATATATAAAATTGTGCTAAAAAACAAGCATAAAAAAGAAGGCTGCAGTGTGGAATTTGGCTGTCACTTAGCAGTGAGGTAGGGGCTGCAATCACCCCTGGAAAATCTCACCTGAGCTATAACTTCCTGTCACATTTGCTTTACTTTTCATTTGTTGCTTGTCCTCAGAACCAAGATGAATGGCCATGTTCAATGTTGCAGCACTGTTCCCCTTTCCTTGATTGACATCAACCAATATGGTACCACAAAAATTGTGCCTTGAGGCCTTCAAGGCAGACTCCAGAAATGTACTGGAGTTCATAGGTCATCAAATGAGGCATGTGACCAGCTCCTCAAGTTTCTTTCCTGTGCTAAACCAGGTTTAGTGGCATTATTATTTTTTTTAATATTTCACAATACCTCTGCAGAAATGTCCTTTATTGAAGGATCTGCTCACTTAAATTGCCCATTTCTTTCTCTTTGGCACTGTCCCTTGCTCAGCATCTTTTATCCTCAGTGGTCTAAATCAATTGTTCAACCTTCTTTGACCACAAATATGACATTTCCTCAATATTTGAAACTTTTTCAGTGACTGAAGCAGTCAGTGAAATTCCATATATTTCATAACTGCATGCTTTTTGGGAAGTTCCAATCTTGCCTACATTTTTACACTTTCCATCCTGCCTATTCTTACATCCAAAGCAAGAGCTTTCTATGCTGTTGCCAAATAATATGTGAACTAGGTTCCTCTCTTTGTGCTGATCCCTGTCAGTTCACTGACTATTTTATTCTCTGTTTCTTGCACAAAGTTTATAAATCCCTCAGTGCAAAAGATAAAGACCTATTCCTTAGGCCTCTGTGCATCATAATCCCCCCCTGAATATTCTGTAGGGCTCATGATACCTGTCCCTGCTAGCTTTAATCCACATACCAACAGCTTACTTGTATTTAGGGACAGAGACTGCTGCAGGCTGTCATTCTGACTATTTGAAGGACTATCATCTTAGAAGGAGTCTGTGTAAAGCAGGGCTATTATTTGAAGCAAACAAAGTGTCTGAAAGGAAGGCACATTGAAATAGAAACAAAGCCTGCACTTCTTCCCTGTTTTTTTAAAGAATTTTTTGAAAGCCTTTGCCACAGACAAAACCACACAGTTATTTTCTCACAGCTGTAATTACAGCTCACTGTTGCACTAGCTGAACCACCGCATCTGGCTGGAGGAGAAATATTAGAAGAACCTATAATGTGCCTAGTGCTTTTATATTCTATTTTATCCTCACCCCTGAAGAAGTCTGACCTATGAGAATTGCTGCTGTATTTCTAACTGCAAGGTAAGCTGGAAACCTTGATCATTTTAGGAGATGAAACCAAGAAGCAACCTATTTATACAGTTTAAACTGCACCAGCTGAAGCTTCAATGACAGATTTTATGCAACAGAAAAGGTTGCAGCAGCAACCTATGATATTCCACCTAGCTTACAATGAATGCATGCACCCCTTGAGCAGGGGGTTTCAAGCATTTTCAGTACACAGAGGCAATTTTGCAATGTTAATCTGGATAATCAGTGAGTTTCATAACAACTTCTCCCTGAAAGTGAGGAAAAGGGCCACAGCACCAAGTTCTGTGCAGAAGATAGTTCAGACCATGGGTCCAGATGTCTTGTACCTGTTCATTGATACAGCAAGTGGGTCAGAAAGACTAACAAAATATTAAGTAGTTTAATGTCCTTTATCACAAATAATGATTTCAGCTGCTGGGATTTAAGCAAAACAAATGTATTCCAAATCTTTTCTGAAACTTACAGTTCGACTTTATGGCTACTACAAAAAACAAACAACTCACTCTGGTTATCTTGAGAGAGAAACACCAGAGATACTGTAATCTTTGGTTTCATGTTTGTTATTGGCATGCAAAAAGACATTCACTTCAACATTGCAGGACTGCAAAATACTGTGTCACTTCCGATACTATTCTAGAAGATTAAATACACAAAAGAAAGACAAAAGTTCTGCACTGAGAAATGGAAAGAGCTCACACAGGTTTGCACCTGGCAGGAAAATGCAGAGATATTATCACAGTTTGGAGGTACTGTGTTTTGCCAGATGCCATTTCCGTGCTCATTATCAAAGAGCTCCAGGATACACCCAAGCTTGCAAGAAAGATCAGGTTTTCTTCCATGTCCAGTAGACAGATTTTTTGCTGCTTTTTTTTTTTTTAACATAGAGTTCTTTTTTTTTTCTCTTTCACTTAGAGGACATTTGAAAAAAATCTCTGAGCATACATGGCTTTCAAATTTATCTTGATGTAATTTGTGAAGTAAGGGACTATTTTCTGATCCAGATGGAAGCTAGAAGGCGTTACAAAAGACTATTGAAATCAAGCTGTTGTATTTCAACAAGGCACAAAAACATCTGTTCTTTGTTGGCCAAGACACAGCTAATAAACATTATTATTAGGTAAGCATCCTATTGTGCCTGTCATCATACATGTCAATCTCTGCATAAATTAGGACTCTAAACCCAACAGCAGGGAAAGAATTAATTTCTGAGAAGCGTGGGCCAAAATAACATTTATGCTTGTCAACCACCACCACAATCTCACATCATCCTTTTAGTCAGTCTTAAAGGAAAATCATCCAGGAAGCTTACAATAATTTAGAAACACTTCTCTATTCTCAGTATCTTGATGTTCGCTGAAACAGAGCCTCCAGTTAAAAAATTACCATAGGTTTTTCTGCATAAAGTTGAAGGAAAATTTATGGGACTAAACCTCTGCATATTCTGAAAGTCTCATCCTCAGCACACAGTATCTGATGCCAGCAGATTATTCAACCCTAGAAAGTAATGACATAGGTGAATATTCACAGATACCCTTGACTATCCTGGATTTGCAGAGGTTACAAGATCTTTGACTGTTTAACAAAGACCACTAGCAATAAATCACCACAAAGGTTCTTTTGTGAGATTAGGATCACTTTACTCAATTCAGACCTCTACGTGACACAGGAAAGTACAGCAGAAAATGAGTTACTTTTCAGTACAGAGCAGAGCACTATAAAAGCAGCTTTTACATTTATTTCAAGATCTCAGGGTTTCTTCTGACACTGCAGCAGAGTGAAGTTTAAAAGAGGCCCTTTATACAGTCATTTGTCAGTCCAGGTGGCCTGGCCATGCAATGATTCTGCAATGATTTTCCTCAGGCTGTCCCTTCCAAGTACTTCAATTCATACTCGAGGCTCGAAGTACTTGCCTACCATTTCTTCCCCAGTCTGCTTTTTTTAGACCTTTGATTTTGGAAATTTTTAATCAATTTGAAAGAGCACACTCCTGCAGTAGCTTTGGCTTCCATGTTTCTTGAAGGAATATTCTATTTCTTAATGTAGTATGTAGGACATAGCATAAACTAAATAAATATATTAACTGAGCAACTTCCCAAATGAAATAAATCCCAGTAACTGCTTGAATATGCTGAAGATATAAAGCTTCAGGCTTCAAACCCCTATGCCAGTGACTGTTTTCCAGGAAGGTAAAGCCTTTTTCCAAGTTGTTTCCCAATGGCATCATTTACCCAGGAAGCAGGAAATGTAAATACTAAGATCTCATTGACCAGCTGGGTCTGATCTCTCAGGACCCAAATAAAAGGTCAAAATCTGAGTCTCCTCACATTTCCTTCTGCTGGAGTTAGGTCACTATGAACAGGGAAGGCAGATTCAGAAGGCTAAAAGAAAAAAAGAAAGAAAGCCTCTCACTATACAGGGTGCTGAAGTTGAGTAGCTATTCCATCTCAATGACACTGCTTTAATTACTTCCAAGGTGTTTTATGCCTTTTATGGCTCTTCAGTGTTGGATCCTAACATCGTTTTTTTCTGGGAAAATTCAGATAATTTCAACAATTACCTCTTTGATTACTGGCCTATAGAAAATGAACCAAAGCCATCCAAGTGACTCACAGAATTCCTTCCATTAACTACACAGAGCAAGACACTGGGGTCATCACTTCTCAGTTTTAGAGCAAAGAAAAACCTCTTGCACATAGCAATCATGTTTTTGGGAACTTGTACATTCCTTTGGTTACTTTCACTATGTAGTATTAAACCAGTTTCAACTTCATTAACTTCAAATTTGAATAATCTCACATACACCTCCATGGATGTAGCCTTTTGTGCTTCTTTGTACTCTGCCTTGATGCCCATTTGCTCTCTACTTACCACGTGTGAGTCCAGCCTTTGCTTCATGCTGCTGAGGAAGGCAGAGACAATGCACTCTGCAGGCTTTAGCCACCTGATTGAGTCTGTGCTAGAATTTCAGAAAGGATGATAGAAAGCAGAAAGATTTTGAGGAGTCTTGAACCCTACGGACCACTCCAAGTTAGGAGCTGCTGGCACACTGTGATACTGGTGCCAGTGGCTTTTCACCACCTCAGGGAGTGAAACATTTCCCTCTTTGAGTGTCCAAGGTCAGGAATACTTCTATTCTTCCACAGCACACTCTTTTCATGATAAATACTTGTTTTCTGTCTGGGTCAGGTTTCAATCCCCTTATTTCCCTTTCTTCTGTCTTGTACGGGTGAAAGTAAAGGACACTGGAGCAGCATTTATCTGGAGTAACAGAGCTGGTACCCTCAAAAACAAAGCTGGCGTTTGATTACACTGGGTGTGACAAGGGAAACAGCTGCACAATGAAACAATGTGTCTCTTCTGACCTTATACTAAAAATCACATTCTAACATCATCTTTTGCCTAAGACACCCTCAAAAGATACTATTACTGGAGAATTATACACATACCATATTCCCTCTTCATACTTTTCCCTGATCTTGCTAGGAAGAATTTCCCAGAAATTTTTCAATCATGAGCTATTGCAAACGCTCTTTAGATCACCACAGTCAACAGTTACAGAAATTATGAGACTCAGAGTACTTGAACACTGGCAGAGTTCCCCTCTGCAGAATGACCAGTGGCAGCTATAATCTCTTCTAGCCAAAGGGGATGCTCCCAAGGAGGAGTCTTGTGCAGGCTTAGTATGCTGCAATGCCAGGATCAATACTGGCACTTGCATCAGTCACGCTTAATGTCCAGGGGAAACTGGACTCAAAGGTCTTAACCAGGATCATGAAATTCTGATGGGGATGGACCCCAATGTCCCAAACGCAGCAGCTCTGCATGAGAAAAACTCCACCCAAGACATAAATATCATTCAGGGCAGTACAGAATGTGGCTTTTGCCTTCCACAACCCTAAGAGCTACTCATCTCTCCTGTCACAAAATTAATCTAGACTTCTAGACTAGTCTTCTCAACATCCTCTCAGACAACAGAGGAAGATTTTTCCACAGTCAAAATCATTTAGTGCCAGACAGACGTCTAACAGGCAGGATGCATCAGGCGTGTTGTTTCCACAAAATGCGGTGACCAGACAGCTCGAGGTAACCCACCCAACACTTTGACTGACAAAGTTAGGTGACTGCCATTTCCTCACAGGGAAAGCTAGGAATGTTGCAAAGCATGTAACTTATACTCCACTTTCCATTATGGCAGAAGAAAAAATTGGGTAATTTGAGTATTAAGAAGCCAGACTCAGTAAATGTTTCAAACCTTATTTATTTACCTAGCCGTTCATAACTAGGAATCAACACTGGGAGTCACAGGAAAAAAAACCTCAAAAAAAACTCAAAAAAAAAAAAAAAAAACAACAAAAAAACCCCCCCAAAAAACCAAGAAAAACCCCAAAACCCCCCAAACCTAAACAAAAAAAAAAAAAAAGTGGTTTAGACTTGAAAGAGGTGGAGCTATGCAGTACAGATGGAGGCACTAAAAAAATCTGAGAAGCAGTGTTTCTCTAAACATTTCTCTGCTGTTTATAGTGTTGAATGGGTAATTCCATGTATCTGAAGGATGAAATTTAGGACACACAGAGGACATGTAGTCTTATGACATACTTCCTGAAGCACCAGGGTGAAAAATAATACAATTTCCTTTTGAGATTTTTCCTTATCCAAATATATTGGGCTTTCAGATAAGAATGACTCCTTAAAGAAGACAGTAAATGAGAGGATATCAAAGTAGGAAAAAAAAATCTTTAAATAAAAATTTAGTTAATTCTTACTTTACAGAATATTTAAAAGCACCATAGCATTTTACTGTCTGTTCTAAAAATGACCAAGAAGAGACTGGAATGACTTTAGCAGGTAACATAACATAGAGAAAACTTTGTGAAGAAATGGATGCAAGCTAAGTAAAAGCAAAGTAATACTTTGTACACCACAACTATAATCAGAATCTGGCATTGGTTTATTCAAATTTTGCTTTCTTGGAAGCAAAGCTTACATGTTTGTAAACATCAAATTAAACATTGCTTAATTTTACAATTTCCTAAACAAATACTTTTTTACCCTGAAGGGTATATGCAGACCCATCTATTTGTGTCACAGTTCTCCTGTTGATCTGTGCTTCAATATTTTTAAAACAATTGGTTCCTGTACACTTTTTAATGGATCTTAAAAATTTCTTCCAATATTGTGCAAGTCATAGGCAAGGCCATTTTAAAGTGTGCACTTCCTTACATACTTTTTTAATCAGTCCTTAACTAATGCAACTGTGAAAAACTATACATTTTCAGGAAAATGTTTATATTTTGGTCCTGTACTTAAAGACCTTCTATAATCAAGTTGTTTACATGAATTTGAACCACAAGCATGTACACAACAAAACCACTATACCAATGTTTCTTGGTCTATGCATAAAAAGTATGTCTTCTACTTACACTAAAACATACAAAAAATAAACTACAAAAATTGTTTACACTTGATTTCAGCAAAAAAAGCTTTCTTCAAGAAAAATGATTCTTCTTTTTTTCAGCCATCAAAAAAGGAATGCAAGTAAACAATAAATACATGTGCTTTCTCCATATAGACATATTTACACTTGAGTCTTTGGCTTATGTTTAAGTTTCTTTATAAAGATCTTTATGTGATCCAGCCATCATTGCACATTAAAACAAAATAAGCCAGTTTTCCTTTTACTATATATAATATATATATGCAACACTTGAAACGTATAAAGAATGAACCTTACTATCAATCTGCACTGTTATTGTACTTTAACAATGTATCAAAAAGAAAAAATTAATACCATATAGGAAATATTGATACATGCAACAGATGGTCGCTCTACTGTATCTGAGAGACGGCTGCATATACACACACAAGAAGGTCCTAATCTGAGCAAATCTCTTCTGACTCTGCTTTTCATTAAATAGTATTTATGTGGCACTAAATGTTGATACTGTATACAAGCATAGAAACAGATTGAGTTCTTTTATTAAGATACACAACTTCATAAGAAAAATACTTTGCATTTAAAATTTAAAATCCCTCCCACCCCCCTCTTCCCCCAAAATCTTTCTTCACAGGATCAAGAACTGTTGTCAAAACAGCTTATTGAGATTCATATATTTGGTGAACTTCGTCACATCCTTTCCGACTAAGAGGATTCCAGGTACTCCAGTGCAACATCATAGCAGAAACGATATTGCTCCTTTAAGGGGGAACAGAAACAGAAGTTACATTAAAATCTAAAACCTTAGCAGCAATATCTATAATCAAGAACATTCTTTGCTAACTAGTAAACCCGACAGGCTTGGATTTTCTATTTTTCCCTCCTATTACACAAGTATATTACCAGCTCTGATTTAAAAACTCACCCTAACCAATGAAGGGGAAAAGGCCCCTGACCATGGAAAGTAATGATGTGCTTCTCTGATCTTTTCAGCCTCTGAACTGGTTTATCAAACATGAAAAGCTCTCCTTTCAGTCAGAGCACTCTTGCAGTGAAAGCACCTTGACTCTGATACACCACTTCTATTTGAGTTAGCTGATATTGAGCAGTCACTGGTGCAGGACCCCAGGCAGCTCCGTGTCCAGAGCCCATTGGTACAGTCCCGTTGATGTTGCATCCAAAAGATCAGATGAACATTTAAAAAAGAATTCCAAAATCTCATTGTGGTTATTATTTCTCAACAGTGCTGCTGTTGAGAGGTGATACTGGGAGACAGAGAGGAGGAAGGAGAGAGGGGAGGGGAAGAGAAAGAAGAAATAAAACCAAGGAAATTAATTTGATGTCTATGATCCTTAGGACTTGAAAAATGAAATCTGCCCTTGTGATTTATTTTTGTTTGCATGGGAAGACAGTGTGATGCATTAACAGGAAGTTGTGGAGATATCTTAAAGGTTTTATTGCACTGCTCGTTGTTATCTGATACTGTTGCTGAATGTAGGGCACATGACACTGCTATATAGTGGTTTTCTTCGTTTGTTTTCTGACTAACAACTCAACAGCTTCTGCTGTTCAAGAGTTCTGAATAAAAACCCATACAGCACAAATACGTTACTAAAAAAATACAGCAACTTCAGTGTAAAGCTGCAGTGGAATTCAGGACTATTTTGAAATGTAATATAAGTTTGCAGAGCATTTATCAAAAACAAACACAATTTACCTCGGCCTCCCTTTACAGAGACACAAAAAATTTTCCATGTGATCTGACCTGTTTTCTTGACAGCAGTGAACTGAAACCCAGGCAGCAATTCAATATACTGTGTCTCAGATGTCTATGGCACAGGAGAATGCAAAGCATGTGCAGCAAAAGCAGCAATACCTAGCCCGGTGTCCTTGCTGCCACAGGATGTTCTATTTGTTAACATATTAACCATCTTCTTAATTTATGTGCTGGCAAGGGATGGAAGTGATGCACTATGATTAAGAGAATCATGCTACAGAAGCTATTTGATATTAAGCAAACACTGACACCTGAAAAAGGGGAATATGGGAAGAGGCAGATACAGCCATTTTGCACAATATGCAAGTTCACAGGGTCAGAAGCAATTTCTACTATGCATTAACTAAAACATGTTTTTAATTTCAATTGAGCCATCTGGCTGAAAAGTGACACTGGCAGCTGGCAGTGTGAGACTCAAATGGCAGGAACTCCCAAACACTACATAACCTCCTTTCATTCACCTACAAAACAGAAAAATATCCATGTGGAAGAATTTTTTAAGGACCATCCAATGTTCAGTTTTTGTTGGAGAGGCAAACATTCAAATGGATAGGCATTCATACTGCGTGCATAAAGATTAACCACAAGGTTCAAGATTACTTTGAGTTCTGGCAACGTATATATGGATATTTAGTCTTGCAGTTTTGCTAATTCAGGCTCATATTGTTTGTATTAGTTTATTGCTTATATTGTTTTTTATTTAACTGTTGGATTCAATGATCTTAAGGGTCTCTTCCAACCTAAATGATTTTATATATTCATTTGCAACATACTAGATCTAAATGTTTGATTTCAAAGTTCTGAGGTATCATTTTGACTACTACATATCTGAATAACAAAGACTGTCAGTATTCAATACAACAGTTTTTACTAAGGAGCAAAACATTCACAGCTCCAGCTAGGAATCTGTACTTCACAGCTTAATCCTACCAAGGAGAAATGTCTTGCGCTGTAAAATTTCAAGGCAGCTTGTGTGAATGCAGCCTGCTGCAACTTCCTTTCAAACAGACCGGGTTATTTTGGGAGATTAAAGTGCATTCTGTTAACTCAGAATGCTTTCTGTGGAAAGCATGCAACCACGACAAGAAAGGTAGTGCAAAATGCTAAGCCTGTCCTCTTATGATGCTGACTTGCATTTACACACAATAGCTGTCCTTTCTTCTTGTGGCCCACGGTAGGTTTACACTGGTTTTGTGGGCACAGGACTGAAAACACAGCTCATGCACAGAGGCAGCCTCTGGCTCCCTGGCTGTTTGCAGGAGCCCTGTGGGGCTGGTGCTTACCGGAGTTTCTACCATGTTGGGCTTGCTGTTCCTCAAGGTCTTCACGGCGTGGAAAACGTCCACCACATTCTGCCTTTTCACCATCTCAACCACGATGCCGATGGCACAGAACATCCCGCTCCGGCCACCGCCATTTCTGCACACAAGGAAAAGAGAGAGTTAAGTGCTACTGTGGCCTAAGACAGCATCCAAAACATTCATTTCAGTTCTTCCAAAACAGCATCCATTTCAGTTCTTTCCCTCTGTAAGCATAAGTGATTCCTGAGTCCCAGAGGGAGACCAGACTCTAGCAATCTCTTTGCAGTTCCAGTGGGTTTGGTCTAAGACATTTACTTTTTCTGACCTTCCTCTCAATTACAGATTTTGAATTCTGCCCCTACAGCCCATCATGCTGCCCAACTATGCTTTAGGTCTAAATCACATATGCATTAGAAATAATTTTAAAAAAACCCTAAACCTGAGTTCAAGGGCAAGTAGGAGATTAGAAATAATAAAAACAAGTTCAATGGCAAGTACATTTTCCACTTCTGGAAAGACACTCACTTAACTTATGAAATGAGGATTATTCAACCAGATATGCTAAGGCATCCCTGATTTAATAACTTGTTGACCTTTGGTGACACTTCTGAACTATTTTAATCTAATTTCAAAGAAATTAAGGTAGGTATTTCTTCTTATTAATTTTGAAGTGATGTAGGTAGAAACGGGTCACTAGTTAATTCTGAACATTTAAACAGAGGTCTTTTCTTCAGAGTAAGGAGACAGATTACTCTCTGCTTAGGGAGAAGAAGATACCATCTTTTCAAAACTCCCAAACTAGCTCCCATTTAAGTATCAGGTAAGCAGCCAGCAGCCATTTACCAACAATAGTTTTAGTATGGTGTGCTGTAACAGAGCTTTTTTTCAGATTTCATATATCCATAGTTTTCAGTTTAAATCCCTCAAAATACTGTAGGTTTTTCTTTTGAGAAAAAATGTAGCACACTCTGTGCAAAACAGACACAAAATCCCCCATTTGGCACCGATAAAAGACTTCCTTACTGAAACCAGGCAGAAGAAACAGATCTGTACATGTCTTGCACCTGAAAATCAGGCTGTTATGCACTGGTGACACTATACACAGTATCACTGTAGTATTGCACTCAAAATACTCGTTCCTCTGACACAGAAAAACCCAAAAGTTGAACAAAAGCCTAGAGTGATAGGCAATGGTACTTTTTTTTTTTTTTTTTTTCATTAGAAAAGTAACAGGTGCAGGTGCAAAAGAAGGTATCCATAAGAACACTGCTTAAATTAAAACCAAGAATAAATTTATAAGAATTTCTTTGAAGAGCAGCAGTTGACTTTCTCCAAGTTACTCACAGGCAATGGATGATGGTCCGGCCCTCCCCTTCTTCACATTCCTCTTGCCATTTTTCAACCTGGAGAATTAACTTCAAGAAGGATCTCTTGGAAGCTGGTACATCTCTATGAGACGCCCATCCCAAATACTGGAATTGCTGCACCATCAGATAGCCCTCTTGTGGCTGAGGAAAATCAGAGATTTAGGTCAAAATGGCACCTTTACATCTTGGTTTAGGAAACCAAATTATAAAACTAACATGAAACCTAGGTGTTTATATTATGGAGATTCTAAGGTGTGTACATTGCATGGTATGGCCTCCTGGAATTTCTACCACCTGAGCTCAAGGAAAATGTCAGAAAAGGTAAAAAAGGAAACAATATTGAAGACCACATCACAGTTTATCAATCACAAATGTAACCTGTCCTGAATTCTAAATCAACAAATACTCTAGATTCCATAGATTCTATATGCCAAGGTTGCTCACCACCACTAATCAATTTAAAACATCACTATTAAATTCTTAGACTCACAGAAATAGAGCGAGATAACATTTGGCCCCTATTCATGAACTGATGCCATTATAAATGAACAAGTAATACTGTTGCACAAACATGACTCTTGTCCTTGAAGTCTTCCCTTTGTGCCAGACTATAGTAATCATGACAGCCTTGCTGCCAGTCTCTGAGCCTTCCACGTGCTAGATGTGACACGGGGAGAGCTTTGAATAGAATTTGACTGTCACAAGAAAGGCCCCAATAACAGGAAGAATACTCTATCTACTTTCTTGAAGCTGAAGATGACAAGTAGGAATGTGGATTTTAGAAAAGTAACAACAGAGCAGAGAGATTTTTAAATGCAAGGCTTATGAGCAAAAGGACATAGGAGACAAAGAGAAGAGTAGAAAATCAAAGCATCATAAAAAAAGAGGAAATGGAAGAAAATAAAATAAGAAAAAAAAAGAGGAAGTCTCAAAGTACAAGAAAAAAGCGCTATGGCGCAATATTTGCCAGTGTGCCCACACCTTTGTTTCCTGTAGTTTCCAAAAACAGTTGAAAATGTGTTTTGTAATTCTGAATATAAGCAAAAAATTAAAAAAAATTGAATAAAATACTAGCCACATGAAAATTGATCTTTGCGCTCTGATAAATGAAAATGTGACCAAAATAAAAGAAAACAAAAATAAAACAACATACATGAAAGATCTTTGTGTACACAGTAATTAATTTTCCCCACAGTTATCTATCAAGATTAATGAGAGTTAAACATATACTCAAGATACACTAGAAATTGTGATAAGTTCACTATTGGATGGATGATAAAAAGCAGTCATGGTAGGTAAAATAGGGATTGCTGGTTAATTGTACATAGACTGGCGGCACAAGTGTCTGTAACTCTTTGTGGTGGGAAATAAGCAATTCATTGAGGTGAGCTAAAGAGGAAACACTGTATGGCAAGCAGGGTTTAAGAAGATGCTGCAAGATTGTGGAACACTATGGGACAGTAAAAAGATGGTCTAAGTTATGAAAGAGCTGACAAGAATGCAAGAGTGGTGCTGCTGCTGGAGTTGAGAAAAAGATGATAACTGTAGGTTGAGGCACAGTGGTGGCAGAACCCACTAGAGGCAGAGGAATTTTCAGAGTTTTATCACACTCTGCTTTGCAGGGTGCCACAGTCTGCCTTTCCTGTTGTGGTTTTCACAACTTAGGCTGAGAAGGTGCTGGTTGTAAAATCAGCCTCAGTGTTTCTGTTCATGATTCACCACAGAAAACATCTTACCAAAGCTATGAACTAAATACTGGTCAGTATACATTCATTACAAGGATATTTCTTTTACTGTACACCAAACAAACAGAATACAGAATACTTCTCACACATCAGGGATGAATGCCTCAGAACAACATCCATTCATCTTAAAGCCCTCTCCGCTTATTGTAGAAAAGTACTGTAGAAAAGTACTGCAGCTGTAGAAAAGTACTAGAAATCAGTGTTAGATACTGATGCTTGACTGACTTTTTTCTGGATAATATCTTATGAACATTAGCACTTTACTATTATTCAAAATTTAAAAGCACAAAAGCCAAGAGAGCATGAAAAACGACATATTTTTCTGTCACATATTGTCAGAATAATCCTTACTCTTGTTAGATTGCATATCCTGAAAATTCTGTTTATGACGTCGCAGTCCATTGAACACGACATGCATTCCACTTGGATGGGGCCGTACCGCAGAATCCCTTCCTCAGGCCAGTATTGTGGGCAACCCTGTGCCAGAGCAAAACAGCCATAGTTAAATGGTAAATTACAACTTGAGCATTGCCTTATTCCACTGCAGACATCTCATCTAACCTTTACTGAGCAGCTAGTGTTGATTAGTTGCTGTAGAGCGGAGAATAATTGTAAAGTCATGCACTGCTTTACATTTTCATTATGTAGTAAATCCAGAATGATTAAAGTATGCTATGGTACATGGAAAATTCAAGCTCCAAACTAACCTGTGCTAAGTCAACTTCATTTAACATCACAAGAGAAGTACAGCCATAGTCGTACACTAATCTCCAGAAATCTTTCACAGTGTTTGGTAAAGGATGTTGTGTGACGATAAAAGCTGCCGGCTGCCTGTAGCTCTGCAGAGGCAAACAATTTTGTTAGTACCGGTATGGGATGTACTTAAATTCTACTGAAACAGAACAAAACCTAAAAATGGAACAAAGGTGTGACATCAGTTACTTCATATATCACTGAGGATGTAAAAGTTAAAAACATATTATCATCTCCAAAGAACAAAGAGGTTACTCTGCTCAGGTCTGCCTTCTTCTTGGTTACAGAACAAGCCCTGTTTTTACACTCAGATGTGCTCCAGACACACTCCAAGGTGTTCTTCATGGCTCTGTTGAGCTGAGGCTCAGGCAACTCTTCTTTAGGCACTGTGTCCAGGAGCCAAGCAGACAACCTTCACCCAATGATGCTGAGACCTCAGAAGATCACCCTCTCCACAGTAGGTTTTATGTGAACTCTGTGACTGAACTGGGGACTAAACTCAATCCCAAAGTCCATTTCACAGTGCACAGCCACAGGGACACCCACAGAACTGACTTTTGGGATCACTGGGACCCATTTCCAGCAGAAAGCATAAGTTCAACAGCAAAATCCTATTTCCTGCCATGACCACAGGTTCAATTTTCTGTATGCTATGTTATACACAACTGCAAATATTACAGTCGTGTAAAATACACAAATACAAAAGTCTTGCATGTAACTGAGATGCAACTAACAGTGGAGGGGCTACTTTCCTGCTGTGGATGTATTATGAGCAGCAAGCAGAAGAGGAGAGATCAGAACTCTTTCGCAGGCAATGTGTAACCATTTATAGAAAAGTAAATTAGCCCAGGAGAAAGACCTGGTAGGGCAGATAAACCACTTTTGCTGTGGAAGCTTGCTTATTTGAAGATTGATTTAAAGGATCGTTACGTGCAATGTATCGACATACCTTCCAATAATTTGTTGTTAATGTCTTTAGCATCAGTACTTGCTTTACAAGAGATTAAGGAGGTGGCTGATTTTATTAATATAGATTTTTTTACCTTTTCTAATGCAGGAAGGATGTTGGGATACTAGCAGTTCATGTCCTACTTCCTAGAACTGCCCAGGGACAACACAGAGACAACCAATTTTTATTCTTCCCTTGTACTTTTAAGAAATAAAACAAGTCCTAGCTGACGTTTTCCTAACCCTCTTTCCCATAATTTATCATGTTTCTCAAGAGAAAATAAGGGCCAAGTTCCTCTTTCAGTTTTGTTATTGAAAGTCCCTTTTTGTTGTCCAGGAGTAGTTCCTCTTCTCTGAATAAATCAGTCTTAAAAGAAATCACCAGAAGAGAAAAGGCAAAAAAAAAACCAACAAAACCAAACCTTGTGTTACTCAAAATTTTAACCTTTTACTTATAACCTTGTTATATGCCTTCATTGTAATATAATACCTTTTTTCCCTGCTGTTGTCTTTCCTCTTATTAGTACCATTTCTGCCTTTTCTAACTTGCCTCTGATTGCCAATCCATTAATATATTGCTTGGTTCATGTTCTACCTGCTGTTTTCACACTCAAGGGTCCTCCTGCCCTCCACAGACTGTGTTGCCTTTCTTTCACCCCAAACCACACTCCTCAATGCAGCTCTGTTGGTTGGTTCATAGTACATCAATTTTATCCAGGTGCTTAATGCCATTTTAACTGCAATTCTAAACAATTTTTGCTGCCAGAATTCTGTTCATTGCTCTAATTCATCTGTTCAGTCCCCAGTGATACATTGGTCTTACACACACTTCTCCTCAAATTTTTTGACACAATAAGCTGGTTGTGAGATTAGGGGCTGCATTTTGCTATCAGTTTGTTTCCTGCCCTAGCTCAGGCAGAACTCAAGGATGACTATACCAATCAGTGTTGATGATTTCTGCTGCTATTTGCCATTTTATTTCAGTATCTCTCCTTGGCATGGCAGTCTCTGATAGCATTTCATTTTTGAAGAAGGGGAGATGGTCCTGGAAATCAGGCCACTTATTTAAGCATTTACAGTAAAAAGTGGCTTTAGGGGCCTAACTTTGGAAAAGTTAACGGGAGGCACAGGAAGGTGTCTGGCAGCACATGAACTGCTTTATTGATCAGATCTTTATTGATAAGCAGGTTCAACTCCATTTTTCCCATTATTTTACCTTTTCCCCTGACAGTACTTCTGTTACTCAGACTTCAACTTTAAAGAGCAGCAACTCAAAATATAAACAACAAACTCCTCAATCATACACTCTATAGCCAAACATGTCAAGAAAACCATTTTTTCTTCCTTTGTTGCTCCTGCCTCAGTATAAAAAGACTTTTTTATGAAATAGTGATAGTAACCTCACGTTCAGATAGCTAACATTTACTGCCTAACAAACAGATTTTTAAGATCCTGCTGAGATTTGCGATTTGGAGGTCTGGACACTAGAGCTTTATATAATGCTGTTAAAAAGGTGAGATTTCCAGAGGGTCCCACAAGGATGCCAAAGACCAAAGATAACTAACCTTCTGAACAAAAACACAAGCTGGTGGGGCTTTTTATCTTCTCCCCCCAACCCTTCCTCATTACGACTGTTTTACTGGGCACTGCAGCAACAGAATTACCCTTTCTTAAACCAGCAAGTGCTCTCTCTCACATTACAGGGCTTTCCATGGCACGCTATGCAGACAAAGAAGGTAGTCTCTTACGTCCATAAGAGCAGCATTGATGTAGTTGCTGCTCTCCCCGTCAATAGTAATTAAGAAAGGCAGACATCTGTCAGGTGGCAGCATATCCATGAAGCGGTTCTTGTCGTGGTTCCTTGGCAAGCAGGCAATGCTGCAGTCCTCCGCCTGCAGGCGAGG
>NW_005054306.1:11373462-11412360 GCF_000277835.1 Geospiza fortis
GCACGCTGAGCTAACACACATGGGACTCAGGAGTCCCAAGATTTACTGTAAATTATTGCAATATGAGAAAACACGAGGCATTAGCAAAAAAGACATTAGTAAATGCAAGCTCCTCTCTGTTTGTTGGACATTCTGGGGCTTTGCAAGGGGGGTGAAGCTGTGGGTATTAAAGGCACTCCATGTACCACTGAACACATTCCACGTCACACCATCCCTTCAGAAAGGAATAAAACAAAGAGGATCCTTTGGAGCTCTAAAAAGCTATGCCTTGAATGTGCAAATGCAAGCCAGAACTCTCTCTGGCTCCTACTCACTGATCTTTATTTCAGACAGATATTTACTGCAATTTTATTAAAAGGAGGATATTCTGTATTCAAAACAATTTTGCAAAGCATATAAACATGGGTGCTTTATTTTGTGGACAAAAAGTTAGGGACAAATTGCTACAAAAGTCATATGAAAAACCTTCTCCTTAAAATAAATTAAATATATCTAGAGGCAAAAAAAATTTGTTGTCACATCAAGAGTTAGTAGGAACTGTGAATACCTGAAACTCATCTTTGAGATGTGAAGAGTTTGTCTGAGAGTCTATTCTAATCATATCAAAATAAGCAGCTTTGAATTCACAGACAGGAATGGCAGTTTCTCCACACAGGCAAGCTTCTAGAATGGCATCATGAATAAAGATGTACTGCTCCTGTCAAATTAGGAAAAGAAACAAAAATTGCAGTCATTTAAAACCAACAGATCTTTCCTTCTTTCAGGATAAACAGGTCTACTGCACACTCTTAAACCCATTCAAAGTACTGTCCATCAATCCATTAAATAATAAGCAGTCTTGTTTTTACTGGGGTGCAGTGAACAAGGATGTTTCCTCCAGGACCAATTTAAATTCAGTAAAACTTAACAGAACAGGGATAGTAATTTATTTAAGAGATTTTCAGTTTTCTTGTAGTGCTTGTGGGTTTCTGTGCATATGCCAAAGGCTTGTTTGCTTTATCAATTTTTTTAAAATAGCTCTCAATCTTCTGATGTTAGTAGAAAGTGTAAATTGCTTCAAGCACTACTAGTGTGATTAGCAAGTATTTGGCACACTGCATTCTCCTTATGCATGTGCAAGCTACTGCATCAGTTGCCTCATATTTGGCTCTAGGCCACTAATAAATTCCAGTGTGTTCAAACAGAAGCACCATTTCTTCCCATTTTTACTAACTTGCCTTGTGAGAGCCTGAGTCCTAGATAACTGCATTACTGTTTCAGTTAGGCCTCCTGTCAATTTTTACACAAAATGCTCATTATATTTACTCACCCTGAGAGCAATAGATGCAAACCTTTTCTAGAACTGTGCCAGCCTCACGTAGGTATTGTGAATACCAACAAGGCTCTTAAGAGCACAAAATTTAACATGTGCCTGTAAAAGCAGCACATGTCCAAGGACCACAGTCATCTTCTGGCTTTACAGCCTTACCTACACAGTTATGGAGCTATTGTTGACTGTATGACCATCACAAGGACTTGATGCAATGACAGCTTTGTTTTGCTGTGCAAGCATGAACCTCTGAGAGAATGTGAGAGGTAAGAGCCAAAAGGGAGAGAAAGGAATAATAGTAGATGTGTTAATTCACATGCAAGTGCAGATTAGACTGGGAGGGTTAAAGCAGTCACACTGAAACACTCCACCCCATGCTCTTCCCAAAGGTTAATGGGCATATAGCAGGAGCAGTTGACCAGGACCATCATTCATTGATAGGTTCAACCTATTGGCATAGGTTGCAGCATGGAATAAAAACTGCACCAAATTACACTGGCATGTTTGGCTGCCATCTGCAGAGATTTCCGTGAGGTCATAGGTTAAATAACATCTCAAGTACACATCCTTATGGAGGGCAGGAGAGAGAAGTGGTGAACCATGTCAAGTAATCTGCCAAGAGAAACCAATAACCTGTGTTTCTTTGGAAGCTCAGTGGTACTCTGGTGGCAGAGTGGGAGCTTCTAGAACTTCATTCCTAAGGCAATAGTTTTATTGTGAAGCTGCTGAAGGTGTGTTGAAAGACCAAGAGTAAAAATATGGAAAAGATTCACAGCAAGGTTAATAAAGCAAACAAAAACAGAATTGAAAAGAGAGTGTGAAATGGACTTCAAGTTCACCAGTCAAGTTATAGATAAAGTGACTGAAGATTGTCTAAAACAAGTGTCAGCCTGCTGAAATTCCACCTTTGAGATCCTGGGATTGCTAATATCAGAGCTGGGAAGAGATATCCCAGACAAGCCTAAGGTAAGGTCTTCCCTGAAAAAAATCTTTCTTTCCTTTTGTTACCTAGTTGGGAGGGCACTTGTTTCTGTGAAGACTACAAGAGTTGGCAGATTTGTTGCACCACCCTGGTTCTGGGTGCTTTTACACTCAGCAATTGTCCCCAGTGGAGGCACCCCCTTGGCAGGGCTACCACCTGCTCACTTTGCAGAGTCACAGTGAAATCCTGACCTAGAATGTTTCAAAAAGCATCAGGTGCTTCAAAGGCAAACTGCTGTACCTCAGTTTGTACCATGTTGATGCGCCGGGACCGCAAAGCTTTGACACAGTTGTAGATATCTACAACCCCTTCTCTTTCTGCCATATCCAACATGATATCAATCACAATATAACAGCCTGTCCGTCCAGCACCAGCACTGAAAAGAATCAGTAAATACTGTTAAGAATAGCCCCAGAAAAACATCCACAAACTTCATAATCATTATTGAGAAAATTATTATAAAATCATTCTGTGTTTTATCACAACCACTATCTAATTTCTATCTTCTCTCCTTCTCATCATAATGTCCTTTAAATCTTTTGATGTGTTCAAGACAAATTTTTTCTATCACATTTGATTCACTAAGTAACAGCAAAAAAAAGTTTATTCCTTTTATCACCCAGATCAAGAATTAAATTTAAAAAGTTAGTTTAACTGAAATCTAAAGATTGATTAAACTTATGCACTTCATAATATTATTGTTTTTCTTTAATAAGACTAAGAATGATTTTTAAACAATCTATTACCATAAGAAACTCAAATGTATGTTTTACCAGGCAAGTTCCAAGCTTGTTCAGACAGCACATTAAACAATATCCAGAAGATTCACTTATGATTTATTTTGGCTTTACATAAAGCTATGGACTATTTTTGCACAGTGAATTATTGTAATCTGTAAAAAGGCTGAGTAACTTTATCTACAAAATGTAATTAAACATTTGACTAAAATACTTAGGTAAATCAAACGTGTAGAAAGCAAATTCTATTTGTCAAAGGATGGTGTCCCAACAACATAACCTTGCAAAATCTGCACAGGAGAAACCTTCTGTATTTGTTGCCACTAACCTCATTCCATCTTTCTTCATCTACTCCCTTACTTTGCTTTAAATTAATAATCTGTTCAGACATTATATGCAACACCAAGCTATCAAAGCAGATGTATCTGCACTCATTCTCAAATGCTATCACAAAATTGTTGAAGGCTACCTAAAATGATTGCCTGAAGTATCGTGATTTATCTGGTGCAGCTGTTGTGGGAAAAAGAAAATCTCAGAATATTCTATTTAAGAAAAGAATCTGGTTATTTTCGAACATTGCTGTAGACAGCCAAGTCCTACTGCAGTGTGAATTAGGCAATTCAAAAAGGGAAGAATGAAAACAGAGCACTTCAAAATGATGGATGCTTCAGAAGAGACTGCTGTAAATAACCATATAAACAGTTGTGAAAAATACAAATCTACGCCTTTGGCACATACCTGCAATGGACAACAATAGGCCCTGCACTAGGAGGGTTAGATAATTTGACTCTTCGTATAAAGGAAAGTAGTCCTGTGGCATTGTAAGGAACTCCATGATCTGGCCAGCCAGTGAAATGAAACTGTTTAACTTCACGGATTTCATTGTAGCCCCTCTGTAAAAGGCAAAAAAAAAGGTTATGAAATTCAAAGTATTTCATGGACTAGATATTATCTGGCTCAAATAATTATCACACATATTGGTAGAATCTACATGCAGTTTTCATAATTTCATCAATTATTTAAAGCAACAATTGATAGGAAGATTAGAGATGTCATTGGGTTATTTTAATTTTGAAGTTTGTAATTTTTACTTTAGATATTAGGTATGCTAGTTTTGCTGCAGTGAAGATTTCTTTTTTAATAGACTTTGATGCATTTCACATTGATTTTCAGAAGTTTTGCTAACTAGGGCAAGGGCCTGCTACATTTAAAGGCAAATATGATTTAGCATAAGACCACAACTGTATCGCAGAAAGTATTCACAGAATTTGTCCTTTGATTGAGATTGACTCAGCAGCGGTCAGAACAGAGGGCTAAGGGATGAACAGCAGGCATGACTCATAATCTGGTACTTGAGTTTAGCTCAGAAGTGTGACTGTGGAGAAGAGGTGACTTTCAGAGGAGAATGGCAGCAGCTGACATTTCTGGGGAAATTCAAAGTCCCACAGTGAGATGCATGCCTGGGCAGCGCTGATGCAATGCACAACTCCCATGGTAAGGTAAGGCTGCCTATATTGTGGCCCAGCTAAGAAGCCAGAAGGATTTGGTATTCCACAGAAACATCAGCATAGCCTCTTTCATCCTCCTTGCTACCAGGAAACAGTATTTCGCTAAGCCCTTTCAAAATGCGCTCACCCTTCCCAGAGTGAAGGTCCTGACGACGTATTCCGCGAGGGGCTCCACCTCTACGCAAGTCACTTTGAAGTCCCCATAAACTTCAGTGTCGTCAGGCCAGTACTTGTAACACTTGACCTAAATAAAAAATGGGTACGATTTTACACCAAGGGAAAAGAAAAGCTTGAGGATACTGTACTGCATGTACTGCATTACATCACATTTATTTCCAAAATGACTGTGCATTCATGTGGCTTGTCATGGCTAGTGGCTGTTATGTCAAGTTAAGCATTAGCTACAAGGAGTTTCCACTGCTTTACACAGCTGCATTCAGGTGCCAAATTCACTTCTAAATGAGCATTTGTATTTTCTTTAGTGCTGAGCTGTGGAATATATTTCCACTTATGATAAATTGTGATGCATTTTGTACCCATAATCAAACTGTTGCAAGTAATCCCAGATACCTTATAGACTTCCCTGAGGCCTGTATTACTGCTAAACTGTAAATAATTTGCTGGTTTCTAGCCACTGATATAGGAGCACATTTCCTTTACTACTCTTCTCATTTGAGTGACACTATACAAATCAATTATGCTGAAATATAAATTTTGGATTCAGACAATTTTCCACTACGCATGAAAGCAACACAGCATCAGTTTTTAGAAGTTGCTTTTAGACAATATCATAACTGCAACATTGCCAGGACTCCTTCCCCTTGGCCCCTCAGGATGCACAGCTGCCCTTCTCCAGACCCTTTACATTCTGCCCATAGTATGCCTTGTCAGCAGTTTTTTTCTTTACACTTGCAGCATTAAAAGAAAAACAAATCCAAAAACTTACTCTTCCAACTTCAACTAAATTTGTGACCATCACAACACAAGCTGACTGCTCCTGCCATATCATTCTCCAAAAGTCATAAACAGTCTCATGAACTGGACCTGTAAGAAAAAAATCCAGGTAATATTCTGTAAAAAAATAACAGTCAAAGTGAATGCTAAGAATAAAATCCAGTGTGTTTCAGAGCTGATGCATGTGAGCACATTTGCTCAGAGAAGAAAATTTTGTGAAACCACATCATCCTGCGATTGCGCTGATTTCCAGATTATACTGTTACTTCTAACCAGTGCTGGATATTCTCAATTTAACTGAATTACCACTTGAAAGGAAATAATGACAGGTGTTTCATGTAGCAAAATGACAGAAGTTTCTTGAGAACTACAAGGACACAGCAATGTGTGACTTCATCTATAGTTACACCTCTAGTTTTTTTTTACATTTGTTAAATATATTGTGTTGAGAATGAGTTTCTTCAGGTGCTCACCAAGGAGATGCCCATGCCAGAGTGAAGTATCAGGCAGGAGCGTGCCGGTACAGATACTCTGCACTTGCTATCCACTTCCTGGCAAGCACGGATGCACAACTAGGCACTGAGCCAGACACTTCCCCCTGAAGTGTATTTAAACCAACTTAAGTACTTTTCTGTGAGGCAATGAGAAGCACATGTTTAAGTTTTGCTTCTTGCTCTGCTGCAGAGACATGTTCAGTTGAGTGACAGAGGCATTTACCCTGTTAAAATAGTCTCCAAAACAGCTCCTTTACCACCATCCAGCAGTGCTGTACATATTACTGTATACAACAGACATAGAATCACAGAATTATCTGGAAAAGACCTTTAACATCATCAAGTCCAACTATAAACCTAACGTTGCCAAGCACACCACTAACCTTAAGTACCACATTTGAAGACTCAAAACACATTCTTTCATATGCTAGATCAAAGGCTGCACACAAAAGCAGCAATAAATTTTTCTCTCCTTTACACACTATTATGTGCAATGATTTTCATAGTAAAACAGAAGTAAAATACAAATGTAGACTTAATGCCATGTAGAGACCTATTTAGGCAGCACTTACACAAAAATAAAAACCAAATGTGGTCAGAACTCTAAGCATCCTGCTTTAAAATAAGTTTTTACTTTGACTTTCTTGTGTGCACCTAGAATCAACTGAGGGACAAATAATAGGATATTTCCAGGCAGCTATCTGATTATGCTGACAGATCAAATAATGGCACAACTAAATCTAATTATTTTTACTTTAAATCATAGCCTCTGATATTTCAGTGCAATCTTAGATTAATCTATTTGGTTTTACTCATTGTGAGGTGTTCTATCAGAAAAACAAACCAAAAAATATGAATTTTTTTTTTTCTCTAGCAATTCTTTTTATTAGTAGGGTGTTATATGATAAAGATTTGCCATACTCCTTTGTACGAAGAGTCTGTATCCTCTGGCATTACTTTACCCAGATTTTCTGAAAGAGTTTAATTTATCATTACTATCTTCACTGCATCCTGGACCAAGTTGTAGACAGCAAAATAAAACATAATATGGAAGGAAAAATGCCTCAAGGCAGGTTGAAACTGTTCTCTGCTCATGTCTCTTTTCCCTATTCATCTTCATAATTGGAAATCATGGTAGTAGGTTCTGACTTTATCAGCTGAATTTATCACTGACAGATTTGCTCAATAGCTAATTAACATGATACATTAGTGCAATTTTTGAATTTATTCACATTCCACCCAAACATACTATGTTAATTTACCATAACACAAGATGACAACTCATAATACTGGGTATGCTTTACTTTCTTCTACTTCTTTTTTACCAAAACACTGTGGAACTCTACAGAGAACAATTGTTTGATTTGATTAAAGCTGGCAGATCCTTACCTTGGGTTGCAATGTAGTGACTTGGTCTCTGATATCCCTAAAACAGCAATATAAGTTGGTTTGAGTACCATATTAGTAACAAAGAGTGGAAAATAAAAGCATAAGGATACTACAGAATCCTTATATCTAGACAACATTTTCAGAACAAACCAATATTTAAGAGCAGCATGAAGCTCAAAACCTAAAAAACCAGTTAATATTGAAAAGGTTTGAATGACAACAGATAAAATGAAAATAAGAACATCTGACTTGAACAGACATTGTAGTGTACCAGGAAGGAATACTCTAGACTGGTCCCTTGCACCCAAAAATGAGTCTTCTATTGACATTATTTCCCTAGCTGTATATATTTGGGCTTTTATTTAAAATTTAATAAAAATTCTCTGCCACCACATTATCTCACAGCTGATCTGTGCTCCCAGCTTAGCCAATATGAAAAAATACACACCTTTTGTATTCTTATAAACAGAGAATCACTGTAAGGCACAAAGAGGGATGTGCTTCAGCCCTAACTAAAGGGGACAAACACATTGGTGTGTGCACAGAATCAACGTCCTACTGCAGTGAAATCTGCTCGACTGTACAAAGTGTGCATCAGTTACAGTGGGCATGATACACACAAGTATATACACAGTCTTAAACACACACACACATATATATTTATATATAGGTAAATAGATAATCCTACACAGGTAGGCCTTTCCAGATAGCTGGATCTACAGCAATGCTAGCAGCACTAATTGTCCACATAAAAACTACAAGATAAAGATCTATTGCTCTTGAGGAAATAATTCGGAGTATATTTTGACCAGTGCCAGCAATTTAGCTACAAAGAGGAAGGAAAGTTTAGTGTTGCTGGTGAGAAGACAATACTGAATTTCACAATGTGGCAATGTTCATAACTCCAGTTATTCTCCAGGTTAAGTTTTATTAGGCCACTTGCTGGAAGTACTGCATTACAGGGAGTACAGGCCCTCTGATTCCTGGTATTCACAAGATGCTACTAAAGTGAAGGATTTCAGTGTACACAAGGAGTTTATATTCTTTTCCACAGACTGCTTCATTATCCTGTCTAGAGTGAGAGCACCTTCCTCTGGGGCTTCTAAAAAAACATTTGAATATCTTATTCTTGGCTTTACAGGAGACCGAAATTGCATCAAATGACAAAAGAATTTCTCCTGAAGTCCTTAATATGAAGTCACATCTTAAAATTATGGAAGTAGAACCTGTGCTACACAGGTTTACACTTAGTAATGGTTTTGAGAAGAAGATGAAAGTGTCACTTAAAAATTGTAAAATGCCAATTTTAACTTATAACTTTCTTGCCTACTTCTAATGAGATTCAATTCACTCCTAAATAAGAAAATCAATATCCTCAGGGAATTATTAAAAATCTGTGAGTTTTCTTGTTTCAGGCCCCAGGCAAAATATCACAGGCCTACCATTTCACAGAGATTGCCATGCTAAAATATCCAAATAAAAAAGACAGAAATATATCTGGAGCTAAATCTTTATATCCTGGAAAGTCAAAAGGGTCTTAAATAACTTATCAACTAAAAGTGGTCAAGAAAAACTACTAAGGTGCAATTATAAAGAAAAGCAATCAAAGCCATGGATTTCAAAAACACTTGTCATAGCTATTTCACTACCTTCCAAATGGCTTTGGAATTGATTTGAATATAACAACTTGTTTATTCCTAAGGTGTTAATTACAGAAAAGCAATATTGTGTTAGTCAAATTGCCTGGCAAAATTTGGATCAGTTTTTAAAGTTTATAAACTAATTTGTATTCTGATTCAAGTATGGAATTTCAAATTTTAGAGATTTTTTGCAGAAGTGAGGAAATTTCCGTGTTAAAAAATATATATATATGTATGTGTGTGTGTGTGTGTGTTTGTGTATATACTTTGTAATACCTAAATTAGCACCTAAAGCAAATTTTAGCTAAATATTGCTTGTCTAAAACATTGTTAAAAACAAACAAACAAACAAAAAACCCCCACAACCTACATATGTCATTACCCCTCCTTTTTTTACTAAACACATATTGTGACTATTCCACAGGTATATTTTAAAGCAACTACAGTGCAGCCTACTATCTAGCTTCTTACACACACATGGGAAGGGGAAAAGAAAAGCTAGTGGCCAAAATGACCACTAAAAAATGGGAATAGCAAATTCTCTTTAACAGATAGGTTCATCTGAGTTACCTAACATCCAATAATATTCAGGGCTAAGCTAAAAGGCTAAATTATCTTTTCAAAACAGGTACAAAAAATATTCAGACAGAAAATAAAATTTTTAAAGGAACAGATGAGATAAATTAGATGAGGCATGCATAGTTATCAACTGATAAAAATAGAAGAAGAAAGTAATTAATAACAATATCTATATTAAATATTTACAATAGTATGCTGTTATTCACATATAGTGGTACTTACATCCCTGTACAGCCAAATCTACAGCCCAAACCAAAGTCAGATGTGAAAGAAAGCACAACAATGTCAGTGAGTACTAGGACGTAGAACAAGGAAAGTGTACATTTGTTCTTAATAAAAGAAAGCTTTCAATAATTTTGTAGCATAACATGCAATAATTTCACATAGAGAAGCTGGCAAATTGAGAGGGAGAAAGCTGTGCATTCCACTCACATCTATGTAGTTGGCATTAATGTAATCTGAAGATGGATCATCTTCAACAGGTTGCAAAATCACCCTGGAGTGGTCATCTGCAAAAACCAAGTGGTTACATAGCCTTTTTGAAGTGTGATTTTTAAGTAAGATATTAACGGTAAGTCATCCAGAAAACCAAAATCAGCTGGCATAAGCACCTCACAATTTACAATCCTTAAATACAAATTGTTTACACAGAAACACAAAGAACCATTTTGTCTGAGGGCTGCAATTACTTCAAAAAACCTTCACTACATTTCATTAAGCGCAGCTGAAAGGTATTGGCACTGTCACAAGTGGTTAAAAAGACACAAAGAAACCAGGTTACTTGCTCAAAGTCCCTTTCAACATCAGCTCCACTGCTGGTAATCTAGAAAACCAAAAATGCTGATTACTGTTTCCTCACTTCCAACCCAAGCCTGCTCAAGTTCATATTGAGACATTAATGAAATCAAGACAAAGGAGTTAGCAATGCACTTGGGATTCGATGAAGAGGTAACTCTGCCCATTCAGGGACTTCCCAGGCACGGTGATTCCTGCGTGTTCCATTGCATGGGTAAAACAATACAAATTGCAAACAAACAGAATTGACACCCAAATGAGTGCCAGCATGTTGCTGATATATGCTTACCACAGCTTGCACAACAGAGATGCAAATGCGAAATTCAGCCTGAGTTAATAAAGGAAGAAAGTTGAACTGTGAAGAACAATAAAAACAACAAAAAAGAAAAAGCTGAGAAAGGCACTGTTCTGCTTCTCCACTGCAGGTATTAAGCAGCTGTGCCACTGGAGACTTGCAAAGGAAGAGAGAGCATGGCCCGAGTAACACACGAGTAGAGCTATCGCTCAAAGCGAGGACACCGATACTCACATGCTATAATGTTTCCATAGCGGTTCTTTGTTCTGTTTTGATCCTTCTTAGCGACATCCCAAGAAGCTGACTGCCCCTCAAAGAAACTCTATAAATAAAAATGTTCCGAAAGAAAACATTCTGACCATTAATTTATCTCCAAAAATAACAGTTTAAAAGAACTGCCCCACCATAAAGTAAGTTCAGCTTTGCTCGCCTGCCCTGGTCACCCAGGCAGTGCCATGGTACAGAAATCTCTAGAGAAGAAGGAGCCTCTGTCCCTCTGACTGCTACCGGTTAGCGGGCAACTCACTGAGGAACTCCACAGCGATTTCAAATCCTGTAATTGCTGGAAGGCTAAACTTGCTTATACATCCTTGCTATGGAGGAATGACAGTAAACTGAGAAAGGACAGAGATACTGATCACTCTTCTTACAAGACGGTGTAATATAGGCCCTGTTTACTACAGCATTACATTGCTTTCCACATTACTTAGTGAAACACCTTTCCTTCCTACAGAGACATCAGGAACTCTCCTCTGCCAATGTTCATTGTTCTTTTTGCCTTTCCTCATATCCCTACCTCTAGTCACTAGCAAAATTGTTCTACATATTTGAACTCTTAAGATTTTGATCTCTCAGTATTGATAGAAGCAGTTTTTATTTCTCCTTGGCTTTCTCTTCATTGCCCGTAGACATTTTACTGCTGTCGTAGATCTATGCTACTCCTTCCTTCCAGATGATCTCTTATCCTGGGTAAGTTATCTCCAGAAAATCCACAGTAGCCATGGAATCAGAACTTTAATGCACAGTGAGAAGCCCAAAGCAGGGAATAGATGTCATGGATAGAGATAGAAGAAGTAGCAAGCAGGAAAACACCTGATACAGCATCAGGGACCACCCTCCCCCCAAGTAGTGGCTGACACTTGGTCTTAGCCTTGAAGATAGGCAGAGCATAACAGAGCATGTTTAAGTAAAAGAGAGGAAAAGAGCATAATATTCTTTTAAAAACCACACATTTATTTATTCCAGTTCTTATGTTTACAGTAGAGACAGCTGCAGAAAGGAGAGAAGGTTGAAAACTGTGTCAGAAGAGATTGCTTACTCAGAGAAAACTTATTGTAAACCTAGCTGTATTGTGAGCAACCTTGGCAGTCCCATTCCCATCTTTACTGTGTGTCCTGCCTCATATTCTATTCCCTAAGAATCACAACAGATTCAGAGATCAGAAGCCAAATGAATCTATACTCATCTTCTACCTCCAGGGCTGGGAATTTCTTGCTTCCATTTTAACATTAAAGTTGTAAGTAGACATGCCCAGGCAGGTTTAATTAGAACTTCAAGACGTTACTACCCTTATTATCTCTTTACTGCTTCTCAACTGGAGCTATGTCCCAGTATTGCCCTACTGAGATGCTAAAATAAATCAGGAGAGTGCTTCCAGTCAATGTTTCTTGGAAAACCAGGCAGGTTAAATTCTTTTTTTTAACCTAATCCAGGAGATCTGCACTAAAAATAGCTCACAAAACTAATTACAGCATTTCCACTAAAGAGCAGCAACAAAAGAGTGGCAACTTCTTACAATATGTCAAAAAGATTCTTTTTATACCCTAGGGAACACACAGGGATTTTCTACCAGGCAGCTGTAAAGGCCCAAACCATTGGACTCCATTTACTATTTCACTTTTGGGTTACATATATAAGAATCTTAAGCCTGTTAATCTGTTTTTCACTTAAACCCATGACATTTAGTTCCATCCTTCTGCAATACAATGCAAACAAAAGGCTGCCCATTTCAAAGGGATTTTTCCTAGCAAAGCCCCACCGCTGGAGATCTCACCTCATACTCCTCTTTAAATCCATAGCTGTCAGAGGTCTTCATTAGGTTAATATGCTGCAGAAGATCAGCCACCCTGATGGCAGGGTGCAGCTGCCCAGTCTGGTATGGGGATTCTGTGCCTTCGCAGAGATAACGAGGGACATCCAGGAGTCGGCTGGACTCAGCTGTTGCACTGTGATTTTCATCTGTATTCACAAGAAACCAGTGCATTATGTACCCACAGAGCAGTAAAACCTGCTGCTAAACATATCAACATCTATTTTGAACGTCTTCCTTCAAAAACATCTCTAATTTCTGAGGAGGTAAGGCACGTACTCTCCAGCACATAAATACTGTGAAGTACATAAAAGAATTTAACAGCAAACACATACAAACACATATAAAAATCTGCAGTCCTTCATCCAGTAATAAAGATGTCTGAGGGGCATTTTATTTGACACTACAAAACTTTATGACATTAATGTACTTGGAAATTCCAGACTCTATCTACCAAAGTAACATTTTAAGGGCTAATACGTATCAATAGCAATATTATACCTTAAACAATAAATTAGAATAATTTCATAGTGGTATCAGCACATAATTTGTCTAAAGTCAACAAAAAGTGACTTGAAAACCCAGTAAAAAAGAGAAGCAATTATGCCACCATTTCAGAACACCACCTCCACTTAAGAAGATGAATCAGCATGACAGAGTGGTCATTTTAAGTCAGGTCTTTTAGTAGACAAATGAAACTTGAGTTGAGTGTGCTGTTTTAGTCACAACTCTTTGCCCTGTATAAGCAAAGAAGTTTCTTATAGCACTCTCTGTGCTACAAGAATTCTCATATCAAAACCATGTGTCAAAGCTGCATGAGGTCAGCTGCATATATCGTCAATCCCTTCTGAGAAATAGTAATTTTATTCAAATTAGAAATTATCAGATCAAATGAATTTACAGAGGAAGAAAAATTCTAATCTAAGTAGCTACTGAAATGAGAAGTGGGTAGTCAACCCCTCCTAAACTTCTTTGAAATCAGTTTACCACTTTCCTGGCAAAGGATCTAGATTAGGAGGCAAAACTCTAGAAAAAAAATTGACTCCCCAAGGGTTGGATTTTGTACAATTACACCAAAATGTAAACACTATTAATGTCTTCTGGAATTAAATCTCCTGAGAAACATGACTCTTTGAACTGTCACCTGAGTTGTTAATTTCTGTACCTAATTTATGCCTCACTAATCTGCCTAACAAGGTGAGTGACATGCAGCAGTCACTTTTTATTGTTGTGTTACCCATACCAAATCACACACATTTCAAACCACCTCAGGATTTGTAGTTCTCCCCATTGCTCATAGAATACTTACCAGTAATAGGCACTTTAACCCGTTGAAGCAGCAAAAAACAATGAGTGAACAGAACATGAGAAATTTATTTCAGGACTATATTAGAAAATGGCTAAAAGACAGTGACATTCAAAGTTGTTAAATCTTCACAATAGGTAACAATGAAATCCGTTTAAAAAATGTAAGGGCCATATTATTTTACTATCAGTGTGATAATAGGGACTTGGGAAAAGCAAAATTGTCATACCAGCTTGGTGCTAATGTACACAGAATGGAGAGCAGCATTAATAACTTATACATGAAGAAAAAGAAAACTAGTATAGCTAGAAAGTAATAAGAGTTCCATATAAAAACTCCCATTTTCTATGATTTAGAACCCATAAAATATTCCTCTTCTCTAAATAAGGCAGAAGAAAACTGTTTTGTCATGCTGGGCTGAGCAAAGGCTCTATTAAAAATGGAGTAGGCCAAATGATGCAGTTCCAAAGGAACAAGGTTACAGATATCCAGTTTTACTACATGGTGTACCCAAAAACTTGTACATTTCTCGCCACTATTTCAGTCCACTCTATGAAAATTAGTACCTCTTCCAACTATCAATGGTTTGCTTATACGAGGAAATTATCATGCCCAGAATATCATTACCAGTAGATGAAAAAGCAGACAGGAACTATTAAGCTGTCCTTCAGTTAGTTCCTTGCTCTCAGTATTCACAGCTGTCTGTGACTATGTCTGCCACAGCAGAAAATACCATGACAGTATGGCACTGAAGGTACCATGAGCACTTCACAAGCACAGGAGCAGATTTACAAAGTTATCTTGATTATTTGGGAGACAATGTGAAAATCAACAAAGTGAATTGAATGGTGAATGCAACAATAGCGTGTATTGGAAAGGGAAGTCAAATATATAACTACAAAATGGAGTAATGGACTGAAAAATTATAACTGTGAATTTAACAGGTAGCTCAATGCAACACGAACACAATAAAAAGGAGAAAATACAGTTCAGTTAACAGAAACAGTACAAGTGGGGCATGGGGGTACCTATTCCACTCAGCTCAGCATTAAGGTTTCTTCCAAGAATGCTACCTGATTTGGGGCACCGCAATTTAAAATTCACCTATGAGTTGGAAAGCTGGAAAGCATTCAGAGGAAAATAATGACAACAAATTTAGAAAACGTCACCTACAAGTTGATGAGTGAAAGAACTGGGTTAAACTCAACTAAAAGAGAAATAATTGAGGACACGGGCCTTTCAATGTGAAAAAGTTGGTTTTGAAAGGACAGAAATGTGCCAGTTTTCCATATTTTCTATGAGTCTCTCAAAAGGAAATGGCTAAATCCACAGCAATGAAAATTTAGTCTAGATTAGCCCAATTAGGAAAAACTAGGGGTGAGCATTATTAATATTTAGTAGTAATACCCAGTTAGTAGTAATTAATACTCAGAAAATTGGCGTTTGGGTCCCAAATATTACTAATATAAATCAGAATTTATTCTTACTAAGGAGGACTGAGTCACTGGAACATTGTACTGTAAGAGCAAAATTCTGTTTGCTACAAATATTTGAAACATAATGAGACAATTTCCAGAAAGAATCTGTATTATATGTATAATATCCCTTCTCAAAACAGAGAAGGGATTTCCTTGCCCCCAGGTCCCTTTAAGATTTACTTCTAGGAATCTAATTTTCAACATGTCTATATTCACATCTACTTTCTGATTTTTGTCTTTTATTCTAAAATAACCGCAGCAACTGACTGAAACTCAATACTGCACATTGAGTTTATCCAACCAAGAACTTCGGTACAAAGTGTACTTTTATCTTTTTATTTTAAAGGAAAAAAATCTCTAAATCCTGCATTCAGTGTTATACGCAGCATAGACATATTCAGCCTGTCCAATTCAATGTGTGTTCTTTTTTTAAAGTAAGTAAAAAGCTGAAAAATTTACTAGCTAATACTAATTGAATTATGTAATTAATATAGGCATAGAAAAGTACCTCTTCAGAACATGCAAAGAAAGTTGTTGTTTTCTCTTAGATATTCTGAAAGTTTTTCTGTTTTCTGTTTTTCTTTTCATTCTTGTTACTTAAAAAATTGAACTTTGGGAGCCAAAAAATGTTATTGTGGACCTGAATTTTGTTTTTAAAGATCTCTTATTAGAGTTCTAGTCTCACATGTCAGTTTATTGGAATTCATTTTCAAAGCTCTGGGGAGAAAAATTTTAGTGTTTTCCATTTACATATTTCCTCATGTACTCTTCAATTAGCAGTGACTAGGAATAACTTCTTAATGAGGACATAAAATAATTTTTATTCTAAAATTGTCGTCAGTCTAAATCTGAATTGATGAACTGAGTGCTAAATTATTTTCTGGCAACAGCATAGTTTTACATAAAACAAGCTGTTTCAACGTTCAACCATGCAAGGAGACAGAACTCATGCAGGGATGGATAATGAAGGACTAGGGTCCTCACCTAACACAGCTGTCGGCACAAGTGGATCATTGGGCACTGTAGGAAAACAAAGCCCATGAAAAAACACATTACCCTTAATTTGTGTATTTTTAAGAACAAAAACAATATACTTCAGAGTATGACCAAGTGATAACTAAACTCCATTAATTTTGTTACAATAGAAAACCAGAATTAATACAGTTCCAGAAAGCATCCTGAATAAAAGAGGTATGAAAGGCAGTGATTTCAGACTTTAGAAATGTAATGATAAGAGCCAAGAGATCCTTACTGAAATGAAATAAAGAAGACATTACATGCAATTTAGTTTTTGAAAGGGTTCCTCCTTCACTATTGTTTTTTTCACTTCACAATAAAGGTTCACTTTCATAGAACTCACTTCTTTCCTTTTAAAACCATCCTCTCATGTAATACTTGAATAGGTAATCTCAAAATAAAATGATATTTCTATAAAGTTTTCAAGGCAATTAAAAAAAATTATATACATTTTTACTGTTAATAGCTTTTTTAATGCTCAGTACCAAAGAGATTGTTCATAATGAGTATAGGAAAATCACAGGATACATAGATGCAGATGTCTGAATAAAATTCATAGAATTTTATCTTTTATTATCACAACTAGAACCATGCAGAGATAAATGCACTGTTTTGGACAGAAGTGGCAGAATCCAGGATTTGTTTTGTTCCAGTCTGGAACAAAAAACTATAATGTCAAAGTGTCTGTAACAGAATTAAGCTCCACTTCTCAAACAATCTGCCTGAAAGTTTGTCACATAGCAGGAAAACCTGAAATCTTGGAAGACTTGTCTCAGTACAGACAATGGTCAGAAGAAACAAACACTCCAATACACAAAAAATCACATTTCTAGGATGCTAGAAACCGGTGATGTCCAATTTCTTTGCCAACCAACCAGGACAGCTGTGGTGACAGGAACTCATGGACTCTTGGCATCACATCAGTCCATCTGAAAGGCTGCCTGAGTACCTGGCAGACCCAGCTCACTAACAGCCATGTAAACTCCTGATAAATTCTTAGCCTGGGATCCACCATCACAGTCCATATCTAACTGTCTCTGCAATCCTGCCTCCACAAATTCCAATGCCAATAAGACATCAAACTTTGGAGACTTTTCACTGTTCTAACCAAAACCACCAGGCTGATTCTCCCATTTATAGTGGGTTATGAGACACTTAAAATGCTAGCACTTGGCAGTTTGGTAAGCTTCAACAAACCAATCAATAAACCCTCCTCCAAAACCCATTTTCCTTACAACAACCAGGAAAGAGCTAAAGAGCCTTAATGGATGTATTTTGCTCAAGCATGGTAAGCAGTATGGGAGATGAGAAGAGACATGGAGTGTCATTCCCAAAAGGTGGCAATTCAGAAGCAGCTCAGGCTGCTCAGATCTGTTTAAAGTCAAGTCACAAGTCCATGGAGCTGTGAGAAGCTCAGGTTCCTACCAGCTCCGTGGCAAAATTGTATGTCTTTGTAATTTATACACGAGTCTTGAAATATTTGGTCCTCAAGTGGAGTACCTTGCTTTTGGCAAGGTATAGTGCAGATGTTGGGAGGCAAGAGTGCTAAACACTGGCAGCTATAACCCTTAGCAGTCAGAAACCCAAACTTTTTCCAAACCAGACAGTTGGCATGTCTACAAAAAATGAATACAAATATAGAACAAATTTGCAGATATATTAACAAGCTTGTTTCTAAACTCCACAAACAGCAATGAAAATTGTCAATGTTTCCTTCTGCTGTAATGTCCTTACTGCCAAAAAAATAGAAATTAATTTGGATCTCATATTATTATTCGTTACAGACATGGTGTTGTGCAGTAATATTTAACATGCTGGCATTAAATAGTCTCATGAGGGAAAACTCAATTTCAAGTTTTAACTGAGGTATTCTGGAAGTATGGTACTTTCCCTAGAACAAATATCATTGCATAGTGAAAGCACATGCAAATATTTAATAAAATAATTTGCCACATTCAAATAAGGACAACATACAAACATCCCCACTCAACCTTTTGCTTTACCATCATTCCTGGAAAACCTGGAGCGTAAAACAATTTTCCTTAAAAAGCAGAATTTTCTTCTGTGTTTCTATATTCCTACACTCTGGAGTATCTATAACTGTCTACTTACATCTGGGGTTGAAGTTATGTGAATCCATAAATGTGATTGACAGGGGATCCTCTGCATGTAGAGTGCTCTGGTCAGCATAACTCCTGTCCATGGCATTCACCATGTGGGTCATCTCCTGACGGGTGGTTCCCATGGCATCCTTGCGCTTCTTTGCAAGTTTGCTGCCCAGCCAAAAAAAAAAAAGTAAACCACCTTAATATTTGATGAATGTTGGTGTCTACAGTAATCATTCTCTATAATTCTGAGTGACTGATAAGTTTGACTTATTTCCTTGTGTGCAATTTTTTCAGCGTGTGATAAAACTGTGCACCCTGCTATGAAATAGTCATGGTCTTGTGTTTTCTGTACACACACAAATGCTGTAATGGAAGTGCTTACTTCTGTACTCTGGCAATATTTTTTTTCCCCTGTGGAGTAATTATACTAATAGACACAAATTAGAGAATATAATTACATTTTAACTGAAATGACAAATAAGAAGCATCTGTGCATGCAATTTTATCAACCATCTCCATTTAAATATCTATTTTAATTCTGTAAATGGATAATACATTCCCCTTGTTTGCGTTGTTGGGAAAAAGAGTCATGTAACCTTCTAAATTACTTTGTTAGTCAAGAAACCTATGAAGTAATTAAAGAAGCATAATCATTCAATACATATTTATATTAAATATTTATATTACATTTTATGTAAAAGGTTGTATTGCCCATTCAATATACAAGATATGAGAGGATAATACCACACTATGGTCCTGGTACTTTGGTTCTTCGAAAAACAAAACCACCCCTTATCATTCTACCCTTTCATGCAGTTTGGGAACATCTCAATTTGACATTAACAGTCTTACGCTCTGACTGCATCGCAGTTAAAGACCAACCTAATCTGTACAACTAAGCCCCTCAAATTAACAGCCAGTGCCCTTAAAGTGCACACTTCAGAAATATCACTCAGTTCTTCCCTTTTGAGAAAGAAGTGGAAGGGATTTTCTCCAGGAGTCAGATGGAAGCAGACAATATATTTTAATTATAACTTCAAGCATATATCTCAAGTAGCAGGAAGTATGCAGAGCGGCATGAGGTGGGCCTTGTTTCTGCAGAAACCTGTAACAGGCATCAAAGTATTCTGAAATCTCCCTGTTTTCAGCTGAAGCCATGACTATAATCATTATATAGCCAACCTGCTTAGATGGATAAATCTGACACCACACGGAAGAGACACAATCATCACTGAGTTCTTGAAAATGTATGTTTAAAACACAGCTTATCTTCATAAACTTTTTCTGCACAGAATACCATCAAATGCTCTGGTAATTGTTTAGAGAGTGTTTGTCTTACATTTCTCTTTACTAAAAGGATGGCCAACTCAAAATATTTCATGCATATTTTAAGAGCAGACAAGGATAATATTAGATACTTATTACATATTATAATATTAGATGTTAGGAAGAAATTCTTTACTATCAAGGAGGTGGGACATTGACAGCAGTTGCTCAGAGAGGCTGTGGATCTCCCCTCTCTGGATGTGATCAAGGCCAGGTGGAATGGGTCTCTGAGAAATCTGATCTGATAGAAGGTGTCCCTGCCCACAGCAGGGGGTTTGGAACTAGATGATCTTTAGGGTTTCTTCCAACAGAAACTACTCTGGGATTCTGTGAAGATTATCCATCCACGTACTTGTTGAATCCTAGGAGAGTTCACCAGAAAGGACCTACACTGTTCTGTAGGGCAAGAAGTACTTAATGCATAATTAAGAAAATATTACAGGGCTATTTCTTAGGTTAACAGTCTTGGTTCATGATGAGGTACCACAGTGTAGAATATGGATGGACAAAGCCCTCCTGTGAATAGTAGATTCTTCCACCAATCAGACTCATGTCCTTATTTTGTCAGATTCCCCCCTTTTGCTTCATCTACAGCTGGAATAGTTGGAAAACTACTACTCAGTAACATTCTTACTACAAAAAAAATCTCAAAGGTGGTCTCTAAACTTATCTTTTTTTAAATCAAACTATTGTTTGATGGGGTTCTGTATCAGTTGTTACACAAAAAATAAAAAAATCTGTTGGATGTCCCCCCTACAATGCTTTATTTTATACATTTACTCCACACATTCCTTTCAACTTAAGAGAAGCCAGTTTAAGTGATGCTCTGGTTGAACAAATGAAGACCATAAGAACTCTCAAGAATGAAACTGCTTGAGCTTTATAACTGGTTCCCAATACTATCAAAGGCTTCACAAAACTAGTATTTCTAGTTCAAAGTAGTTTTTTAAGTTTCAAAGCCTTTCAAACAGTCTCTATACAATGAAGATCACCTTTTTCTAACGTCACCTCAGAACAGAACAAAAAGACTATTACATCTCATCTCTCAATGATATTAAGCTTTCCTTTGAAGCATCACTTTGTAACAAAACCTGCTAGCCATGCTAAATAAATCAACAGCTATTAAGGCTTTCACATTATTACTTTATTATAGTAGCTACTTTCTAATTCTTATGCTCTGCTTCAACGCCTAAAAAGGCTTATTGTGTTGTAGCACTGCAACCCGAAGCTGCTGGGAAACGGGAGGACAGCTTTATTGTTCAACAGCTCTGGGCTCCCTTGGGGTTTGACAACTTCTTTTTCCTTTCCTTTCCTTTTTTTTTCCTTCCCTCACTCATCTGTAGGCACATGCAATCTATGCTTCACGATAGTTAAGCGAATCATAAGGTTAAAGAACTTGAGGCTGACAGAAAGCGTAAATGATTCTCATTATCTGCTAAAGGATTCAATTGGATGAATCTCCTCAGGTGGGTGTTACAGTGGTTGGAGGGGAAAGGTGCTCTATCATTGGATGAAACTGTGTGGTTAATTATCTTGAGTAGAAGCAATTGCTATTTAACAAGGAAATTATAATTAGTCACAATAAATCAGAGAATGGCAGTTAGCTAAACCAGCCTTTTAAAAAAATATATTTTTAAGTTTGTTTAAAGAAGTAAACTAATTCTGCTTAAAAATGTGGAAGAGCATCATTATCAGACACCACCAGTTCATCAAAGCAATTGAGTGCATCCTTAGAACTCCTCTGAAGTCAAGCACTTTATGTATTTATTTAAAATGAAGTGTGTAACTGCTTGCTCAATCACAGACAAATTTGTCAAGAGTCCTCAAAAAAACTCATTTGGTCAGTAAGAATCAAAAAAGCCAGTTTTGCTTCAATGAAGCAGAACTTTTATACAAACCAATGCCATAAAATAAGATCCAACTTTAAGATGCGTATGCAAAGCACCTCAAACTCAGAAGAGGCAGACCATAAACGTTTGGCAGCCGCCTACAACCTGCATAGGAAAATGGTACACAAGATCACTCCTGAACTGATACTCTAAGAACATACAGTTTGTGATTTACTGGCACAATTCACTAACTAGGAAATGGGAAAAGATCTTTTTTCCTTAGTGTGATGTGTTGCTGTGAAGCATAATGCAAATCAAATTATGATCATAATAAAGTAAAATGATAGTTATGGAAAAAAACTGTAGCAAAAAGCTAAGTCTCAATATACAGTTAGAAATACAATATCCCTTTAAAAAAAGAAACAACAGGGTAAGAATAACAGGAACAATGATAAAAGCAATTTTTCAAGCCTGAGAACAAGGAAAAGTAACTATCAATAAAACTTTGGAAAAATTATAGAGACTGTTTTTCTTTTTTAAAAAGGGATACTGCATCTTTAAAACACATAAAATAGTAAGTCACCCGTATTCTACTTACAGATAGTAGGAGTAAGAATAGTAGCTCCTCCTGGCAAGCAAATCACAGACAGTGGAAAAAGAGAAGCAATGGTGAATGAAAAGCGTGACTCTGTCACATCCAATAAAGCAGAGAAATGTGCGTTTAAAAAAAAAGTTGAAAAAATTCATGTTTCTTTGGTTAGCATTTCAACTGGCTCATGCACGAACTAGCCTTACTTTGCCATGCAATTAAAACAAAACAAAACAAAAATTAAAAAAACTATAGCGTATAAAAGTGATTTGTTTTTTAGAAAGATCACTTGAGAAAATTGCATGCCGAGATTTCACTTATTGCCAAAAATTATGAAAATTAAATGGATTGTGTAATTTCAACATGCAGTTTAGCATAATATAATGATTACTGCCTAGATGTCATGACAAATGAACAGCTGTGTACAAATCTTGTGCAGTAGATATGCTTTTTACTTCTCAGTCACAAAAAATAGGGTTTCATTAAAAAGTACATTTAATCAGAAAACAATTTCTTGTCATTCACTTTAACGTATTTATCAGTACACAGTTGTATACGTATACGTTTGTATGCGTACTATGTGTAGCTATATGAGTACACACATTTTAAAGAAAACTGCACACTTCCAGCAGATATGTGTGTACTGGCATATCCACCACACATTTCCTGAATGCAAACATATGCTTTCTATTTGAAAATCTTACAATTGGAAATGCTGATGTAGTCATGCTAAGCATTAAAAATATGGAAGGTAAACAAATGGAAGGAAATGACGGACATTTGGAAATAGTCCAACAATGATTTCGAAAATAAAAATGGCATTGCTTGTTAAAGATGCAGTATCCCTTTTCTTAGCTGGTTTGATTACTCCAGTAGAAGTCTTTAAAAGCTGTTAAGAGCTTCATTCAGGAAAACTTCAAACCAATTTGTACAAAGTGATCAGGCAAAGCCTAAAACATCTCAAGCTCATAAACAAAACTGCTTAGTACTCTATTTTTCAATAAAATGTAATGCTGCATTTAATCAGTGATTTGAGATACTGGTGGCTGTGCATACGACTTAATAAACTAATAAAAATGCAGAAACCATTGTTTTATTGACTTTTCCATCTAATAAGCTGTGGTCAATTCGGGTACCAAAAGGGATACTACATAATGGATCACTGAATAGGTACACTACAGAGGATGATTCAGACGGATCAGTTTTCAGTCCCACCACAACTAAGTGAAGTGTGTTTTTGTATGTGTGAATGTGTCAGAGTTTTTGCAGCTGTTTCTGCCTTCATTATATGAATTGCCCTGATTTACTAGATGGACTCATTAACTCAGGAACGCAGTTTTTCTATGTTTTTCAAGAGACCTTGACTAAAGCTGGTATTAAAAAAGTGCCCATTTTCACTAAAGGCAGAGGGGGAGAAAAATGGCACACCTACAACATATGCAACAGACAACCAATTAAACTGTCATGATGGAAAATTGCCAAACATTAAAGATTCATTAAGCAGGTTAATTTCTCACCTATTTTAGAGTACAAAATAGTACAGGAGTTTAGAAATATTATGTGCTATAAAATGATGATAATTTCTAAAAGGATACTGCCTTTGCAGGTTCTGAGGAGGGAAAGGGGGGAAAAGGGAAACTTAAAAATATCACTTCACAGATATAATTAACTCACTTCGGTCAAACAGTTCAATTGTGAAAATTTGAGCCTGAAAGGGCTCAGAATGGAAAAGGCAAAAATGATAGGAAAAATGTGCACATGGATTTGTTTATTATTTGCAAAACTAGTCAATCACATCTGGAAGTGACTGACGCTCTGTAGTGTTAGACAGTCCCTCTCTCACACACAAACACACGTGAACACACAGAGAATTTTCTATTAAATGTAAGGGGACCACTGTAACACTCACTAAGATGATACTTCCCAGCACATACCATGCTACAAAGCTACAATATAGAGATTTCCTCCTAAAAGCTGAAAAACAATTTCAGTTTTGTTTTTCAAAAGTTGTGTAAATAAAGCAAACTGGCTGACTGAATGTCTTTTTTGTACATGATGAGTTGGACCTTTTGCATATGTGTAAATTCTCAGCCACAGAGGTAAACAACAGAGAAAAGTAAAAGCACTTTTGGGAAAAATCACATATGTAGCTAACTAACACAGAACACTATAAGCATACCTAATGTTTCTAATGCAGACGTTTCTTCTCCAAGTTATATATCTCCAGGGATAATTGTAAAAAGGCAATAAATTAAAAAAATCTAACGCAAACCAGCAATGATAACATATAGAATGATCTTAATCAATAAAAATAACAGCAAGCTGCATTTCAGAGGAATATACGCAACAATCACAAAAATACTGTTTATTATAGCTTCTGCAAAAGGCAAGGGAACGCAACGCACACACCATGGGAAGGCACAGGGTTTGTTCTATCCAAGAGAAATCAGCTTGTGCCACGTGAAGGGGAACCACCAGGGAGGGGGTGCACAGAGAGGGAGGAATTAGTTTCTATACTATAGCTATGGAATTATAGGGACATAGTATGGACTCTAATGCCAGGTTAAAAGAGTTGCAACTACTGGGAAGGCTAGGCTTTGAAACACTGACCAAGCAATAGGATAGCACAAGTTGCTACAGGTAGGAGGATTGGGATGCAGGGATAGCATTGAACAATGCCAGAAGATGGCGATATTGCTTACTGTCTAAGAAAGCACTGAAAAAAATTTAAATTCACTCAAATTAATACACTTTTAAACAATTTCATGCACTAAGGACACACTAGGTAATTTTACGGTGATGCGCTATGACTTTTAAGAAAAAACTCCAGGTTTACAAGAGCATAAATAGAGGTATAAAATTACATTATTTTGCAAGTTGGGGAATAACATACAAATAACTAATTAGAGCCACACAGAGAAAATAATATTCATTAAGTGGTTAAAACATGAAATGTGCAATAAATTATTATTTTTTCTTTGCTTTAAAAAACAAAAAAGGCACCATGAATTTCAATTCCACCCACTTTAACAATCTGTACATTCTTCTATCTCCAACCTAAAAATCCTTGGAAATAAATATGAGAAAATGTATAGTTATTGGAATCTTAAATATAAAGAAATCCTATCTTTAAAGACATCCCAAGAATCACAGCAAAACCAAAAGAAAACACAAGAAACTAATCCAAAAATGGACCAAAAGGACCTGCCAGTCCCAAAACTTTTTTTTCCTAAAGACCTGCTAAAAACATCCTCCTTAAATTGTTTGATAGGGAGGGAAAAAAAAAAAAGACCAATCAGCACAGATAATTTTCTTACCTTTTTTTCACTATCAATATGACAACAAGGAGAAGTAGGATGAATACCAGAATTCCAGCACTTATTCCTGCTATTTTCACCACCCGATCTGTTTGTTTAGCAGGATCCGGAATCACCTCAGGTTCTTCTGTTGCTGCTGCTAAATTAATAAAAAAAAGAAGTTATTTAAATGTGTAAGTACCAGAGACAGGGAAATAATTTTTGGCGATAATTTTCAAATATGTATGTGTCTAAATAAAGTAGTAAAAATATAGACACAGGCATCGTGTTTAAACATCTACACATATGTATGTAAACAGACCATAAATTAAACAAAACAATACAATAAGTATAGTCAGATGGGACCCACAAGGATCATCAAGTCCAACTCTTGGTCCTGCACAGAATCATCCCCAAAAGTCACACCATGTGCCTGAGGGTTTTGTACTAACACTTGAGCTCTGTCAGGCTTGGTCCTGTGACCTCTTCCCTGGGGAGCCCATTCCAGTGCCCAACCATCCTCTGGGAGAAGAACCTCTTACTAATACCCAACCTAACCCTCCCCTGACACAACTTCAGGCCATTCCCTCAGAGATCCTGTCACTGGACACCAGACAGAAGAGATCACTGCCTGCCCCTCTGCTTCACCTCACAAGGAACTTGTAACTGTAATGGAGTCTTCCCTCAGTCTCCTCTTCTCCAGGCTGAATAGACCAAGTGACCTCAGCTGCTCTTCATGCAGCTTCCCCTCAAGGCCACACTGTCTTTGTTGCCCTCCTTGCAACAGCAAGTATATGTGTATGTATACAGCTGAATAAATACATGTGTGTATATCTATCTATCTATCTATCTATCTATCTATCTATCTATCTATCTATCTATCTACACACACCCCTCTGCACAGGCAGAAGCATTTATGTACCTGGATTTCCAAATAAGTTACTGTATTAAAAAGCAGAAGACAAAGCAGAGACAATCTACCAACTTACCACCATTATTTCATTTAATGTTATTTTGTTCAGATATTAAATGTGGAATATTTAACACTGAATAGTAAGAAAACATTTATGCACAAATAATAAAACACGTTTTTCCAAGCCACAATGTGAACCCTAAACTGCAGTACTTCTGTCCTCCTTGCAGTTTCAGTCCACCTTCGTACATTAATTCACCTCACAGCATCTGGTCTGACATCTGCATTCTACTGGGAATTTTGATTCTCTAAATAAGGTCATCCACAAAGCCAAGCTTAAAGCCAGCAGTAGTTTTATTTCTGTTTATAGGCCCTGAAAGATACCTCACAAACCACTGTTCTACAGTGAGATGAAGCCAGTCCATAACACAGCTGAGTGGGCTGAGGCTACAGGTTACAGCAGAGAGAAAAATAGAATATACACGTAAGTGCACAACCATTCAGTCTGCACCTCTTTGCATAATAGCCTGGTGTAAAAAGAATCAGGATCAGGAGCTTTTCCAGCCTGGTAAAAACGTAAAAAATATAAACAGGTTTCAGCAAGGGGTAAAATTGCTTGAGATGCTTACTTGTAGAATAGAAAATGGCTTTCCAGCTCTCTAGTTCCTGCTATCTAAGGCTGTGCCCTTTCCCCTACTCACTGGCATGAATGGGTACACATGCTTGCTCTACCTCTGGCCCTTCTTCTCTCACACTCCACCCAGCATCCAGCTGATGCCACTTGACCTCTCCCCTCACAGCATCTTCATGTGGAATAAGTTACAAGCTGTTGGCATCATCATACTTATGTCATTACACAGAAAGCGCCCCTTAGTCTGAAACTAGGATGCCTCTCAACAGATCACCAAAAGCAGCAGAACAAAAACCAAGGTGAAGTCATATGAGAGAAAGGCTACTGCTCTCCTGAAAATCGACTCAATTTAAAAGGCCAGTGTAGTCATTATCAGGGATACTTGGTATCTAATACTTTCTGGGTTTAACCATGTTACACAGATTATTTCTATTTGTATTCCATGTGCAGGAACCCAAAGTACCTTTTGAGGGAAGGATAATGCTGTTGTTTAAAATTACTCTTTATTACTTATTTCTGTAACCTTCATCTCTGTAGTATCTGAACCTGTACTAACAACTTGCCCTCAGAAAAACCTTCTGAGTCAGGAACGTGCTCTCTTCCAGACACCCACACAAGAGCTAGACAGACAGTGAGAGGTCTGGCAGTGCTTTAATCGTAAAACTTAATCATCATCATAAGAATTCATCATTATAATCATCTCTCTCACCTACAGCTTGAACTCTATCTGCTGAGAAATACTAAATGTTTCCTTCTGTATGTAAATACACGCCTGCATGCACACTTGCATACATAACCTGTGAGGAATGAATACTATATTTTTTGTTTGTATTATATGTGTTGTTGAGGTGTCAAGGGATAAAAGTAGGGATCAGGCAGGAGATGTGTGCATGTACAACACACACTAGCTAGAATTAATGTCAGATGCATGTATGATGTTGTCTAACAGAGGAAATGAGGGGCATGGCTTTTGAGGCAGAACTGGAAGATTAAGGTATTCAACATTCTAAATGCTTAAAATGAATCAACTCCCAGTCCAGTGTTAGCTGGGCTGGATGTGACAAATGTGAATGAACATTTGATAAGCAGTAGAGACAAAAGGCCAATCAGTAGAGTCAAAGGACAAATCTAAGATAAATATAAATGGCTTTATGTGCCAATGGGGAAAAAAAAGTCATGTTTGCTGTATGGAGTACTGAGAAACAGCAAGGACATGGGAAGGGTAAAGAGGGAGTGTGCAGGAATGGGATATTTGCTGTGTCTGGAATTGCACAATGTGAGTGCAGCTGGCCAGCTCTGACCTAGCAAAGGTAAGAACTACTCAATCTGCAAAATAACAAGGCTGGAGCAAGAGATTTAGTTGTGTGGATGGAGCTTTAAGACAAAGTCTCTGAGAGATTTCAAAATATGAATGATAGGGATTGACCTGAAGATGCACTTCAAAACCTGAAGGCTCAAAAATACATCCAACAGTAGAGGCTTTGAGCTTAGATCAGGACAGCGGTATTTTCAAAGGAGTATTAGTGATGAGAGAGTGAGGGGAAAGAATGACCTGTTTCACACTTCCCTGGAGAAAGACAGGACCCCTAGAACTTGATAGGGCAAGTTGCAATATATGTGCTTTTCAGAGTCATGTTTAAAATTATTGCAGGGCCACACACACAGCTGTTTCATTCAGAAAAGTACTTTAGGAAAACAACTATCCACGTCTCAGAAAATCTGAAGGGAAAGTTACTGAGGGTGTTTACATATTTGGCTAACTTAGGAACAGGTGTTTTACTATATACACTCTAGGGAATAGTTGGTTTGGATCATCAGTAATTTCAAAATGAAGCTCTCTGTCAAGTTTTTCAAGCAACAGTGGAAAGCCAGGAGGATATCTACTGCTTGACCATTTGTTCTTGTTTCCTTACATTAAGGATTTTGAAGCAAGGGACAGTAACTCATTCTATGAACTTTAAGGCTGCTTATGAGATAAAGCTGGTGCCCACTAGAAATGCACCACAGAGTCCTAAATTAGTAGAGGAAAATGTCATTGAATAGTCATACACTAAGAGTATAATCAATGGATGAGCCTACTATACCCAAAATGCTAAAATCTACTGGCAAAATGATACCTGTCTTGCCATATTCAATGGAAAAATTGCTTTGAACTTAAATGAAGCCAGGATTATTACATATATATTTCCAGCAACAGATAATATATGCATTCTTTAGACTAAATTCTACATTTGGGAACTATATGAAAGTAATCATAGATATAAATCACACTGTAATCTGTATGCATTGCATGCAATAATTATTTTGAGGAAGTCATTGAATGTAGCACAGAATAATTTAATGAAACTTATGAATTTGAAAGCATTTCCTTTTACTTGTGTTTTAACTTTGATAGCTCAAAGTGTGTTGTAATAACCATGTCTGATCTTACCCATATATAACCAGAGAGAAAAATAGAGAAACCTTGTGTCTACATGTTAAATGTACACATGTGAGTATCTCCCGGCTGCTGATTGCACAAGGACTATAGCAGCAAGTAAACTTCTGCTTACTCTGAGAATTCGCTTTCTCTACCTTCTAGAAGACAACCAGGATTTAGTTCTCTGAAGTAGCTCTTCTGCAGGCTGAGCTGCTGATCTTGCCAAACAAAACAACTCAAATAACCAAAGATTCACAAGGAACAAATCTTGCCTAACCAATTGAGCGACCTTCTATAATGGAGTGACTACATCAGTGGGCAAGGGAAGAGTTATAGATGTCATCTATCTGGCCTATTGTAAGCCTTTGATGTGGTCCATGACAACATCCTAACACAAAATCTCTAAATTGGAGAGATACAATTATTTTGATGACTGGAATTAACTACTGTATATTTCTAAAAAGGGAAAAAAATGCTCTAAAATGATTTAAGATACAAAACCACCTACTTTACTAATTTTGAATGCTCATTTTTAGTAATGTAGTCCTGCAATGCTCTCTTATATCTTGAATATCAGACTCTATAAAAAGGTAATTTATTGATTGAGAAAGAACCTTGCATGGTAACAGAATCATGATCATACAAAAATGGACTCTCTATTGACTACTAATTCCTTCCTTACTCTAATAGATCATGAATTAAGTGATAATTTTTACTCTGTCTTTGCCTTGCATATCAATATATGCATTTTTGCATTTTAATCCTGTGAATCTGAGAAGAGGTAACCCAACAGTTTTCAATCCATGCAAACTCATCTTCCATAAAATTTTCAAGATGAGTTTCTGACCTGAAACAGAGCGTTAACTACATTTTCCGCCTGTACAAAAATAGCTGCCTACACTGAAAACTTATGAACTAGATTGGGAAGTGAACACTGGATTTTAGCAATTTATCTACTTGCCTTTGTTCTGAACTAATGAACAGCAACAACAATCATATCCCACAGTCCCATTCGAAAAGTTCATAAAATAACCAAGTGATTCTGACTCTGCACATAGCCAGTAACAGTCACCATATAAGAAGTTGTTCTCCTTGTTTTCATAGATACTAGAGGAGAGCATTCAATCAGTCAACTCCCATGATTAATAGCATGAAGTTCAACTGTGAACAGCACTAAATTAGACTAGTATAGCTAACTCTCTCAGGGACAGTAAAATTCTGAACAGGTGAGGTAGAGTCTATCTTCTCACAATTTCCTGATATACTTAATTACTCTAAATTTTTAAACCACATTTTTAATCAAACACACAAAAAATCCAATATCTACATCTAAAATTGAGCATATGCATATTATTTATACTTAATTTTTGAAATATACTGTGGCATAAGGAATCCAGTCACGGCAGATATTTCTTTCCTGTCTTTTCCTTCCTTCTGTGGTTCAAAATTTACACAGAGCCTTGCAAAATTGTCAGGAAATTTATGACACTCAGCGCAAAATCTATTCGCCTATACCTTCCCAAGAAGATGGTGTAGGAATCCAGATAATGATATGCTACTTGCTCATCCAAACACAATTATTCAAGCAGAAAATTCTGGTAGGATTTTGCAGGGCTGTTTGCATGCTACCACTAAGAGAACAGCCAGCCTTCCAAATGACAGCTTTTAAATCAGAAATTTTGAACAACATTTTTATACTTAACCTTCTCACTATACAATTTGACTCTCTCAACATTCACAGCATTTTATTCTGGGTTTCCTTTGTGCGAGCGAGGGAAGAAACTCAATTTTATGCATGATTAAAGCTGCTATTTTATTACACTGCATTTTCTTTGAATGTTAATTTCTGTTTATGGCAGATCTTTGAATTCTCACAAACTGGTGTTATTGCTGCATAGCTTGATATTCAAAATAGCTGTGCTCAAGATAATCTGTTCTGCACTTTCATTATGTGACATTCAAAAACTTTTAATTAAATCCAGGAATGACATCTGAATGAGTTCAACAAGGTAACATCATGATAACATCAAATGAAACTGAAGGTATCCCTGGAGATGTCAGTCTACTACCTGAGAAAAGGGCTTGTTGAAAAACCAGGTGAGATTCTCTGACATACTTTTTTTAAATTGCCCTGTCTTTTAATCATCTGCCCAGAAAGACTGTTCCACCTGCATCAGTCTTGTTTTTTTACTACTTTGCTACAGTGATAATCATCATGCAATTAAAGAAATTGTTATAAGTCTGAAATTTAATTAATAGATTAATAGATTCAAATTCAGTGAGAGAAGATCCATAACCACTTTTAGCTTTATCAAGTTTTTAAAAAAGCCTTAGCTAATTCCATTTGCTGAAAGCATTTTAGTGTATATTTGCAGGGATTGGGGGACAGGATGTGCAACTTGTTCTAGCAGACTATGCACATATTTCATGAGGTCTTACAAATATCCTCACATGGGTCACTTTGGTCCAGCACTACTAATTTTTCTTTCTCAAGCTGAAAGATGAAGATACATTTAGTGGGAAAGGAATCTCCACAATTTTCCCTTCCCTACAGCTCCTAAAGGTTTTCTCTCTTGGACTACAGCTTCTGGGAGACAAAAAGCATGCCGGAAATTTACTGGGGTTTGGATCCATCTAAGCTGTTGCTTCAGGATTCTAAATTACAGATTTTTTTAGGCTGGCATTATTAGAAAGAAAAATTGTACATGACTGTGAACAGAAATTGTGATTCCCTGAGCTGTGCTCTGAAGTGTCAGGTTCATCCCTGTCACCGTGGAAACCAGGTTCATGACTGTCCCAAGGAAGAGAGTTTTAACAGGCTCTGCCAGTGAAGAGGGAGATCCCAGGCATCATCAGCCTCTTCTCTGAACTTGTCCTGAAAGGAGACAGTAGTGAGGTGATGTTTAGATAAAATCTGCTGTCTTACATTTGTGTTGCATCATAGCGTGCCAAATTTATCCTCATGAGTGTCCCTTGCTGGGGAAAAGGGAAAGGTGTCACCACCTCCAGATGCTGCCAGCTGAGCCTAACAGAAGGAGCCCTCAAGATTCCAAAGCTTTGTGATATTATAAGTTAAGCCTTCAAATGGACAAAATTATATATGACTATGTTCTCCACATAAAAGTTCATTGCTGCAGAAATTGTTACAGACACAGTTTATGGGCCCCTTCTGGCAGTTAAGTGCAAAAAAAACCAAAACCAAAAACCAGCTTCAGGCTAACCTCTCTTTAGTCAGATTTGGGATGGTGTAAGGAGCTGTAGAAGTTAGGCACTGGGAGACTCACAGTTGGCTGTGCATACAAATATGGTATCAAGTAAACAGGGTATACATCCCGCTTTCAGATAATGCAGAAAAATAGCCTCAGCTTATGCTACTGGATACTTTCAAAATTATGAACATGTAGCTTATAAATATTTATATACATTTTAGTTAATTAAACAGTCTAGCACAACATATCTTGTCCTACAATAATGATAATGCTACCTGAAATTCCAGTATAATATGTACATTTGTGTATAAAAGACCAGTTCCTGACTAGTGCTGATAAGCCTTCTCAAATGTTGATAAATAGTGCTTTGATAAGTCATATACAATTAAAAAAAAAACAACCCAAACATATATTTACAACTCTCCAGGACTTTCAGATCACTTAATTGATGGTAATACTTTGGTAGGAAACTGTGTGGATATCAGAATCAGGTGAACCATGCCTCTGCTGCTATAATGGTCTGAAATGAGAATTAATGAGAGCTCTGAAATCAGTAATGTCCATGAATTTATGACCAATTAGCAAAGAGTTTACCTTAATAGATTCAGAAGTATCAAGTGAAAAAAGTGCTGAATCTGTTTGCCTCAGTAGCTGAGAAACCTTGGACATGAGCAAATGAGGAGAGCCAGAGCAGGAACAATGCTGAGGAGACAATGTTCCTGCAACACTGCCCTGCTGTCCATGGGTCACATTGAAAGAGAAAATTATTGCCGTCTTTCTAGTACATTTGCCACTAAGACATACTTCTGGAGCTATGTACTTTGCAGGCACTTTACTGTCTTTAAAACTATGGCAAGGATAGGATTTGGTTATGAGGAATAAGGATGTTCAGTGAACGTCATAATCCACAGGTTTTACAGCTTTTGAATTGCAGGCTGCTACCCTCTGCCAGAAAACAGCTGTTTGTGCAGAGATAAACCAAGTTAGCTCTAAGGGAGCTGGCTCAGTGATGCAACTCTGCCCCCAGGACATAAAAAGCTTTGGGCCAATACAGATGGCAACACTGACAAGGCATTTTACACAGAGGTGTAAACTGAAGTTACACAGTCAGCTTCTAGTTCAGCTGGGACAGGACACAAGATAAACATGTGGGCTAAGGCTTCTGAAATGGCACCTCTCAAAGCAAAGGGCAAACATGGTCAGAGGAACATGGCCTGTCCCCATCTCACAACATCCCTGCCCAAGAGTGGAGACTCCTCCTGGTCACAGCCTGTGATGAAGTGCAGGTGGGTGAGTTGCCTTTGGAACTTTCAACTCCAAAAAGTTCAGAACAATTTATGTTGTTGAGCTTTACCTGTGGATAAATTTGAGTCTATTCATTGGTCTACTTGACACCAGAAAATCCATGGCACAACCTTTTTTCTCCCCTCCCATTCTGGACTGCCTTGGCTTCAAAACAAATAACGAATATTTGAAAGGAATCAGGATACCATATTTCAGGGATCTGGTACTGTGTTTTTTCAATCTTTGAAGTCCTCTTTCAGGTCATTGTTACAAAATTGTCAACAACAGTGCAAAGGCTGGAAATTTACTTGAAAAAATCCTAATCCATGTGTTTACCCTAATAAGGTTTTAGAATCCTATAGATCTTCTAAAATATAAACTATTGGATATATTAAATGCTTGTTATAAAACATCAGATCTCATAGTGTAACAGCTGCACTTTTGAAATACTGGAAAAATTCAGAGAAATACCTAACGATATTTTAATTTTTGGAAATCTGGTTAATTGTTTCTGTCTTGCCAAAAAAATTTCAAAATAAGGCTTTCTTGAGCAGCTTGATATGTTTCTTTAAGTAACCAATATAGAAGTAGAGATCTAAAACTTCAAACAAAATTTTTTCATGGCATGTGTACTAACCAACCTTGAAAAGGGTATGTAAAAAACAGATGTAGAAATACATAACACCCATACTGTAAAGTATTGGACTGAAACAATGGAATATAAATAACTATTACTCTCTGATTTTCTGGAAAAGGGTATTGGCTAAGAATGATCCTCTGATCTACCTCATCAACAAGCCATTTAAATCCTGTTTGTTGGATGGGCTGCTACCATTTCTTAAGCTCACTGTGATTGTTTCCCTTATAAGCACAATGGTTTTGTTGTTAGACCTGTTACAGCATTTTTTCCTGGTAACACATAAAAGCAGTCAGCCTTTTGCTAATGAGATCATTTGTTAAGTTAGTGTTTGGCTACATTACAAATCAATCAACTTTTAAGATTTACTCTAAACAAACTGGCTTCAAAAACATGTGTTTTTAAAGATAAAATCTCTCTTGATGTTATAAAATTTCTACTGTGCAAGACACTGCATTGAAAAGTTACCTGGTATTGACAATGAGTCCTATATGGCTTGTTAGCTCAGAATTAATTCTTAAAAGGAAATTATTTAAAAAGCAACATTTGGTAGCAAATATACAGAATGCTTCATCTTTCCATCAGATAGCATTTAAGAAGTTTAGCAGAGAAAGTACATTATCGTGATCATTATTACTTATATGACATGGTTTATGTGGAAAAATATTACTCTCAAATGCCTGAAGTTACGTTTTGCTATATTTATTGGAAATAACATTTCATGAATAACTTCTGCTAATTTAAGCAACTATAAAATTGCAAGTGAGAATTTAGTGGTAGTGTAGGAGTTGCAGACTTAATGCAGAGCTGTGTAATTCCACTGAAGGAAGTAAGGACAGTTTAACTCTTCTCCACCAAAAAAGTACAAACTCTCACCCCGAATGCTAGCTCAAAATACAGAAAATGAGATGAAAAATTTTCTTATATCAAATGCAGTGCTAATAACATTGTAGATGGAATCAAAAGATGGAGGAAATGAAGAACAGAAATAGTCTTTCCTTTATGCTTTCAAAAAACCCAAATCCATACAAATTAAAGCTTATATAGTACTAAATCTAGCCTTTGGTAGCAGCCATCAGTTGTTCTTTGCCATTCAGAATGGTGAAAGGTGAGAAAATAAACAAAAACTCTCCAAGAAAACAAGTAGTTAATTCTTCCTTTGGAGGTAGGTCCTAGTTTTTCCAAACATGCATAGATTAAATTTTATATAGAGCATATATATAGTTTATATATAATCTTTAATAGCACCCATCTGTTCTTAGTATCCCAGATTATTAGTGTCATGACTGCCAGCTAGCTTTCAGTATTTCTTTCCTGTATGTTTTGGTACTTTTTCAAATAGTGAAAAACCAGTGCAAATATATATATACACATGAAAGAGCAAATATAAATATAAATATATATATACATACATATATATGTGTGTGTGTGTGTGTATGTATATATATTTTGAAAGAAGAAAAGATGGTTTCTTTCACAAGACTTATATTTTTTCATTTAGAGAAAATTTTCACAGCTTCTTCAGTTCTATAATACCTTACTGACATGGTGCAGTGTTTGTAGGAGCCCACTGGGCTGGCTGAGAAGTGCCCCTGCACAGGCAGTGCAACCGCCATGGCAGAGAACCTTTTCCTTTTTTCCCTTTTAAAACCTTCCCATCTGAAGAGCATCCACTCGCAGAAAGTTACATGAGTCAAAACTCTTGAGGTTCTCTGGAACTTTTTAGCACTAATAGGTGTCTTAAGCAGCTGGATGGCTGGGAGCATGAGGGAAAGGCAAATATCCTCTTCCAAACCAGCTGCACATCACAGCAGGCTGCAAGTACTGTCTCAGCCATTACCCTAATTATGTCGTTGCTGCCAAATCTGCTTATCCAAATACATCAGAAAGGTCTTATGTCAGCACTTTAAGCTCAGCCACCTGATTTTGGACTGAAACATCCAAAGCCGTGGTGCTTATCCGTGCTAGTCTACCAGCTGTGATGTGAGGGCAGCAGCCTTTAGCTGGCTAAAAGCTTTGTCATCTTCTGCTACACCAACATTTCCAACCCAAATATGTTACCTAAGCCTTAAACCCTGTGTAAGAAGTCAAGAGCCTGTCCATGGAGTTGTTTACCACATCTGACATCTAGAAATGCAACCATAATGACTCTGCAACAACATGCAGCTAATGTAATGACAACTGTATGAAAAACACATCAATAATCACAGCTCTGGCTTGACTGCCATTGATTATTGAGTTCAGATCAGGACTTGTAATGATATTAAAAGCCTTTCATACTGTGTCATTGCCTCTCTGTCTATATATACCTACGTTATTAATATGTCAAAGAAACTTCCAAGCACGAAGAAGGAATGGCAGTCCTGCAGACTACAGGACAAAACATGTGTGCAAGAAAAAAGACTTAATGTGTATTGCCACTTTCTGAACTTTTGTGTCTACTTTTTCACATTTTTCCTTTTAATACTGAAGTTTTGTTGCCTTTAAATCTTAAACTCCAATTAACCTCCCTCTTAAACTCCAATTAACCTCCCTCACCTGAAAAAATAAAGAGATTTTTTATTATTTCCATTACTCAAGGAAATATTCACACAAGACTGTGATGAGGAACCAGGTGTAATAGAGAACTTCCATGACTAAAGACAGACGAACTCTTTATATCTGTTGTTATACTGGTTAGCATAAAGTAAAGGAAAAGCAATTTTTAACCTCACAAAGCACAGGCTATGGCAGAGTACAGTGAGGCTGTAGGAAAGGTAGTAATGGGCTGTGCAGTATGCAAAATTAAAAAATATCAGTTTGAAAATTACTTTGGTGTCCCCTCAGCTGCTAATGCTTTACACACATAGAGACTGTTGGGCTGTTTTTATCCAGGGGATGAAATTTCCTGCTCTGTATTGGATATGCCTTGGGCTGCTGCTTTCTCAGCTAGTTTCTACAGGAAAATACAATTGTATCAAAGGAAAAAACCCCAACCATATATTTAACAAAAGCTTCAAATTTGTATACAAGTCAAAATAAACAAAGCCAACTATAACATGCGAATATTGTATTATGATTTATGTAATGGATTGTCAGCAAAGAAGATTACTGTTCTGGTATTTATGCTTTAAATCTGGTTTTAGGGTTTTCAGTCAGTTGTGATCTGATTAAAATGTGACTGATTTGGAGGAGAAAATCACCTTAAACTGATGGAGTGCCAAGAACTCTTGCAGATGAGGTGGCAGAAATATCTCTACTGAGGCCCTGAGCTACGTCTAATAATGACCAAAACCAAATTTGCATCTTAAAAGAAGAACAAAGATTGTATTAAACAACTAACATTAAGACAATGTGCTCTAGTGTTGAGCACACAAGCCAAGACACACCTGTATATACCTCATTTACATTGTTCCTTTGGCAAATGTGAATAGTATTTTGAAACACACTCCACACTGTGAGTTCCCATACACAAGCAGGTGTTCCTGGCCATTCAGGGCAAAAACGGCCTTTCTTCTTTTCAAGGAAGGGAAAAATGGCCTTTTTCACTGACTAACTTGACATGACGTTAATGAATGGTTCCCTTCAGCTTCTTATTGCTTAAAACCCCATGCAATGTTATCTATCAGCCTTCTTAGAGACAGATGGACAAAATTGTCAAACTTGGGTTGATGGATTCACCGTCATATATTCAGACAGCACCAACACAGGAGATGACTTTCAGATTGTTTGAACAGCTCTCATACATCAGATGAATTGTCATATTTTAACCAGTATGTGAAAAGAAACATACACCTGGGAAATATATTAGCCAATGAATGAAATGACAATATCTGATAACACCTTTTCTTGCCTGATTCTGGTGTAATGGTAAGTCTAGTAAGTACTACATGAAAACATCATGCAATCTAATATGATCATGTCTGTTATCTACCAAATACTCAAAAAGTAAAATTAAATACAAATTTGTTTGCATATTTCAAGCATTTAAGAAACAGAAAGCAGAGAACAATAATGTCTTTCTGAAGCAAATATTAAACAACTTGGGGCTACATTAAACTTCATAAGAAAACTATAAAAGCCTTTTTTATCACTGAAACATTTCA